>NC_067472.1:95659292-96034292 GCF_947179515.1 Apodemus sylvaticus
AGCAAAAGGTGATAGTCCTGGGGAGGAAGAAAGGGACTGTGTAGCAGGGGCATATACAGATAAGAGGGAGGGATGAAAGGAACAGTAGAACTTTCAATATAGCATCTGTTTGTTGTTACATATCTCATCTATATTACCTACATTTTATACATATTGTAATAAGCTTCTTTAATCCTCTTACTACATTTCTTAAGTTTCACTTGGTTACAATGTATTATCCTTTAATATGTTGTTAGATTTTATTTGCTACAATCGCTCACTCTGTATATCTTTTTATCTGGATATTTATTTGTATTCTTCAAAGCATACTTTGTAATGAGTCAGCAGTAGTAAGTAAAGTGACTTCTACTCTGGGAGCCATTCTAGCAGGATATTCAAACCCAAGAAGGGGTTTGGGGTAATACCTAATTTATTTCCCATCCATTGGTGCTACTAGAGGCTTGTGCTTCTAATTAATATCCAGAGTTGCGAACAGACTGAAAGATTAATCCCATAATACACGGAATATCATTAAATCTAGGAAGATAGTGCTAGAACTTTGGAGCCACTTGCAAGTACATTTAGTGAGAGAGCTACAAATAGCTCACAAAATCTCTTCATTTTCTATACCATAACACATTGCTGCCTTTTATCCGTTGTACATATATAATACTTAGGCCCCAGAAATAGTACCTCGTTTGGATCTAGTATTAGTTTTGTTCATTCCATTCTCCTGATGATACTGTTTATCCTCTCAGCTCACAGTGCTGTTATAAGCACAGTTATAGTTTAGTCAGTCATCACTTATTCTGGGGTTGTCTCCTCACAAAAACTTTAGAAACTTTCTACACAGGAAGATCATAGTGCATGATAGTGAGCTCATTGAAATACAGGTTTCTAATAAACACTTAAGGATATGTTTTATTTGTTTATTTCTAAATTTAGGTTTAAGAATCTCTAATTAAATATTTAAATTCATAAATATACTAATGAAAGAAATACCAAACTAATATGCTACTATAATGATTAAAAATAACTCAATATTTTCAAAACTGTCAAACAAAAGGATCAAATCAGGTATTGATTCTGTTTGTGTGCATGCATGGGTATATGCATATGTACATATACAATGTATGCTCACATTGAATATAAAACTCAGGATTTCATGTATGCTAGGCCACCTAACAGTCAAATTCTCCTTTTCCTATATAGGTGTATATAATTCACCATACAATTGTTGAAGGAAACTCTGTATAACAATACCTTAGGTAGTAAATACATAAGGAAGTAGTGCTCAATTGAAACACTGTATCTTACAGCTCCTAATGGTGAGTAATCTCACCTGTCATTAAATCAGGAGCTCTAACATCAGAGAAGACAATACTAGGAATTCCCCTTAAGATGGTACCATCTGTGGAGTATTGTTGCCAAACAGTCCTTAATCTAACAAGATCATTAGACATTACCAATTGATAGGAAACCCAGAAGCACTCTGCTGTGGTCAGCAACTACTGTAGAACATATAAATAATCCTGCTCTTTCAACAAAGTTCAACTTATAGTAGAACCTTGAGTAAAACTGTTCTCAGTGATTCTCAGACTAATGCTAATATCTACCTTTATTTGGATCCTACCTGAATTAAACAAGACTATAAAAGTAACACTGAAGATAAGGGGAAAAAATAATTTTCTTACACTTTAAGGATAATTGGAAATTTGAACCCCAAGCTGAGATTTTACATTAGCATAACAAAACATAAACAGCTCTTATTTCTATTTTGACTAGTGGAGTTGAAGAAACTCTGCATGAAATATTTTTTATTGGAATAACAGATGACCAACAGAACATCAGCTTATTGGTACAGAAGACAATATTTCTTGAGACCTCTCTCAAGTATTCCATACACTATTAAGCAATTTTGAAATTCAGAAAGGCGTGGTGGTACACACCTGCAATCCCAACATTTAGGTGGAGGCAGGATGATTGCAAGTTCAAGATCAGTTTGGCTACATACTGGGTTTAAAATCAGATAGGCTGCAAGAGACCTGATCCACGGAAGTGGCACTGAGTCCAGCAATCACACGATGGCAGTTTTGATGTCCCTGCCTCATTGTCTGTTTTAGCAGAGTTGGAACCAACTTTACCTGGAACAGAGAAATGTATATTCTTACAGTAGAATTCCAAAGCCGGGCAGTGGTGGCACAAGCCTTTAATCTTAGTACTTGGGAGGCAAAGGCAGGAGGGTCTTTGTGGGTTCAAGGCCAGCCTGCTGTACATAGTGAGTTCTAGGACAGTCAGAACTACAGAGATGCTGTCTCAGCACAGCAGCTTCCATGGCAAGATTTGTTTGTTTTCTTTGCAGGGGGAGGTTGCAAGGGTGGAGGGATGGGGAAAATTAGTGGAATTTGGATGCATGATGTGAAATTCACAAAAAAATCAATAAAAAATGAGAGAGGGGAGAGAGAGAGAGAGAGAGAGAGAGAGAGAGAGAGAGAGAGAGAGAGAGAGAGAGAGAGAAAGAGATCCTAGCTCTAGTTCAGTGCCTCAGTTTTCTCATATTACTAAAATGAGAAGTCATACCCTATGTGAGTGGGTCATAAGACTGCTTTGAGTACTGAATTAATAAATATACTAAGAAAATCCTCAGCACTTTAGATAGTTCTACATTATTCTTAAAGACCATTACATGTCTATTGCATTGGACCTGCCAGGTAGCCTCTTCCCTGAAATGTGCTTCCCTTTGACTGCCCTAAGAGGAGCTGTGAGCCAATTCTAGCCAAACAGGCTTTAGACAGTTCTGCATACTCACATAACTGCAGATCATCTCCTCAGATGATTTGTGTCCATGTATGTGAGTTTGAGTTGGGCCTGCTGTCTGAGCACCACGAGTCTATTCTCCACATCCTGTCTCATGCTGGGTCTACAAGCTCTTTTGAAAGCTTTGTAGAAAATGAATGGCATGACTTAAGCTAGTAACTTTAGGACTATTTTTTCTAGATAAGGAAGAAAGTCAACACATTCTTAAATATCTTACAAAATTTGATGGCAAATATAATTTGTTTCTTTAGGACATAATTATGAGAAGTATTATGAAATGTAAATATTTTTCCCAAAGTTGAGGGGTAAAAGAGATGTCATTTGACAAGTATTCTCTTATCACCACCTTGTCACCTCAGAAAAGTCACTAAGACCAGTTTGGGAAACTTTCCTGGAAAATGTTTGCTTCGAACCAAAGAAGTGACTAGAGTAAGAGACAGTTTTGTCCATGGTCACTTATTTTCTCAGTTCACTAAACTTATGCCGCTGTCCCTGCTTACACTAAAGCTGAAGCCCTAAAACGTCTCACTACATCTCCTTCCCTGTAATTGTATTAAAGTTCCATTTTGCAGAATATGGTTATTTTTGTGTCTCAAGGAATGTGTAGTCAGATGTGATAGAGCAGACCTCCGTTCCTGTCACACCTTCATATGAAACAGGAGGCTCATGAATTTGAAGCCTGCCTGGCAAGGTTACAGTAAATTCTAGAACATTCTGAGAACCTGTTGTTAAACTGACAGGTAGGTAGGTAGGTCAGTCCACTTCATTTCTGTGTTACTTGGACAAATATGTTGTCATTGAGTCTCAGATGGACAACAAAAGCATCCAGTATTCCTTCTACCCAATTTGTGCAAAGTTCTTTTATGATTGCTAGTTGAAGCAATGATATCTAGGCAGAAAAGGTTCCACTGTCCTCTGCTGGTCCTAAGAATATGCCTATCCATAGGTGTGTGGGTTCATTTCTGGGTCTTCAGTTCTATTCCATTGGTCCACTTGCCTGTCACTGTGCCAATACCATGCAGTTTTTAACACTATTGCTCTGTAATATTGCTTGATTCCCCCAGAAGTTCTTTTACTGTTGAGAATAGTTTTAGCTATCTTGGGTTTTTTGTTATTCCAGATGAATTTGAGAATTGCTTTTTCTAACTCTGTGAAGAACTGAGTTGGGATTTTGATGGGGATTGCATTGAATCTGTATATTGCTTTTGGCAAGATGGCTATTTTAAGTATATTAATCCTGCCAATCCATGAGCATGGAAGATTTTTCCATTTTCTGAGGTCTTCTTCAATTTCCTTCTTCAGAGGCCTGAAGTTCTTGTCGTACACACTAAGATACTTTATATTGTTTGTGGCTATTGTGAAGGGTGTCATTTCCCTAAATTCGTTCTCAGCCTGCTTATCCTTTGAGTATAGGAAGGCAACTGATTTGCTTGAGTTGATTTTATTTGCCACTTTGCTGAAGTTGTTTATCAGCTGTAGGAGTTCTCTGGTGGAGTTTTTTGGGTCACTTAAGTATACTATCATATCATCTGCAAATAGTGATAATTTGACTTCTTCCTTTCCAATTTGTATCCCTTTGACTTCCTTATGTTGTCTAATTGCTCTAGCTAGAATTTCAAGTATTATATTGAAAAGATATGGAGAGAACTTGTCTAGTTCCTGATTTTAGTGGGATTGCTTCAGGTTTCTCTCCATTTACTTTGATGTTGGCTACCAATTTGCTGTCTATTGCTTTAACTATGTTTAGGTATGGGCCTTGAATTCCTGTTCTTTCCAAGACTTTTAGCATGAAAGGATGCTGAATTTTGTCAAATGCTTTTTCAGCATCTAATGAAATGATCATATGGTTTTTTTCTTTGAGTTTATTTATGTAGTGGATTGCATTGATGGATTTCCTTATATTGAACCATCTCTGCATTCCTGGGATGAAGCCCACTTGATCGTGGTAGATGATCGTTTTTATGTGTTCTTGGATTTGGTTGGCAAGAATTTTATTTAGTATTTTTGCATCGATATTCATAAGGGAAATTGGCCTGAAGTTCTCTTTCTTTGTTGGATCTTTGTGTGGTTTTGGTATCAGCATAATTGTGGCTTCGTAGTTGGTAGTTGGGGTAGTGTTCCTTCTGTTTTTATTTTTGTGGAACAGTTTGAAGAGTATTGGTGTTAGGTCTTCTTTGAAGGTCTGATAGAATTCTGCACTGAAGCCATCTAGCCCCGTGCTTTTTTTGGTTGGGAGACTTTCTATGACTCCTTTTATTTCTTTAGGGGTTATGGGACTGTTTAGATGATCTATTTGATCATGATTTAATTATGGTGTTTGATATCTGTCTAGGAAACTGTCCATTTCCTCCAGATTCTCCAGTTGTGTTGAGTATAGGCCTTTGTAGTAGGATCTGATGGCCACTTGATCTTTGACAAAGGAGCGGAAAACATCCAGTGGGAAAAAAGATAGCCTTTTCAACAAATGGTGCTGGTTGAACTGGAGGTCATCATGCAGAAGAATGCGAATTGATCCATTCTTATCTCCTTGTACTAAGCTCAACTCCAAGTGGATCAAAGACCTCCACGTAAAACCAGACACACTGAAACTAATAGAAAAGAAACTGGGGAAAAGCATTGAGCACATGGGCACAGGGGGAAAGTTCCTGAACAGAACTCCAATAGCTTATGCTCTAAGATCAAGAATTGACAAATGGGACCTCATAAAATTACAAAGTTTCTGTAAGGCAAAGGACACTGTCAAAAGGACAAAACGGCAACCAACAAATTGGGAAAAGATCTTCACCAACCCTACATCTAATAGAGGGCTAATATCCAATATATACAAAGAACTCAAGAAGTTAGACCCCAGGGAACCAAATAACCCTATTAAAAATGGGGTACAGATCTAAACAAAGAATTTTCACCTGAAGAAATTCAGATGGACGAGAAGCACCTTAAGAAATGCTCAACATCATTAGTCATTAGGGAAATGCAAATCAAAACAACCCTGAGATTTCACCTCACACCATTCAGAATGGCTAAGGTTAAAAACTCAGGAGGCAGCAGGTTTGGCGAGGATATGGACAAAGAGGAACACTCCTCCATTGCTGGTGGGATTGTAAGATTGTAAGTGTACAACCACTCGGGAAATCAGTCTGGCAGTTCCTCAGAAAACTGAACATTTCCGGAGGACCTTGCTATACCTCTCCTAGGCATAAACCCAGTGGATTCCCCAGCATGCAATAAGGACACATGCTCCACTATGTTCATAGCAGCCTTATTTACAATAGCCAGAAGCTGGAAAGAACCCAGATGTCCCTCAGTGGAGGAATGGATACAGAAAATGTAGTATATTTACACAATGGAATACTACTCAGCAATTAAAAACAATGAATTCATGAATTTTTTAGGCAAATGGTTGGAACTGGAAAATATCATCCTAAGTGAGGTAACCCAACCACAAAAGAAAACACATGGAATGCAGTCATTGATAAGTGGATTTTAATTAGCCCAGAAGCTCTGAATACTGAAGACACAATTAGCATATCAAATGATTCACATGAAGGAGGAAGAAGAGGGCCCTGATCCTGGAAAGGCTGGATCCAGAATTGTAGGGGAGTACCAGGACAGAGAAAAGGGAGGGGGGATAATAGGAGAATGGATGGAGAGAAGAGGACTTATGGGACATATGGGGAGGAGGAAACTGGGAAAGGGGAAAGCATTTGGAATGTAAACAAAGAATACAGAAAATAAAAAATATATATACAAAAAAAGAATATGCCTTTCCATCTGTGCAGTGTCCAAACTAACAAAGACACATACCCATCCTCACAATTGAACATAGCATGAAATCAGTGAGCAAAACGGTATATTTCATGCTCTAAAGAAATAATATTTTAAGTGCTTGAGAATTAGTGATTTTTGTTTGCTTGTGCATTTTTTGAGAAAGGGTTTCTCTGTATAGCAATGCTAGCTGTCCAGAAACTCACTGTATATACCAGACTGGCCTTGAACTCACAGAGATCTTCCTGTCTCTGTCTCCTGAGTGCTAGGATTAAAGACATGTGTCACCCAGCTGAATTAATGATTTCTTATGCCTAGCTTCATCAGCTGCTACAGCTATATGTTGAATATCTTGTCACCACAAAACTTACCTTAAGAATGCTGCAGTTCTCACTAGTGAACGGGCTGTGGCTCTGCCTCCAGCCCCTCTTATTCTGCATTGTGCCATTTTTTTGCCTTTGAATGTATAGTGTCATTTTGCTACAAAGATTTAGAAAAGTTTTGCATATTTATTTAGTTTATACATAAACAGGGAAATTATTCCAGTGGATACGTGGCCAGGAAAAGCATGACTGAGAGTCATGCTTAAGGGGGGAGCAAGGCTTCTTTAAACTGTCAGAGTCATGAAGACTCTCCCAAATCTACTCTGAGAGACTGACAAAGATGGCTCAGTTTTCCGAACTCATCTATATTAATAGCATGTTAACACTCTAGACTGTTTGTAGCTCATGGGGTTTACATTGTGCTACAGCTGTAAGAAATGGTTCTACCTTAGGTTATACTCAAGGGAAAAGCAACTTCGAATTATGTTTGTGGGGAGGGATGTGAGGCTGTCTATATGTTGATGACTGTTCTGAAGCTCACTCTGTAGACCAAGCTGACTGAACTCACAGAAATCCACCTGCCTCTGCCTCCCAAGTGTTGGAATTAAAGGCATACACCACTACACCCAGATCAGATTTATGTTTTATCTTATTTGAATTTTATGCTTTTACAATCTCTACAATCTCTTTCAGACATATATAGCATGTTTTCACCCATGCAAAATCTAAAATGATCATATATTTATATATGAAAGAGAGGGGGTAACCATTTGGGGAGAGGGAGGTATGGGGAGTAACAAGTATGAGCAAACTACAATGGTATACAAATAACAGGAAAATAAAAACTCTCATTCAGAATAGTTCTCTGTGTTGTTACTGAAATAAAGATCTAAACTATGAAGGAGATAATATATAATCCAGTCATTGGATATCTATAAGCCAAGAATAGAAGAAACACATGATTCAGTGTCATCCAGCTAACACAACTAGCTGAACCACACACATTTTGTCCATCATTTCCTATGGAGGACAGCATCTGAAATGAGCATCTGAATTGAGGCATCATGAAAACCAAACATGACCTTCCCCTCTTTCTGCCTCATGGACAGCATCTATTTATAGCCACCTTATAGAAGGAACTGTAGTTGTAGCTAGTCACCTCCATAGCAGTACACAACCCTGTCTTGAAAGGAACTTTCATCATATATGACACAAAGATTCTTGTAGGCAAAATCAAAATCACCTTGTTATCAGAATCACCTTGCTTGTAAGTGTGTAAGGCTAAATTTCATGGTATACCTGGTGCTTACTCCAGCTTTAGGGTTAATATGTCCTAGATCTAGAGGGAAATTACATCAAGTGTAGCATCCTACTGCTAAATGAACTTTTACTACATAATTTTATACACACACACACACACACACACACACACACACATATATATATATAACCTTAACAGTAATAATCTTTAGTATTAAACATTTCAGAAGATAGCTTACTAAATTGCTTAAAAAGAAAACTTACCAGAAACTGTACTTCTAATCACAAAAAAACAGATTAATTCAATTACAGAAGGTAAAATGAACCACATTTTTTCTCTTTTCTATAATTTAGCTGTTTGCTAAGAGATCTTGAAATATTTAATATGTTTTTAAAATACACCCTAGCCAGAAGTAGTTGTGTGCACACCTGTAATTTCAGTACTCATAAGGCTAAGGCAAGAATATTGTGGGTTAACCTGGGAAAGATAGGAAGACCCTGTCCAAAAAATTAATTAATTAAAATTCTCAGGCCAATAAGATGGATCAATAAATAAAGATGTTTGCCAGCAACCCTGAAAACTTAAATTTGATCCTCAGAATCTACATGATAGAAGGAGAGAACCCACCTTGTAAGTTGTCCTCTGACTTCTGAACATAGGCTGTAGCATGCATGTGCACACATGCACACACACATATACATAGACAAAAGCAAAAGTAAAAAAATATAAATCAAAGTAAGAGAAATTTTGTATTATTAGAATTTTATGTTTAGATTATGTTGGGTTTTAGCATGCATCCCAGTCATAATAACTGTATAGTACCCACCTTGTGCACACCAGTCGTGCATATTTCTGGTATATTCTATAATTCATAGAACTATATTAATTCTACAATTATAAATACTGTTAAAAGTGCTCATTTGGGTAGGGAAAGTAAGACTTCAAAGGATTTCATACAGAGCCTACAGTTGGAAGTTGAACATGAATACAGTGCTGATTACTAAGCTGTTAAATCTTTTTATCACCTCTACAATTAACTATAGCACCCGTGACCTTCTGAACTGTTGTAATCTGCCAACATTGTGCTGATAAATATTATGTGCTCTCGTAGAAACTTGCCCCTGGAGTCAGCCAGTTTGCCTACACCTGTGTACAGGACCACCCCATTTGGACAAATCAGCAGTTTTGGGAGACAACTTTTTACAATGCAGTACAGGAGCAGGTTCGCTCCCTGTATCTCTCAGCTAAGGAAGACAATCATATCCCACATCTGAAGCAGAAGGTAAGAAAAGAACAGTACTTGTGTGTGCTTGGGATTGACTTGAGGGAAAGCTCAGGCAGATGTTCCTAGGCCAAAGGGATTCTACCCACTGCTGAGTGTTAGGAGTCCTGTGGTGAACAGCTTTCTGCCTTTGCCTTTGATTCGGGCACTATATTTTTTCCATAATGACACATACTATAGTTCTTTAGCTAGAACTGCTAAATGTTAATGAGAAATTCTTATAAACAATTAGAGAAAATTGACTAGAAAAGGACATACCTAAAGTAGTCCCAGGTATAAGTCTCTGACTGCTTACTTCCTTGAAGCAGTGCCAAGTTCAGCTCAGTGATCAGGGTGTTTACCTACCACCAACAAGGCCCCGATTTCAGCTCAGTGATCAGGGTGTTTACCTACCACCAACAAGGCCCCGAGTTCAGCTCAGTGATCAGGGTGTTTACCTACCACCAACAAGGCCCTGAGTTCAGCTCAGTGATCAGGGTGTTTTACCTACCACCAACAAGGCTCTGAGTTCAGCTCAGTGATCAGGGTGTTTACCTACCACCAACAAGGCCCCGAGTTCAGCTCAGTGATCAGGGTGTTTACCTACCACCAACAAGGCCCCGAGTTCAGCTCAGTGATCAGGGTGTTTACCTACCACCAACAAGGCCCCGAGTTCAGCTCAGTGATCAGGGTGTTTACCTACCACCAACAAGGCCCCGAGTTCAGCTCAGTGATCAGGGTGTTTACCTACCACCAACAAGGCCCCGAGTTCAGCTCAGTGATCAGGGTGTTTTACCTACCACGAACGAGGCCCCGAGTTCAGCTCAGTAATCAGGGTGTTTTACCTACCACGAACGAGGCCCTGAGTTCAGCTCAGTGATCAGGGTGTTTACCTACCACCAACAAGGCCCCGAGTTCAGCTCAGTGATCAGGGTGTTTTACCTACCACGAATGAGGCCCTGAGTTCAGCTCAGTGATCAGGGTGTTTTACCTACCACCAACAAGGCCCCGAGTTCAGCTCAGTGATTAGGATGTTTTACCTACCACCAACAAGGCTCTGAGTTCAGCTCAGTGATCAGGGTGTTTACCTACCACAAACAAGGCCCTGAGTTCGGGTCCCAGCATTAAAGGAAGAAAGAAAAAAATCTGAAGTTAACCGACTATAAAGATAAACGTAAAGTTCAGTAGTCCATTCAAAAATGTATCAGTAATAATGTAAGTCTTCCTTTAGGATTATCCTATATGGCATATATAATATATGCAGCATTTGCTATATATACATCTATTTAAATATCAGGAAAATAAAAATTAAAATAAATTTTAAAGGTCATTTACTGGCTCTCTGTTCTTAGACTAACTAGTCACATTACCCCCACATGTCCACATTGCTAAAATGTGTAGATGTCATTGCTGTAAGATTTTCATATCTGTTATATATAAGGCTTATAAAGAGTTCTTGGCAATACTAAGTAGTAAGTATTAAAATCATTCTCATGAAGTAAACTTAAAGCAGCCTAAAAATTAAGTGTTGACTCACTTGAGAATGAACTCTGATTTTTGGGAGTATATTACTGCACATTCTGACCATCATCTTTTCCTTGAATATATCTCTAGAGGGTGGATCATCCTCAGGCATCTGAGAAAAGCTATATAGTCATATCTATCATCTGAAACTTATTTTGGTTTATTATTAAGGAGAAGAATAGAAGCTTTGATAGCAAATAACACTGATACATGTTTGATTGTAATTGCTCAAATTTAATTAATATTCAGATTTTGTTGTTGTTGTTAAAATACTAAATGTACCACTTAAGGTATAACTTGTAAAAAGGTATAACTTGATGCAGAGACTGTTGGGCTGGAGCCTTACCCAGACTGTTAATATGCCTTTGCTGATTTTTAAGCAGCTATGATTTGCTGGTATTGATATATCTACAAAGCATTCATACAGCAAGTGTCTCAGCTGCTATGTCCCCATCTCTGAGCCCTGGATTAGATACAATATATTTTAGAACTCTATGGCTAGATAAAATACTATGCAGATGTGTGCTGCTATTACCAATTATCTCTTCTGTCTTCCCACAGTCACCTGCATATTTATGTATATGATGTTTTACAAAGAGATATACCAATACTTTTTGTGTCCTTGATCATTTCCTCTCAAAGACCAGAAGAGAAAAAATACAATACTTTTAGCAGGTACTACTGAAGTGTCCTACAAGGGCATTATGGGAAGTCTGTTAATTTTTGTAACTAGCAGCTTCAAAGAAGTAAAGCCACAGGGTCAATTGTGAACTTGGTGAGATGCTAGAGAGAAACCTGCATCTGTATTTTGCTTTTCTTTGGGTTTGCCATGTGGTGCCAATGAAGGTATGTGGGCCAGGGAAACAACTCCAGTGTGCAGTGTGGAGTTGTTATGCTGAGTTTCACCTCTGCTGATATAGGTACTTAAGAGATGCTTCCCATCATCTTCTAGAGAGTCAGCCTGACTTGTTGACGCACACTAGTAATCCCCATACTTGAGAGGTAAGGGCAGGATCAAGAGTTCACAGTCATGTCAGCTATATAGCAAATTTGAGATGAGGCCCTTTCTCAAAATAAAAAAGACAAGCCATTTTCCTTATCTTTATTTGTTTAGTTGATACTTTTTTAAAAATAGTATATACTGATAAAATATACTAAAAGATACAGAATATTTCAAGAGAAACTCTACATTTAAGACATAGACAGATTTCAGCACCTTCCATGTCTGTGGAGCAAACCTCAAGTGATGGTATTCACTCTTGGCCTGTTCTGCTTTGTTTTCTGGGCTAAGCGTCCTGATGGCCAGTGTCAGGAGAAGACCGCGATGGACCTGGCAGCCGAGCAGCTTCGCCTGTGGCCTACTCTGAGCAAGTCAACTCAGCAGGAGCTGGTGCAGCACGAGGAGAGCACTGTCTTCAGCCAAGCCATTCACTTTGCAAACCTCATGGTTAACTTGCTAGTTCCACTAGACACAAGTAAAAACAAGCTCCTTCGAGCCTCAGCTCCAGGAGACTGGGAAAGTGGGAGCAACAGCATTGTCACCAACAGGTACTGAGACGGAGCACAGAGCTCCCCCTTCTCAGAGCTAATCGGACACATCTCCACAGAAACATAGCAAATGTTGCTCCACACATTTCAGAAGGGCTATTTTCCCCATTACTAGCTTTCTCAGCCCTTCTGTTTAAAAAAAAAACAGCCAACTTACCTTCATCCTATTTAAACACACACACACACAAACACAGGCACGCACGCACGCACGCACGTGCATGCGACCCACCAGTTTCATTCTGCTAATAAACAAAGTGCTCTGAAAATGCTGGTGAGCAGCTCTTTGTCAAAGTGATTATTCTTAGCCCTCTTGTTTCTCAGTTGATCTATAGAATTTGTCTGATTATGTTGTGTCAATTATTTTTCACTGCTGTGACCAAAATAAGAGAGGTGCTTATTTTCAAGGTTTGCAGAAGGTTCAGTCCACGGTAGCAAGAGTTTGTAGCAAGAAAAACTTCACCTCATTTCACACAAGAAGCAGAGAGAAGGGACTGTAGGAAGGAACTAGAGCAAGACACTGGCACAAGGATACACTCCCACTCTAGTGGTTGACTTCTCCCCATCTCCTCCTCTTTCCATCATCCAATAGAGCCATCATATTATAAATAGTTCAGAGCCATCCAGAGCTGGTCACTTCTCAAAAGCCCACAGACTGGCAAGTAAGCCCCCAATCCATGAGTCTATAGGGTGCATTTCATATTCAAACCCTAAGGTAATGTTCTCAACCTCAGCTTCTTCTCTGTTATCTACTGAGTTTCCATGTCCCAAGAATAAAGCTCAGATAGAGCCTTTGCCATGAGCTGAACAGGAGCTGTATACCGATAGGCTATGATTCGAACCTTGCTCCCTTAATTCTTTTGTCATCTATCCTGGCCTTTCTATTGCCACTTATCCTCAGGCACAGTGCTGCTTGTTACTCCCTGTCTAGACTACCCACCTGTCTGCAGCAGTCTCAAGGATCTCTCTCTCTCTCTCTCTCTCTCTCTCTCTCTCTCTCTCTCTCTCTCTCTCTCTCTCTCTTTCTCTCTCGTGCTTTAGACTGTTGAACAAGTGTTACCCTTCACATGGGCTTGGCCCTTTTTTGGATTATTTTTTATTTGATTGCTTGGTCCCCCCACCCTATGGTGTTTTCTATAACTTGATTTCTTCCCATTTTCTTTTCTTTCTTATTTTTGATTTTGGTTTACTGGGGGATGGTTTAGGGATGGAGTTTGGGGTTTTTTGGGACAAGATCACACTAGACTAGCTATCGACCTCCCAGGCTATACCACCACATCACAACTCGGCATATTTTTGCATATTATCTGTGTCCTTGATTGTTGTGTTCACTGTTGAGTTCTCGACATCTTTACAGACAGTAGGTGCTAGGTGACAACATTTAGCTGACTAGATGATGAAATAAGTAAGTGAGGAGCTGCAGTGTTAGCTCCTTAGTAGCAGACGCTGCAGTGCCTTGCTAGTTGTGGTTCTCATAAACTGTTGTCAGACTCCTTCAGGCAGCTCCGTATTTTCTTTTTATTCTCAGTCCTTCCGCCTCATTTTATTTCAAGTGTGTTGCCTTGTCTTGCGTGAGTTTATCACCTGCAGAAAAATGTGGCTTCACAATGCTCTAAGGGTTGTGATTCACTGCAGGAGTTGCGGTGCAGGGGAGCAGGGAGAGAGAAATTGTGGCAAGAGAAAGTCTCATTCCTGCATCTCCAAAGGGTTCATCTACCTGCCGACCGTTGTCCATGTCCCACAGTCACTAGCACCAGTCACTCCTCCTGCTTCTCTGCAATGAGTAACTCAGAAGGACAAGTTGTTTACAAGGTTCTGGCAGGAGATCATAAGTGACACGGTCCTCCTTTGATTTATTTTTTGTGGCTTCTGAGTTCCTTTTGGGAGAGTAATAGCAGGTATTGTTTACAATAATACATCTTACTCAAGGAGATAATATTTACGTGTATGCACATAAAATATAACATTCTGTGCCTGGCACTTATAGAAAGAAATTGGAGTTACACTGTCCATACTACTGATGATACAGCTCTTCTGGCAAGTTTCAGTTCCTCTGGAAAGTGACTACAATATTGTCCTTTTTTCTTCTTCTTCTTCTCTCTTAATATGAGGCCTGGCCATGATTTCTTTCCTTGGCTCTCTTAGTATTGCAGGAAGTGTAGCTGAGAGCTATGATACAGAGAGTGGGTTTGAAGATTCGGAAAACAGTGATGTGGCCAACTCTGTTGTAAGGTTCATTGCCCGATTTATTGACAAGGTTTGTACAGAGAGTGGAGTGACTCAGGACCACATCAGGAGTCTCCACTGCATGATACCAGGTAAGCAATCACTTGGGGGCGGCTAAAGGGTCAGAGTGTTGCATCAGCTAACATCCAGCACGTGAGCTGCCACTTGCTTTTCTCTGACTTGCTTTTGATTTCTTTTACTGCTGTTCTGTTTTCTAAGACAAGGTCTTGCGTGACCCAGACTACCCTCACATTTGCAATGTACCCAAGGTGGCCTTGCTTTCCTGATCCTCAACAACTGCTTCCCTGGTGCTGGAATTACAGACATGTGGCACTATGACAAGTTCCAAAGTTTTACTAAATCGTGGCAAAATTAACCTAAGAGTTGCATTAATAATATTCACAATGTCCAATCGCTCCAATTAGTATTTAGTAACCATTATAAGTTAATAAACTCTGTTTTATTTGCTGGCCCTGGAAATATCTAACCTGTTTTCTGTCTCCATGAACTTTTCTGTTCTAGAGATTTTACATATGTAGAATCATATAATATTTAAACTTTTTTAGATAGCATAATGCTTTCAAGGTTTAAATAGTATTTCATTCAATGGATATATCTTATTTGTTCAGCCATTCATTTTTTGATGGAGACCTGGGTTTTCTACTTTTAGAGATTTGAGAATGATGATTCTGTGAATATTTGCATACAATTATCTGAGTGCTTATTTTTAATTTTGGGGGGTGGGTATATGCCTAGGAGTAGAATGTTATAGATTACATAGTTACTGTATTTTAACTTTTAGAGATCCTGTCAAATTTAAGTTTTTATCCTAAAATATCTGGAATTTGCTTTTGTTCTCCCTGATTTATTTTCTTTCTTTTTGAATACTCTGACTCATCCTAGGAATTGTAGCCATGCACATTGAGAGCCTAGAGGCAGTACATCGAGAGAGTCGAAGACTTCCTCCTATCCAGAAGGTAATACTCCACACAAATACTATGTGCTTTCAGGCTGCAGCAGTCCTTTCAGAAGCACAGCACAATGGGCCACCGTGCTCTAGACAGTGCCTTCTCCACTATTTACAGGCATTTTAATGGTGCACTAAGGGGTATGGGGAGTTTGCCCTACAGAATTTTCTAAGCTAAAATAGGAATAGTGTCTTGTTATTCAACAAAAGAACAATGATAACCTCTTGTTAACTCCACTTTTATATAGAGTTACATCATGAATAATTTTCATTTCCAAGCCACCACCACCACCACACACACACACAGAGAGAGAGAGAGAGAGAGAGAGAGAGAGAGAGAAGAAAGAAGAAGAAAATATTTAGCTACAATAAGAGCTTTGTTTGTCCCATGACAAACAGCTGGGAAATTTATTAAGGATTTGGGGTCTCCTGAATTAGTTTATATTCTTAATGGTTTTTTCTTTTACATTTCATTTAAGTTACACAGTGATTATTTGAATGGATATTTCAGACTTTCACATTATTCTCCTATTTTTATACGGTTGACAAGCAATGCATCAAAGAATCTTTTCATACTTAGACTTAGAAACTCCATTTCTGTTTCTTTCAAAGTCAGGCTCAGGGTTGGCTCAGGGTGTTCAAACTGTATATGAAAAGGTGACCTGGAACTACATGATGGAAACCCTTCAAGAGATGATTTTTAAAACAGTTACCTGTTCTTAGCCTAAGATTCTTCGACCAGCTTTACTGCCAGGAGAAGAAATTGTATGTGAAGGTCTTCGAGTCCTACTAGATCCTGATGGTCGGGAAGAAGCCACTGGAGGTCTCCTCGGAGGTCCTCAGCTCCTGCCTGCAGAAGGCGCCTTGTTCCTCACCACATACAGAATTCTCTTCAAAGGAACACCGCATGACCAGCTAGGTATGACCTAGCACACACCTTCAGAGCAGAAATCTCTGTGTGGCACTTGAGATTCTATTTAGTCCATGTACAATGATTTACATATCATTTCAAACTCAGAAAAGAAAAGGATAGGTTTGGGGTTGAAATCTCATTTTATACTCTTTTGTTTGCAATTTTAATGTTGTATGTTTTGGGAAAATCCTTTTGTCAGAGAAAGCTTTTTAACTATTTCTTTCCCCATTAGTAACATAGAAATCTGGGGGTTTCCCATGCATTATGTAGGCATAGGTTGTTTACCATGTATTGAAACTTAAATCTAATATATATATTAGCTTTGCTTAGTCTCTGGATATGAACTTAATAAGTTGAGAAATCCAGAGACTGGGGAATGAACAAATATGTAAGCTAAAATCCAGTCACCTGGCCCAGATCTTCCTCGCTCAGTCTCGGCTGTGAAGGGGCCATTGCAGCTTCTGGTGTGTTCTCTACCACATTGCCTCAGTGCCTTCCTCCTCCCTTTGCGGATTCACACCCTGCCCTTCCTTCAAAGCCTACTTTCCCTCCCATGTCTTGCAGAAATTATTCTCTATCCTTGTAGCATACAGAGATTATCTCCTTTTCTGCAATGCTACAATCCTTGAATTATCTGTGCACTTGTTATTTACATGTTATAGTAGTGATGTGTAACATTCCCCCAGTGGAGACTTGGAAACTCCAAGAAACCCACGATACTTCTTTTCTTCTTAACCACAGGTAGTTTGTACTTTTACATTCATGTTTTATAAAATGTTTAAATTTCTAAACCTCTTAGACACACATCTAGTCTTATCTGTCAAAGGCTTTCTGAGTATGGAAACATGTTAAAAATATGTTCTCTTCATGCTCATAATCCCAGCAGGGAACATGATGCAAGAGAATCCTGAATTTGTGACCAACCTGTGGTAGCAAACTATCTCCCCTACCCCACCCAAAATGTGTTCTCTTTTGCTTTAGCGTTATATTAACTATCTTGGTTTTCTCTTCAGTATTGGAAGCTACTTCTTTATTTCTGTATAAAACCTATTCCTTTATGCCTGCCTTAAGCTGGATTTCATATGTATACAATGGGTAAAGGAGATAGAAACAATGAGGATGGGCAGGTAGTCCAGTTCCTGTAATCTAGAAAAATTAGTATGTTTTAGGAGTGAATTACCTTATGTCTTAGGTAGGGTTTTTGTTGCTGTGAAGAGACACCAGGTTTAGTCCATTGTCATCATGGTGGGAAGCATGGCAGTGTGCTGCAGGCAGACGTGTGCTGGAGAAGGAGCTGAGAATTCTGCCTCCTGATCCTCAGGCAGGAGAGGTGAATGCCACATTAGGCCTAGCTTCAGCATGTGACACCTCAAAGTCTATCCCCACAGTGACACATTCCCTTCAACAAGGTCACACCCACTCCCAACAAGGCCACACCTCCTAATAGTGCCCTCCTTACGGGGCCAAACATTCAAAAATTTAAGTCGCTAGAGGCCAAACCTATTCAAACCACCACACAATGCCATAAAACTAATTAATGACTTGGGTATGGTGGTACACACATTTAATCCCTGCATTTAGAGGCAGAGACAGAATCTCTGTGAGTTCAATGCCAGCCTGGTCTACTACCTAGTCGTAGACAGCCAGAACTACATAGACCTTGCCTTTGAAATACGATTTCTCTATGTAGCCTTGCCTTTCCTGGAATTCCTTCTATAGATCAGGCTGGCCTCAAATTCAGAGATCTGCCTGCCTCTGCCCCTGCCCCTGCCCCTGCCCCTGCCCCTGCCCCTGCCCCTGCCCCTGCCCCCGCCCCCGCCCCCGCCCCCGCCCCCGCCCCCGCCTCCTGAGTGCTTGGATGAAAGACTTATGCCACCGTGCCCAGCATAAGAGACCTTGTCTTAAAAATTACACACACGCACATACATAGACATATGTGCATGCATGCACACGTGCATACACACACATACATACACATGTGCACGCACACCTGCATACGCGCTCTCTCTCTCTCTCTCTCACACACACACACACACACACACACACACACACTGTAAGATTCTAGCATCTTGTCATTTTTTCTCATTACTGGCATTGTCCTCTGCTGATGAATCTCTGCAGAAGAGACTCTTGACCCTAGCTATAAGGGGTATTGCTGAGTCTATGTCTTGTCCTCCTACAGTTGGTGAGCAAACAGTTGTGCGGAGCTTCCCCATTGCTTCAATCACCAAGGAGAAGAAGATAACCATGCAGAACCAGCTCCAGCAGAGCATGCAAGAAGGGATGCAGATTACATCAGCAACTTTCCAGGTACACCAAGTGTTTCAGATTTTATACTTGCATAGGCTTTTTCTACTTGATGTCCCTAATTCAAAAGCACATGTTTACTTAGTATTTTCAACTTCATATTTCCACACAATACTCAACATGTATCAAGGAAGGAAGGCCCTTCTAATAAAAAATTCTTGAACAAATCTAGTAATGCAGCTATTTTCTGTAAGGTCAGAAGTTAGAGGCTGAGCGTAAGAAGGTGAGTGTCAGAGTGGCTTTGGCTTTGGACTCTACTTCAGGGGTTCCTTGGCCAACAAACTGTCAATCAAAAAACACAGTGGCTCTTGTTCTTTGATGACTTATTTCTTAACTCCTGCTGGATAAAACTTTCAGTAAAAATAACTCTGTTTCAGAAAGAAATTCTCTATTTCTTTTTTTGTGGGAAAGTAAAACACTAAGAAGTTTAGAGCTAAGACACTGTTGTCAGGGATAACTGAGTGACCCCTGATTAAACAGTGACTTCCAGAAGCCTCTGAGTTACCAACCCTGCCGAACAGTGATGCAGGGGAGAAGTCTGAGTGGGAAGAGTGACCGCCCTCCATTGTTCTTTTTTCAAAGTCCATGTCCATAGTAGTTTGGCTTTTCTATCCTTTGCTCCTTGATGCTGACTTTTCAGACTCCCAAGAAGCCCAAGGCTTGCCTCTCTCTTCTTTGTGGAGTGGCTTTCCCCCCTTGTGTAGACCAGGAGCTATGCTTCCTGTGCTGTCTCACACAGCAGCTGCTGCATTAGAACTGGAAGCTTCTCACAGCGTCTCACAGCCACTACTACCAGGGATTTCCTTACTGTCCCAGCTGCACAAGGATTCTACACTTAAATAGTGCCCGTCTACACTTGTGAAAGAGACTCTGCTATTCCTAGATTTATTTGTATCTCTGCATAAGAAGGAAACGTATTAGGCTACATTCCTTCTCTAGGCCTAGTTGGGAACTAGGAAGAACACATTCCTAGGTCACCCACTCTCGGTCAATATCTGATCTCATTAAAAGAGTTGTTTTACAGAAAACCGACTTCAAAAAAAATATTTTTCTTTCTAATTGACAATCTATATTACAAATAAATTTTTCTGAGCCTCATTTTTTCATTGTAAACTTTATTCTGACTTTATGGAGTCAGTCCTCTCTGCCCACCTTTACATGGTTCTAGAAATTAAACTCAGATTGCAGACACCTTTACCTGCTAAGCCATCTGACCAGTCACACATTTTTCTTTTAAAATTTTAGTTGTATTTCATATTACCCAAAGTCTTTTCAGCTTTCAAAATCCTATAACTTCTAAAGTTATAGTATTGTTACTAATATTTTTATTTAATATTGCTATTTTTCTGTTCACTTTCATTTGCTTATTTTTGTTGTTTTCAGTGATGAGAGTAAAAGTTGCCAAGAAATCCTCAATGTTTCTGATAGGGCAATCTCTTTTATTTCTAGTTGATTAAAGTAGCATTTGATGAAGAAGTCAGTCCAGAAGTGGTAGACATCTTTAAGAAACAGCTAATGAAGTTCCGTTACCCTCAGTCCATTTTCAGCACCTTCGCTTTTGCTGCTGGACAAACTACCCCACAAATCATTTTACCCAAGCAGAAAGAAAAGAACACCTCCTTCCGGTAAGAGGGACAGTGGGTCTCTCACCTTCACCCTTTCCGTAGCTAACTGAAAGGAAGTAATCTTTTATTAATGATGGCTTTTCTCAGTGAGTGTGTGTGTGTGTGTGTGTGTGTGTGTGTGTGTGTGTGTGTGTGTATTCGCACATATGCCACTCATGTGTGGAGGCCAAAGGATAGATACCTTGTGGGACTCAGTTCTCTCCTTTTACCATGTGGGTCCCAGGGATTAAACTCAGGTCATCAGTATCAAGCATCTTTTTCTACACTGAGCCTTTTTGTTGGCCCTTTGAACTCCTAATGTATATCTCATTGTCTCATCAATTCAAGCTCATTCTCAAAAGGATTTTCAAATATCTTGAGTTGTTATTTTCACCTCTTAAAAAGAATTACTCTTTTTCTATGCTTGAACAGGTTTATAGCTAATTAGAGAAAAGACATTATGCACATGTACATACCTAAAACTTTTGAAAATAAGTGTTGCCAACCATTATTGTCATATGACTTCAGAGAAAGTTTGAGTGGAAGGAAGATAGGATCTTTTGGTGCTAGACTGAAGATCTTGCTAATGTGATTTATGGGACCACGATGGAGACAGCAGCATAGACAGCGGAATAGGCTTAGGAATACCAAAAAATAAGCCCAAGAGTTTAAGATTTGAGTGATCAGCTGGGCATGGTGTTATTCTCTTTAATCCCAGCATTCAGGAGGCAGAGGCAGGTGGATTTCTGTGAGTTCAAGACAAGACTGATTTACATAGCAAATTCCAGGACAGCTGGACTATATTGAAGACTGTCTCAGGTGTAGGTGTGAAGGATATTTGAGCAATCAATAGTTTATGTCAGACTTTAAGTTTTTGCACTTTTTGCCTGAAATAGTGTTCTCGTGGCAGTGACATTTATAGGAAAATAATTCTCTACAATATGGAACATGCTATGAAGAAGAAGCTTAAGAAAAATATGCACTACAGTTGTACTATACATAAGGATGTGGGTATAAGTAATATAGATGTCAAAAATATTAGTGGTGCCCTTATATTAAATTGACTTTATCTTTGGTTCTGTGACTTCTAGAACTTTCTCAAAAACAATTGTGAAAGGTGCCAAGAAGGCAGGAAAGATGACAATTGGGAGGCAATATTTATTAAAGAAGAGAACAGGAACAATTGTGGAAGAGAGAGTAAATCGTCCTGGGTGGAATGAAGAAGATGATATTTCTGGTGAGAATTATTTTCCATTATTCAATTTTCTTCTTTCTTTCCTTCTTTCTTTCTTTTTTTTTCTTGAGACAGGGTCTCATTGTGTAGACCTAACTGGCCTTAAATTCATAGACATTCACTTTCCTCTACCTCTCAAGTGCTGAGATTAAAAATGTATGCGACCATGCCCAGTTATTCTTACATGAATAACAACAGGAGATTATGTTGTACTTGTATGTAAACTCAACCATTTCTCAGAACAGATAAGACAACTTTTTACTAATATTCTCTTGTTTAGATAGGATTTTGGTTAACTTATTTTAAAAGGCAGGGTCTCAAGTATGCAGACTGGCCTTAAACTCACCATGTAGCAGAGGATGAGTCTCTCTACTAAGTCCACCTTTGTCTTATTAAATGGAGAAAGAAGGGAATCCTATATACATAGGATAAGAACGAGGGTATGAGGCAGATCTCTGTGACTTTGGGGACAGCCTGCTCTACAGAGCGAGTTCCAGGACAGCCAGGGCTGCACAGAGAAACCCTGTCTCAAAAGCAGAGAGAGAGAGAGAGAGAGAGAGAGATTGATTGAGATTGAATGTTCTACACTGAAGATTATTTACTAGAATAAAGAAAAACTGAATAATTTTTTAAAAATATAGTTAGCCAAGATATTTCTCAGCTGGGAAAAATAGAAAACAAGATGTCATATTGAATGATTTTTTTTTCTTTCCAACTTTTATCTAAGTATTGAGTATGCTATGGATATAATTCTACATAAAAAAATGATCTAATGGAAAGGAAAATAATATACTATTTTACAATCTCAAGATCTTAGATTTCCTCAGTAGTAATTATACAATTAGTACCTGTTAGAATGTTTTCAAAGATACCTCATTCTTAGTGAGAGTATTTGTAAAAGATATTTATCCAGCTTGCTAAGATAAAATCCTGTTAGATTGTATGTGATTGTGTATATGCATACATATAAGAAGGAATACATACAGGTTTACCCCTGTGGGAATAAGAAGACCTGTTACTCCATTGCTAAAATGAGCACTTACTGGAACTATGAACTACTCAGAATCATATATAAAACATTGCTACCGATCACTATTGACTGTTCTCATTCAACAGAACAGAATTATTTTTTTGTTGTTGTTTTTCGAGATTATTTCATGGAACAAACAAAAACTGTCTGTAACTGTGCATGATAGTATATGCATATAGTCTCAGTTACTGACAAGCCAAAGCAATAGGATCACTTCAACTCATAAATTCAAGGCAGCTTGGGGACCATCAGAAAAACCCTTCCTCTAAAAATCAAACTATAATAATTACTTAACCAAAAGACCAAGTTACAAAATGTTCTTTGTTCCTCTAAAGCTAAAAGGACAACGTGAAACTGACACCTGAGTGCACAGCTACATTGGGAGATACTCAAGCTAGAACTCCAAGGCTCGTTTGTTAGAGATGATTGTTATTGGTTTTCATCATTTTGATTTGTTTTGTCTTCTTTTTGAGACAAAGGTTCTCTATGTCCAGGCTATCTTCATACACAAGATCTTCCTGCCTCCACTTCCAAGTAGTAGGATTACAGGCATGTCTGTCAAAACTAGCTCTTTTGCTTCGTTTGGGGTTTTGTTTTTTGTTTGGTTTTGGAGAGAGCCATATCTTTTTCATTTTCTTTTTCTTTTCTTTTCTTTTCTTTTTTATTATTCTTTAATTTTTTTTCACAGTCCAGTCATTATTTCCCTCCTAGTCTGCCCTCTGACTGTTGCTCATTCCATACCTCCTCCCCTGTCTCCAAGAGGCTGTTCCCACCCCTACCCTACCAAACCTCCCCACTCCCTGGGGCCTCAACTGTCTCAAAGGTTAAATGCATCTTCTCTCACTGGGGCCTACCCAGGCAGTCCTCTGCTGTATATGTGTCAGGGGCCTCATATCGGCTCATGTATGCTGTCTAGTTGGTGGCTCAGTGTATGAGAGATCTTGGGGGTTCAGGTTAGTGAGACTGCTCATCTTCCTATGGGGTTGTCCTCCTCCTCAGATTCTTCCAACTTTTCCCTAATTCAACCAAAGGGGTCGCTGGCTTCTGTCCATTGATTGGGTGTAAATATCTGCATCTGACTCTTTCATCTGCTTGTCGGGCCTCTCAGAGGACAGCCATGCTAGGCTCCTGTCTGTAAGCACACCATAGTCAGTAATAGTGTCAGGCCTTGGAGCCTCCCCTTGAGCTGGATCCCAATTTGGGCCTGTCACTGGACCTCTTTTCCCTCAGGCTCTTCTCCATTTTTGTCGCTGTAGTTCTCTCAGACAAGAACAATTCTGGGTCAGAGTTTTTGACTCTGAGATGGCAACCCCATCCCTCTACTTTCTACTGGAGGTGGAGTCTGTAAGTCCTTTCTCTCCACTGTCAGGCATTTCATCCAAAGTCCCTCCCTTTGAGTCCTAAGAATCTTTCATCTCCCAGATCTCTGTTACATTCTAGAGGATCCCCCAACTCCTATTTCCCGAGGTTACCTGTTTCCATTCTTTCTACTGGTGCACAGGGCTTCAGTCCTGTTTCCCCACCTTCCTGCAGAAAGCATCACGGGGACAGAAGGAGGGAGGGACCTGGTGGGAAAGGGGGAGGGGGGGACATGATCAGGTATTTAGAGCAATATTTTTTGTTTTGAGTCAGGCTCTCTCTGTGTAGCACTGGCTGTCCTGGAACTCACTGTATAGACAAGGCTAGCCTCAAACTCACAGAGATCTATTTGCCTCAAGTGCTTTAAAGGTGTGTGACATCATACTTAGTCTAAAAGAGCCATATTTTTCTCCTTGCCTGTTAGTAATCTTGAATACATTTCTAAAATCTCTGAAAGTTTGATTTAACCTTTCTCACATTAAAAATAAATAGAAAATTAGGACATTTTTTAACATATTTTTGTTGTGGTTACATGAAATATCCATTAGGAATGTCCTTTTTTTAAAAAATCCTCTCTAAAGAGCTTGGTTATTGACTAAATTCTTTCACATTTAAATCATAGAGGACTCTGAACCTGTGATTACAAAGTGATGATAGAGTTTTCCATGGACATTATATCCTCTGCTGAAAGGATTTCCAGGAACCAAGTTTAATTTTTCCAAGCTTTCCCACTACTGTGCTTAAGTAATCTATGCATTCTTTTTGCAAGTAATACAAAATCCTGGATAAGTTTAAATAGTGATAAATTTTAGATAACAGATTTTTTCTATTTTTTTAGATATATCTATTTACATTTCAAATGATTTCCCCTTTCCTAGTTACCCCCTCCCCAAAAGTCCCATAAGTACTCTCCCCTCCCTCTGTTCCCCAATCAGCCCCTTCCCGCTTCCCTGTCCTGGTAATCCCCTACACTGTTGCATCAAGCCTTTCCAGGACCAGGGGGCTCTCCTTCCTTCTTTTTGGGCATCATTTGATATGTGAATTGTGTCTTGGGTATTCTCACCTATCAGTGAGTGTGTGTTCTTTTGTGATTGTGTTACCTCACTTAGGATGATATTTTCCAGTTCCACCCATTTGCCTAAGAATTTCATGAATTCATTGTTTTTAATAGCTGAGTAGTACTCCATTGTGTAACTATACCACATTTTCTGTATCCATTCCTCCATTGAGGGACATCTGGGTTCTTTCCAGCTTCTGGCTATTATAAATTGGGCTGCTATGAACAAAGTGGAGCATGTGTCCTTATTACATGCTGGGGAATCCTCCGAGTATATGCTCAGGAGAGGTCCTTCCATAGTATCATGTCCAGTTTTCTATGGAACTGCCAGACTGATTTCCAGAGTGGTTCTACTAGCTTGCAATCCGACCAGCAGTGGAGGAGTGTTCCTCTTTCTCTGCATCCTTGCTAGCACCTGCTGTCTTCTGAGTTTTTGATCTTAGCCATTCTAACTAGTGTGAGGTGAAATCTCAAGATTGTTTTGATTTGCATTTCCCTGATGACTAAGGATGTTGAACATTTCTTTAGGTGTTTATCAGCCATTCCTTATTCCTCAATTGAAAATTCTTTGTTTAGATCTGTATCCCATTTTTTAATAGGGTTATTCGGCTCTCTGGAGTCTAACTTCTTGAGTTCTATATATATATTGGATATTAGCCCTTTGTCAGATGTACGGTTGGTAAAGATCTTTTCCCAATTTGTTTGTAGCCATTTTGTCCTATTGATAGTGTCCTTTGCCTTACAGAAACTTTGTAATTTTATGAGGTCGCATTTGTCAATTCTTGATCTTAGAGCATAAGCTATTGGGTGTTCTGTTCAGGAAATTTTCCCCTGTACCCATGTCCTCAAGGGTCTTCCCCAGTTTCTTTTCTGTGGTTTTAAGTGGAGGTCTGTGATCCACTTGGACTTGAGCTTAGTACAAGAAGATAAGAATGGATTGATTGGCATTCTTTTGCATGCTAGCTGCCAGTTGAACTGGCATCATGTGTTGAAAAGGCTATCTTTTTTCCACTGGATGGTTGTAGCTCCTTTATCAAAGATCAAGTCACCATAATTCTGTGGATTCATTAAACCAGGTCTTCAATTCTGTTCCATTGACCAAACTGCCTGTCACTGTACCAGTACCATGCAGTTTTAACACTATTGCTCTGTAGTACTGATTGAGGTCCAGGATACTGATTCTCCCAGAAGTTCTTTTACTGTTGAGAATAGTTTTAGCTATCCTGGGTTTTTTGTTATTACTGATGAATTTGAGAATTGTTCTTTCTAAGTCTATGAAGAATTGAGTTGGGATTTTGATGGGGATTGCATTGAATCTGTAGATTGCTTTTGGCAAGATGGCCATTTTAACTATATTAATCCTGCCAGTCCATGAGCATGGAATATTTTTCCATCTTCTGAGGTCTTCTTCGATTTCTTTCTTCAAAGACTTGAAGTTCTTGTCATACAGATCTTTCACTTGTTTGGTTAGAGTCACACCAAGATACTTTATATTGTTTGTGACTATTGTGAAGGGTGTCATTTCCTTAATTTCTTTCTCAGCCTGTTTATCCCTTGAGTATAGGAAGGCTACTGATTGGCTTGAGTTAATTTTATATCCGGCCACTTTGCTGAAGTTTATCAGCTGTCGGAGTTCTCTGGTAAGAGTTTTTTGGGTCGCTTAAGTATACTATCATATCATCTGCAAATAGTGATAACTTGTCTTCTTCCTTTCCAATTTGTATCCCTTTGACCTCCTTTTGTTTGTCTAATTGCTCTTGCTAGAACTTCAAGGATTATATTGAATAAATATGGAGAGAGAGGGCAGCCTTGTCTAGACCCCGATTTTAGTGGGGATTGCTTCAGGTTTCTCTCCATTTAGGTTGATGTTGGCTACCGATTTGCTTTTACTATGTTTAGGTATGGGCCTTGAATTCCTGTTCTTTCCAAGACTTTTAACATGAAAGGATGCTGAATTTTGTCACATGCTTTTTCAGTATCTAATGAAATGACCATGTGGTTTTTTTTCTTTGAGTTTGTTTATATAGTGGATTACATTGATGGATTTTCGTATATTGAACCATCCCTGAATCCCTGGATGAAGCCTGCTTGATCATAGTAAATGATCATTTTGATTTGTCCTTGGATTCTGTGGGCAAGAATTTTATTGAGTATTTTTGCATCAATATTCATAAGGGAAATTGGTCTGAAGTTCTCTTTCTTTGTTGGATCTTTGTGTGGTTTTGGTATTAGTGAAATTGTGGCTTCATAGAACAAGTTGGATCATGTTCCTTCTGTTTCTATTTTGTGGAATAGTTTGAAGAGTATTGGCGTTCAGTCTTTTTTGGAGGTCTGATAGAATCTGATGATTTTTTTGAATTTCCTCAGTTTCTGAATCTCCCTTTTCATTTCTGATTTTGTTAATTTGGATACTGTCTCTGTGCCCTCTGGTTAGTCTGGCTAAGGGCTTATCTATCTTGTTGATTTTCTCAAAGAACCAGCTGCTTGTTTTCTTGATTCTTTCTATAGTGTTTTTGTTTGTAGTTGGTTAATTTCAGCCCTGAATTTGATGATTTCCTGCCTTCTACTCCTCTTGGGTGCATTAGCTTCTTTTTGTTCTAAAGCTTTCAGGTGCTCTGTTAAGCTGCTAGTGTATGCTCTCTCCAGCTTATTTTTGTAGGTACTCAGAGCTATGAGTTTTCCTTTAGCACTGCTTTCGTTGCGTCCCATAAATTTGGGTATGTTGTGCCTTCATTTTCATTAAATTCTAAAGAGTCTTTGATTTCTCTCCTTATTTCTCCCTTGACCAAGGTATCATTGAGCAGAGAATTGTTCAGCTTCCATGTGTATGTGGGCTTTTTGTTGGTTTTGTTGCTATTGAAGACCACCCTTATTCCATAGTGATCTAATAGGAGGCATCGGATTAGTTTGATCATCTTATATCTATTGAGGTCTCTTTTGTGACCAATTATATGGTCCATTTTGGAGGTACCATGAGGTGCTGAGAAGAAGGTATATTCTTTTGATTTAGGATGAAATGTTCTATAGATATCTATTAATTCCATTTGGTCCAAAACTTCTGTTAGTTTGTTTCACTGTGTCTCTGTTAAGTTTGTGTTTCCCTGATCTGTCCATTTTTGAGAGTGGGGTATTTAACTCTCCCACAATTATTTTGTGGGGTGAGATGTGTACTTTAAACTTTAGTAAAGTTTCTTTTACAAATGTGGATGCCCTTTCATATGGAGCATAGATGTTCAGAATTGAGAGTTCTTGGTAGATTTTTCCTTTGATGAGTATAAAGTGTCCTTTCGTGTCTTTTTTGATGACTTTTGGTTGAAAGTCTATTTTATTGGATATTAGAATGGCTACTCTAGCTTGTTTCCTGGGACTATTTGCTTGGAAAACTGTTTTCCAGCCTTTTACTCTGAGGTAGTATTTGTTTATGACATTGAGATGTGTTTCCTGTATGCAACAAAATCTTGGGTCCTATTTACATATCTGTTAGTCTATGTCTTTTTATTGGGGAATTGAGTCCATTGATGTTAAGAGATATTAAGGAATAGTGATTGTTGCTTCCTGCTATTTTTGATGTAATTTTTATGTTTGTGTGCTTATCTTCTTTTGGGTTTGTTGAAACAAGATTAATTTCTTGCTTTTTCTAGTGTGTAGTTTCCCTCCATTTGTTGGTGTTTTCCATTCATTATCCTTTGAAGGGCTGGATTTGTGGGAAAATACTGTGTAAATTGGTTTTTGTCATGGAATACCTTGGTTTCTTCATCAATGATAGTTGATCAATTTGCTGGATATAGCAGTCTAGGTTGGCATTTGTGTTCCCTTAGGGTCTGCATGACATCTGCCCAAGATCTTCTGGCTTTCATAGTCTCTCATGAGAAGTCTGGTGTAATTCTGAGAGGTCTATCTTTATATGTTACTTGACCATTTTCCCTTACTGCTTTTAATATTCTTTCTTTGTTTAGTACATTTGGTGTTTTAATTATTATGTGACAGGATGAATTTCTTTTCTGGTCAAATCTATTTGGAGTTCTGTAGGCTTCTTGTATGTTCATGGTTATCTCTTTCTTTAGGTTAGGGAAGTTTTCTTCTATAATTTTGTTGAAGACATTTACTGGCCCTTTCAGTTGGAAATCTTCACTCTCTTCTATGCCTATAATCCTTAGGTTTGGTCTTCTCATTTTGTCCTGGATTTCCTGGATGGTTTGGGTCAGGAGCTTTTTGCATTTTGCATCTTCTTTGATTGTTGTGTCTATGCTTTCTATGGTATCTTCTGCATCTGAGATTCTCTCTTCTATCTCTTGTATTCTGTTGTTGATGCTTAGATCCATGACTCCTGACTTCTTCCCTAGGTTTTCTATGTCCAGAGTTGTTTCCCTTTGTGATTTCTTTATTGTTTCTACCTCCACTTTTGGATCCTGGGTGGTTTTGTTCAGTTCCTTCACCTGTTTTATTGTGTTTTCCTGTAGTTCTTTAAGGGCTTCTCCCTGTTGTGTTCTCCTGTATTTCTTTAAGGGAGTTATTTATGTCCTTCTTGAAGCCTTCTAATAGCATCATGACCTGTGATTTTAAATCCAAATCTTGTTTTTCTGGTGTGTTGGGATATCCAGGACTTGCTGTTGTAGGAGAATTGGGTTCCTATGGTGCCATATTGCCTTGATTTCTTTTAGCAACGTTCCCATGTTTGCCTTTTTCCATCTGGTTATCTCTGGTGTTGGTCCTCCTATCACTCGCTGGTGCTTATCCCTCCTTTGTGCCTGAAAACCTATCTCAGCACCCCTGGGTGACCATCTTTCCCCTGGCACAGAGTGATGTGGGGCTGCCCAGCTCCTGAGTGCAGGTGGGTTCCTGGTGGTAGGAGTCCCAAGTGATCTTACACTTAGAAGTTCTCTACATTCCTGGCTGTAACAGCCCACTCAGTCATAGGAGTGCAGATGGTGGCCTTACCTCTAACCTCGGGAATCCCTGCAGAGCAGATGTCCCCTAGCAGACTAGGTGCACAGACAGCTGTGGCAGCGCTGCCCACCTCCTGGGTGCAGGTGGGCCTCTGGCGGGCCATGTTCCACGCAATCTTACACTTGGGTGTTCCCTGCGTACCTGGCTGTACCTGTCTCTAGATAACAGATTTGAAGATAGATTTTACTAATAGATTATCTTCTGTGTTATATACAAATGATTGTACTTTAGTATCAATGATAGACTGACTGAAACAGAGAAATATAGCTAGTAAATTTAAGATGACATGATCTTTCATTGTTTTGTTTTGTTTCTTTTAGAAATGGGTTCATAGGATGCATTCCAGACTGGCCTGGAACTTATTCTGTAGATCAGGCTGGCCTGGAACTTATGGTATTCCTGCCTTTACCTCCCAAATGCTGGGGTTTTAGGAATGTGCCTACAATGCCTAACTTTGTTCTTAGTAGTTATTTAAATGATACTACTTCCCTGTTTTGTTTTGATTTGTTTTGTTTTGTTTTAATTGAGTCCTGGTATCCCTAACCTTCAAAAGAAGGTTTTGAGCTAGGCATGACATTATAGGCCTTGAATATCAGCATTGGGGAGGGAGACACAGGCAGATCTCTGTATCCAGACCAACCTTGTCTACATATCAAGTTCCAGGTCAACACAAGCTGTATAGTGAGACCATGTCTCCAGAAAGAAGTAGTAGTAATAATTGTTGTCACCATCCTCGTTGTTGTTGTTCTGAGGTTTTTACTTTGAGCTGATCATTTTGACAAAATCTATTCCTATCTGTCAGTTTCAGATGATAGTGAACTTCCCACAAGTACAACCCTGAAGGCCTCAGAGAAATCTACAATGGAACAGTTGGTGGAGAAAGCATGCTTCAGAGATTATCAGCGGTTAGGTTTGGGAACCATAAGTGGCAATTCCTCTCGTTCAAAACCAGAGTATTTCCGTGTTACTGCCTCCAACAGGCTGTACTCGCTATGCCGTAGGTAAGTATCAATGGGCTTCAGAAAAAGACCTTTCTTTATTTCCCAATTGAGCCTTTAAGTTGTTCCAGAAGCGTGACTCTGGAGACAGGTAAACCGAAGAGATGTTTTGTGCGATAGGAAACAGCAGCCCATTGGAGTCTCAGGACAGGTTGATCACTGATAGTGCCTCTGCTATAGCGGGTGACACTGCCTGTCCTCTCTGTGCATTTTCCTTACTTACGTTTCGTTGTGTAGTTCCTCTGTTTCCTGTCATGTGTGAAGAGGACCTGGAGTAAGAGTAGCATTTGCCCAGACAGATGGAAGAGAAGAGCATTTGCTGTAGGCCTGAGCTCCACAGGCCGTTCCCAGGGCCAAAGAATAAAGATTTCCATTTTGCATGTGTTCACTAAAGAGTGAATAGGTTTGGCAGGTTTTGGCCTTAGGATATAGTTTGTGATTCAGACATAGATGGAGGCTCTTGTATATTATCTACTTAGAGTATTTTCAAAGAAACAACTTAAAGAATGAAGATGAACACCTTTTCTGTATTCTTGTTGCTTATTGCTGTTTTCCAAAATGGTAAGCTCTCCTTTGTGCTTTACTCTCTATAAGAATATATTATCTCTAAAACTGTATTCTACCCTCCACAAGTTTAATTCTTTGATTACAAGGTAAATGATTTTATTTGTATTTATAAATTTTAATTTCATTAAGTAGTACTAAAAGTAATTTATAAATGGCAGACCTTGTATATATTTTAGAAAGTTGCCTTAATGCTACTATTAGTCTCAACTCTAATTATTGAAGAACTATAGGTTTATTGTTTTAAATGGTAATTCAATTTACATGAATTTATAAAATAATCACATGATTTTATGAACTTGAGAAACAACCTGGGAATATATTTTGAGACTGTGGTCAAGGAAAATATTTGCATGAAAACTAAATATTTAGGATCCTATTCAGGATACACTGTCATTTTTCTGGACTTTTCTGTCCTTCATACTAACTCCTCTTTATAAATAAGTACAAGAGGAATTGTAAGTGTAATGTCATGCTAGGGAAAACTTTCTATCAGAATTATGTCTGCTAGTGAGAGAACAGACATCATCATTTATCATTCCAATCTTTCTGAAATAGTAAAATCTTTTTGTTATAAGCTTATAACTATTGTCCTGGTTACCTTTTGGTAATTAAAATATAATTACATTATTTCCCCCTTCCTTTTCCCCCTTCCAATCTTTCCCATACATCCCCTTTTCTCTCTTTTAAATAATATGTTTATATGTATATATTTCTAAATCTATAAATACAGCCTTCTCAGTTCATATAAATGTTACTTGTTGTCTTAGTTAGGGTTTCTATTGCTGTAATGAAACACCATGACCAAAACCAAGTTTGGGAGCAAAAGGTTTATTTCACACACACACTTCCCTGTCACAGTTCATCTAAAGCAATGAATATAGGAGCTCACACAGGGCAGAAACATGGTCATAAGAGCTGGTGCAGAAGCCATGAAGAGGTGCTGCTTACTGGCTTGCTTCCCAGAACTTGTTCAGACTACTTTCTTACAAACCCAGGACCATCAGCGCATCGATGGCACTACTTCCAATCTGGGCTCTCTTACAATAATCACAGTTAAGAAAATGCCCTACAGGCTTGCCTACAGCCTGATGTTACGAAGACGTTTTCTCAATTGAGGTTTTCTCTTCTGATGACTCTAGCTTGTATCAAGTTGACATAAAACTAGCCTGTGTGTGTGTGTGTACACAACATATGTCTGTATGTTTTTGTGTATGAATTCAGGGCTAACCAATTGGTATTGGATAACCATTGTAGGGGCCTTTCCCTAGGTAAGACATTTTCTCAATGTTCTTGAGTTGCCTGTAGTTTTTTATGTAGGATTGAGACATGATGGTCTTTCCCCCACCCGCTTTAGCATATCTATTGTTGTCCTAATAGAGGACTATTGGAACACTTCTTATTAGAAGTCATTTATGGTGGATGAAAAGAATACATATCAACCAAACTATTAGGAGGAAACACAGTCTAGAAGGAAAAAGAGTAGCAAGCATGTAAAGATTTAAATTAATGTTCTGTATGTATTGATTAATGCTGAAAATTTATATGGTAGCAATTACTCCTTGACCAGATAATTCCCCAACTAATCACACATCTTTTAATATTTCAAAGCTTAGGCCTTAGCTAGGCAGACTCAAAGCGCAACTTAACCAACCACCTAGCCCCTTCCAGCCACATGGTTAGCTCTACCTTCCAGGCCTCTAGTCACATCTGTCTCCATATCTCCTGGCAAAACTTTTCTTTCTTCCCAGAGTTCCTTTCTCCCTCCCAGGAAGTCCTGCCTGTCTCCCTCTACTGGCCAATCACAGGCTTTAGCCTTTTATTAATCAATTAACTTGGGGGGCAAAGTTTGCACAACAAAAGCTGGTGTATGTGAGAATTTGCTTGTCTTGGGGCGACCAGGGGTACAGAATTTAACATTTGTATACATAGCAGCATCAGTCCAACCCTACAAGAAGGAAGAAAAGTAAGACATAGATAATGCAGGTATAAAAGCGTTGACTTAAATTCACACAAATCAATAAGGAATTATAAATTGAATTTCTAATTTTAAAAAAGAAATTAGGAAGGTGTTTTTTTTTTTGAGTATTTTGCTGATATTAAAGGACCTAATTAGGGGGCTGGAGAGACGGCTCTGTTTGGTTTGTGCTTGCAGACAGGAAGCCTGGCATGGCTGGCTTCTGAGAGGCACTACCAGCTACTGACTGAGACAAATGCAGATACTTGCAGCCAATCATTAGACTGAGGTCATGGACCCATATGCAAGAGTTAGAGGAAGGACTGAAGGAACTGAAGGGGATTGCAACCCCATAGGAAGAATAACCCTGTCAACTAACCCCCACCCCTCAGAGCTCCTAGAGATTAAGCCAAAAACCAAGGAGTATATATGTGCTGGTTTGTGGCCCCAGGCAAATGTGTAGTGGAGGATTGCCTTGTCTAGCCTCAGTGGAAGAGGATACATTTAATCCTGTGGAAACTTGATGCCCCAGGGAAAAGAGATGATGGTGGGGTGAGCAGGTAGAGAGGAGTACCCTCTCAGAAATTGGGGGTGAAGAAATTGGACAGGGGGAATTAGGAAGGGGGGCAACTTTTAGAGTGTAAATAAATAAAAAAATTAATTAAAAAATGGATTTGAGGAAACCAGCTATACACCCAGCAGCCATCAAGGAAGAGGCAGCCTTCACAGGTTGAGTCCAGCCCTGCACAGCCAGGGATCCAGTCAGGAGGCCTCTGGGAAGAGCCTTCTGGTCTCCACCTCTGGATTGGGAACACCCTCGGCCACAGAGCGCCATCTCCAAGCAGTGCAGGAAGCCAGCTATACACCCTGCAGCCAGTGAGGAGGAGACAGCCAACACAGCCTGCATCTAGAGCTGATCGGGGCCACAGATATACATACCCGAATACAACTACAAGAGAGTGGGTCTCGGCTGCTATCTTTGCTTCTGTGACTGTGTAACAGATTGGTTTCACCAGAGTAGAGGATCACGTGGGACACACTACACCAGGACTCCACCTGCACTCAGGAACTCTGCAGCACCACGACAATTTGTGCCAGGAGAAAGCAGCTCACCCAGGGTTGCTGAGATAGGCCTACAGGCACACACACAGGAGGTGCAAGCTCCAGCCAGTGACAGCAGGCCCAACTAACACCAGAGACAACCAGATGACAAAAGGCAAATGTGGGAATGTTGCTAACAGAAATCAAGGCAATATGGCACCACCTGAACCCAATTCTCCCACAACAGCAAGTCCTGGATGTCCCAATACAGTAGGAAAGCAAGATTTTGATTTAAAATCACAGGTCATGATGCTGATGGAGGGCATCATGGAGGGCTTCCAGAAGGACATAAATAACTCCCTAAAAGAAATATAAGAGAACACAAGTAAACAGCAAGAAGCCCTTGAAGAACTAAAGGAAAGCACAACAAAACAGGTGAAGGAATTAAACAAAGTCATCCAGGATCTAAAGAAGGAGGTAGAACAATAAAGAAATCACAAAGGGAGACAACTCTGGACATAGAAAACCTAGGAAAGAAGTCAGGAGTCATGGATCTAAGCATCAACAACAGCATACAAGAGATAGAGGAGAGAATCTCGGATGCAGAAGATACCATAGAAAACATTAATTCAATAGTCAAAGAAAATGAAAAATGCAAAAAGCTCCTAACCCAAAATATCCAGGAAGTCCAGGACAAAATGAGAAGACCAAACCTAAGGATTATAGGCATAGAAGAGAGTGAAGACTTCCAACTGAAAGGGCCAGTAAATGTCTTCAACAAAATTATAGAAGAAAACTTCCCTAACCTAAAGAAAGAGATAACCATGAACATACAAGAAGCCTACAGAACTCCAAATAGATTTGACCAGAAAAGAAATTCATCCTGTCACATAATAATTAAAACACCAAATGTACTAAACAAAGAAAGAATATTAAAAGCAGTAAGGGAAAATGGTCAAGTAACATATAAAGATAGACCTCTCAGAATTACATCAGACTTCTCATGAGAGACTATGAAAGCCAGAAGATCCTGGGCAGATGTCATGCAGACCCTAAGGGAACACAAATGCCAACCTAGATTGCTATATCCAGCAAATTGATCAACTATCATTGATGGAGAAACCAAGGTTTTTCATAACAAAAACAAGTTTACACAGTATTTTCCACAAATCCAGCCCTTCAAAGGATAATGAATGGAAAACACCAACAAATGGAGGGAAACTACACACAAGAAAAAGCAAGAAAGTAATCTCTTTTCAACAAACCCAAAAGAAGATAACCACACAAACATAAAAATTATATCAAAAATAGCAGGAAGCAACAATCACTATTCCTTAATATCTCTTAACATCAATGGACTCAATTCCCCAATAAAAAGACATAGACTATTAGACTGGATTTGTAAACAAGACCCAACATTTTGCTGCATACAGGAACCGCATCTTAGTGTCAAATACAAATACTACCTAAAGGCTGGAAAACAGTTCTCCAAGCAAATAGTCCCAGGAAACAAACAGGAGTAGCCATTCTAACATAAGATAAAATAGACTTTTAACCAAAGGTCATCAAAAAAGATACAGAAGGCCACTTTATACTCATCAAAGGAAAAATCTACCAGGAAGAACTCTCAATTTTGAACATCTATGCCCCAAATACAAGGGCACCAGCATTCGTAAAAGAAACTTTACTAAAGCTTAAAGCACACATCGTACCCCACACAATAATTGTGGGGGACTTAAACACCCCACTCTCAAAAATGGACAGATCAGGGAAACACAAATTAAACAGAGTCACAGTGAAACTAACAGAAGTTTTGGACCAAATGGAATTAATAGATATCTATAGAACATTTTATCCTAAATCAAAAGAATATACCTTCTTCTCAGCACCTCATGGTACCTTTTCCAAAATGGACCATATAATTGGTCACAAAAGAGACCTCAATAGATATAAGATGATCAAACTAATCCAATGCCTCCTATTAGATCACTATGGAATAAGGGTGGTCTTCAATAGCAACAAAACCAACAAAAAGCCCACATACACATGGAAGCTGAACAATTCTCTGCTTAATGATACCTTGGTCAAGGAAGAAATAAGGAGAGAAATCAAAGACTTTTTAGAATTTAATGAAAATGAAGGCACAACATACCCAAATGTATGGGACGCAATGAAAGCAGTGCTAAGAGGAAAACTCATAGCTCTGAGTACCTACAAAAATAAGCTGGGGAGAGCATACACTAGCAGCTTAACAGAGCACCTGAAAGCTTTAGAACAAAAAGAAGCTAATGCACTCAAGAGGAGTAGAAGGCAGGAAATCATCAAATTCAGGGCTGAAATCAACTAGGTTGAAACAAAAAGTACTATACAAAGAATCAACAAAAGTAGGAGCTGGTTCTTTGAGAAAATCAACAAGATAGATAAACCTTTAGCCAGACTAACAAGAGGGCACAGAGACAGTATCCAAATTAACAAAATCAGAAATGAAAAGGGTGAAATAACAACAGAAACTGAGGAAATCCAAAAAATTATCATATCCTACTACAAAAGCCTATACTCAACAAAACTGGAAAATCTGGATGAAATGGACAGTTTCCTAGACAGATACCAATTACCAAAATTTAATCAGGATCAGATAGACCATCTAAATGGTCCCATTACCCCTAAAGAAATAAAAGTGGTCATTGACAGTCTCCCAACCAAAAAAAGGACAGGAACAGATGGCTTTAGTCAGAATTCTATCAGACATTCAAAGAGACCTAATGCCAATATTCTTCAACCTATTCCACAAAATAGAAACAGAATGAACATTACCCAACTCATTCTTTGAAGCCACAATTTCGCTGATGAGAACCTTAGACCAATTTCCCTTATGAATATTGATGCAAAAATACTCAATAAAATTCTTGCCAACCGAATCCAAGAACACATCAAAACAATCATTCACCATGATCAAGTAGGCTTCATCCCAGGGATGCAGGGATAGTTCAATATACGGAAATCCATCAATGTAATCCACTACATAAACAAACTCAAAGAAATAAACCACGTGGTCATTTCGTTAGATACTGAAAAAGCATTTGACAAAATTCAGCATTCTTTCATGTTAAATGGCTTGGAAAGAACAGGAATTCAAGGCACATACCTAAACATAATAAAAGCGATATACAGCAAACCAGTAGCCAACATCAAATTAAATGGAAAGAAACTTGAAGCAATCCCACTAAAATCAGGGACTAGACAAGGCTGCCCTCTCTCTCCATATTTATTCAATATAGTACTTGAAATTCTAGCCAGAGCAATTAGACAACAAAAGGTCAAAGGGATACAAATTGGAAAGGAAGAAGTCAAACTATCACTATTTGCAGATGATATGATAGTATACTTAAGTGACCCAAAAAACTCTACCAGAGAACTCCGACAGCTGATAAACAACTTCAGCAAAGTGGCTGGATATAAAATTAACTCAAGCAAATCAGTAGCCTTCCTATACTCAAAGGATAAACAGGCTGAGAAAGAAATTAGGGAAATGACACCCTTCACAAAAGCCACAAACAATATAAAGTATCTTGGTGTGACTCTAACCAAACAAGTGAAAGATCTGTATGACAGGAACTTCAAGTCTTTGAAGAAAGAAATCAAAGAAGACCTCAAAAGATGGAAAAATCTTCCATGCTCTTGGTCTGGCAGGATTAATATAGTAAAAATGGCCATCTTGCCAAAAGCAATCTACAGATTCAATGCAATCCCCATCAAAATCCCAACTCAATTCTTCATAGACTTAGAAAGAGCAATTCTCAAATTCATCAGCAATAACAAAAAAACCCAGGATAGCTAAAACTATTCTCAACAGTAAAAGAACTTCTGGGGGAATCAGTATCCCAGACCTCAAGCAGTACTACAGAGCAATAGTGTTAAAAACTGCATGGTATTGGTACCATGACAGGCAAGCAGGTCAATGGAATAGAATTGAAGACCCAGAAATGAACCCACAGAACTATGGTGGCTTGATCTTTGATAAAGGAGCTACAACCAAAAAAGATAGTCTTTTCAACAAATGGTGCTAGTTCACCTGGAGGTCAGCATGCAAAAGAATGCAAATTGATCCATTCTTACCTCCTTGTACTAATCTCAAGTCCAGGTGGATAAAGAACCTCCACATAAAACCTGACACACTGAAACTAATAGAAATGAAACTGGGGAAGACCCTTGAGGACATGGGCACAGGGGAAAATTTACTGAACAGAACACAGCTTATGCTCTAAGATCAAGAATTGACAAATGGGAGCTCATAAAACTACAAAGTTTCTGTAAGGCAAAGGACATTGTCAAAAGGACAAAACGGCAACCAACAAATTGGGAAAAGATCTTTACCAACACTACATCTGACAAAGGGCTTATATCCAAAATATACAAAGAACTCAAGAAGGTAGACTCCAGAGAGCCATATAACCCTATTATATAATGGGGTATAGAGCTAAACAGAGAATTGTCACCTGAGGATTATTGAATGGCTGATAAGCACCTAAAGAAATGTTCAACATCCTTAGTCATCAGGGAAATGCAAATCAAAACAACCCTGAGATTTCACCTCACACCAGTCAGAATGGCCAAGTTCAAAAACTCAGGAGAAAACAGGTGCTGGTGAGGATGTGTAAAAAGAGGAACACTCCTCTACTGCTGGTGGGAATGCAAGCTGGTACTACCACTTTGGAAGTCAGTCTGGCGGTTCCTCAGAAAACTGGGAGTGATACTTCCAGAGGACCCCGCTATACCACTCCTGGGCATATACCCAGAGGATTCCCCAGCATGCAGTAAGGACATATGCTCCACTATGTTCATATCAGCCTTATTTATAATAGCTAGAGAAACTGGAAAGAACCCAGATGTCCCTCAACAGAGGAATGGATACAGAAAATTTGGTATATATACACAATGGAGTACTATTCATCCATTAGAAACAATGAATTCATGAAATTCTTAGACGAATGGATGGAACTGGAGAACATCATCCTAAGCGAGTGTACTGGCTGGTTTTGTGTGTCAACTTGACACAGGCTGGAGTTACCACAGAGAAAGGAGTTTCAGTTGCGGAAGTGCCTCCATGAGATCCATCTGTGAGGCATTTTCTCAATTAGTGATCAAGGGGTAGGGTCCCTTGTGGGTGGTACCATCCTTGGGCTGGTAGTCTTGGGTTCTATAAGAGAGCAGGCTGAGCAAGCCAGTAGAAGCAAGCCAGTAAGGAACATCTCTCCATGGCCTCTGCATCAGCTCCTGCTTCTTAACCTGCTTGAGTTCCAGTCCTGACTTCCTTTTGTGATGAACAGCAATGCAGAAGTGTAAGCTGAATAAACCCTTTCCTCCCCACTTGCTTCTTGCTCATGATGTTGTGCAGGAATAGAAACCCTGACTAAGACAGTGAGGTAGCCTAGTCTCAAAAGAACACTCATGGTATGCACTCACTGATAAAGCCTAGAAGCTTGGAATACCCAAGATAAATTTCATATATCAAATGATGCCCAAGAAGAAGGAAGGAGTGGCCTCTGGTCTTGGAAAGGCTCAGTGCAGCAGTGTAGGAGAATACCAGTACAGGGAAGTGGGAAGGGGTGGATTGGTGAACAGGGGGAGGGAAGAGGGCTTATGGGTCTTTCAGGGAGGGGGGGAATCCAGGAAAGGGAAAATCAGTTGAAATGTAAATAAAGAATATATTGAAAAAATAAATAAAAATAAAAAAGGACTTAATGTACAAAAATACAAAAGATCAGGGCCAAAAAGGTTATAAAATATATCATATGAAACTGAAAATGAAACTGTTGTCAGTATAAAAATGTCAAAGTAGACATTAAAGTAAAAACTACTATGAAACAAAAAGAAAAATACTAAAAATAAAAAGGCATCACTAATAATGAAGTCCAAGTAGAGTTACTACAGAATGCAGAGCTGCCTTCACACTTGACATTTAGTCAGAAAAAAAAAATTGCCACATTGATAAATTTAAAAGAAAAGTATGTAATACATAAAATAAAAAGTATGTAATACATGGAAAAATATTTTAGATCAATATACATTATGATTTTTATTTTAAAAAATCTCTCAAAAATAGGAAAGAGCTATTCTCTATAGCTCCTGCTCTGGTCAGATCTTATAACTCTCAGAGGATAAGTCATTTAATGCTAAAGTATTGGAAGTTTTTCTCTTTCAGCGGCAAGACAAGAATTCCCATTATCACACCTGTATAATGTAATACAAAAAAACTAGATAAAATGGTAGGAAACCTAAATGAATCTAGAGGTAAATTTTTAAAGTAAGTAAGTGAATTTGGTAAGTGGTATAAGTTAGTGATGCATAATTAATTAGATGTCAGTCAAAATATTACAAAGTTTTCCAGGTTAATATCCACTTATTAGTGAGTGCATACCATGATTGATCTTTTGACACTGGGTTACCTCACTTAGTATGATGTTCTCCAACTCCATCCATTTGCCTAAGAATTTCATGAATTCATTGTTTCTAATGGCTGAATAGTACTCCATTGTATATATATACCACATTTCTTTGCATCCACTCTTCTGTTGAGGGATACCTGGGTTCTTTCCAGCTTCTGGCTATTATAAATAGGGCTGCTATGAACATAGTGGAGCATGTATCCTTATTACACAGCAGCATCTTATAAAGCCAAATACAATAAAAGCTTATACACAGGTGCAGAAAGTGCTTCTGGGTGGTTGGTTCAGGTCCAAACTTATTGTGGCTAACTATAACAAAGCAGTTCTGATTCGTTTCCAAGGGCACAGAACATAACAGAATATGCAATCAACTTGGCCATGAAAAAGTTCCCTAGTAACAGCAAAAACAACATATAAGAGAGTCTCCTTATAATATTAGTAACAGCACAAAATGGCAGAGTAGCCATGTAACAGTTACCTAGGTGTTAACATTCCATCTAGGCCTTAACACTCCTGGTCTCTACATATTGTTTCTCCACTCTTCTTCTCCTTGTGTTATTCTCTACATGTAGGCTCCTTTGGGACCCCCTGACTGGGGTCAGAAGTCTCACCCTATCACTTCTGCCCAGCTAATTGGCTGATCAACTCTTATTACCAATCAAAGATTATGGAAAATAATTTTGCATAATATAGAAACCAGAGATGCTTGACCATGCCAGCATCTGGGCTGCAACCAGTTGTCTGAATACACAGTGAACAAAACCATTCCCCAGCAGTTCAATAACTGAGCACAGAGTGTCTAGTAAATACATGAAAAATGCTAACCTTTAGTCCTTACAAAAATGCAAATCAGAGCATTACGATCCCATTTTTGCCCCCAGTCAGAATGATTTTGGCAAGACAGTAAGTAGCAAGAAATGATTGAGATTATGGGGATGGAGCCTTTTATCCTGCTGTTGAGAATATAAACTGGTGTGATCTATATGGAAATCAGGATGGAGTTTCCTCAAAATACTGAAGTAGAATTTCTATATGATCTGGCTATAGCACTGATGGGATAAACCTGAGAGATAAATCTAAGTCAGCCTACCACAGCCATACTTGCATGTGCATGTTTATTGTAGCACTGTTTACAATGCCAAAATGTGGAGCCAGCCTAGATGACCATGACAGATGATTAAAGAGAATGTGGTATGTCTATACATATGTATGTATGTATATATATATAGATATATATACATATGTATGTATATATAGATACATACATACATACATACATACACACACAATGGAATTTTATTCAGCTACAAAATAAATGAAAATATATCATTTGCAGGAAAGTGAATGGAACTGGTGAGCATTATGTTAGGCAAAATAGATTGACTTGTAAATAAAAATACCATATTTTCACTAATATGCAGAATCTACATTTAAATAGATGTGACATGAGAGTAAATGTACTCTGTGAAGAGAAAGTCTAACAGATGAAGGTGAGCAGGGGGCAGGAGAAGGTCAAGGACATGAGAGCAGAAGCTAATGTTTGGTGGGAGGGAGGTGAGCAAGAATCGGGAGGAGTTGGGCGATAGGTGTACAATCTTATTAGTGTACCTAATACCAGTTATTTGTGAACTTAAAATACATAATGTGGTAAATTTTATGCCAAGCATATTTAACCATGATAATAAAAACATTATCCAAAAGCATGATGGATTAGTAGTCAAAGAGTTAAATTGTGAAACCTCTTGAGTGTGAGTCTTCAAATAAAACAAATTGCTGTCTTTCACTTACAACATGAGGTATGCTCGCTTTCCCAGCATCCTGTCCTGAACTCTATGAGCCAGTCTTTAAAGATAAATACATAAATACTAAGATATATAAAATTCTCTGAGAATTAATTGTAAGGGTTTTTTTAATTAAAAATTACTTTTTCTCTTCTTTTATTGGATTTTTTCTTTATTTACATTTCAAATGTTATTGCCTTTCCCACCCACCCCCAAAAACCTCCTATCCCATCCCCCTCCCCCTGCTTCTATGAGGGTGCTCACCCATCCACCCACTCCCACCTCCCTGCCCTGGCATTCTCCTGCTCTGGGGCCTCGTGTCTTCACAGGACCAAGGGCCTCTCCTCACACTGATGCCCACAAGCCATCCTCTGCTACACATGTGGCTGGAGCCATGGGTCCATGGCATAGTCTTTGGTTGGTGATTTGGTCTCTGGGGTATCTGGTTGATTGATACTGTTGTTCTTCCTATGGTGTTGCAAACCCCTTCAGCTTCTTCAGTCCTTTCTCTAACTCCTCCATTGGGGACTTTGTACTCAGTTCAATGGTTGGCTGCAACCATTCACCTCTGTATTTGTTGGGTTCTGGCAGAGCCTCTCAGGAGACAGCTATATTAGGCTCCTGTCAACAAGTACTTCTTGGCATCTGCAATAGTGTCTAGATTTGGTGACTGTATGTGGGATGGATCCCCAGGTGGGGCAGTCTTTGGACGGCCTTTCCTTCTGTCTCTGCTATAACACAAACTTGGTTGTATACACCCTTAATCCAAACTTTTGGAAGGCAGAGGTAAGTGGGTCTCTGTGAGTTCAAACACAGCTTGGTTTCCATCAAATTCCAGGCCAGCCAGGATTATTTAATAAGCCCTTGGTTGTATGTAAATAAATAAATGAACAAACAAACATCATTATATGGTGCTAATGAAATGGTTAAACTTGTTTTGACCTTTGACATCTTGCCCTTAGACCAAACCATTCGGTTTTGAGTTTCTTTCACTTCTCAGGTAGTCTCAGACAGCTTTGTCTCTGTTGTTATTGCCATGAGTTGCTGACAGTTTGATGTGTTCTTATAACACAGACTGCTCCTAGCAGTCCTAGTTAGCAGCAGGTGGGTCTCTGTAAGTTCAAGGCCTTCTTCATGTGTATGGCAAGTTCCAGGTCAAACAGAGCTTTGTGATAAGACCCTATCTCAAAAAAAGAAAGAAAAGAAAAGAAGGAAGGAAGGAAGAAAAAAGAATTTAAATAAACTTCCAAATTTTATGATATATCTCAACCAATGTGTTTCTGCTATGTTATTTACACTTTTACATTATCTCTCTCCCCTGCCCTGTTTCTTACCCTTCTCCTCCCCATACTCATTCCCTCTGCCATTCCTGAAGCTATCCTGGCCTTTTAGTCATACCTCAAGCTGTACAAGACAGTAGTTTACCAAGAGTAGCCCGCTGCTATCGACACAATCGCCTGCCCGTCGTATGTTGGAAGAACTCAAGAAGTGGTACTCTGCTCCTCCGATCTGGAGGATTCCATGGGAAGGGAGTTGTCGGTCTGTTCAAATCACAGAACTCCCCTCAAGCCGGTAAGCATGTCTGTACAACACAGCTCTCACTGAGTATTCCCAAAACTCAGCCAGGACTTGGGAGACTGCGGCAGGAACACTTGATCCCAGGAGTTTAGATGCCATAGTGAGACCAGACTGACAGAGTTCCCAAAATTAAGGGAAGTAAAACCTGGGCTCCAGCTGCCACGCCCCACCCTTTTTTCACTGTCCACGTGCAGAGTGCACAGGCTGGGCTTGAGTGAAGACGGCTGCTGGCTGCGGGGTGTCACCCTGCACTAGCATCTCACTACTGTGGCTCATAAAGTCTTTGGTTCTAGGCTCCTTTCATTCTGGCAAATCAGAATATCCACTGTTGGAAATTAGATTGTACCAATATTTGCTCTTTTGTCTGAAAAGTAATCTAGATATGTTTAACAGCTGCAGGGATAAAAAGGGATTTTTGTCTTGTGTAGCATTAGAATACACATGAACAGCCACAGTAAACTTGACCAGAATGCAGCTTTCAAGAGGTTTCAGACAAAAGAGGTTTTAGGAAAATAGGGAAATAAAAAGTGATTTGTCCCTTGTCCTGGGGATATATTTGAGTACCATAACCAAAGTAGTAAGGGCTTGAGCTATAGTTTGCTGTTTTCATAGTCTCTCGTTAAACTTTGGCCCACCGCAATATTAGATATGATTTTGGGAGTAGCATTCTTTCTTCTTCAGAATCCAAAGTCTTTGGTCAAGAAGGTAGAAGAGCCATGTGTTTTTTGAAATCTCTATTTTCAACCACTTCCCTCCTGAGAGCTGACCAGTGTGCTGCCTCATTTGCTTGATTGAGGGCATCATGCACAGTGCCCCTGGGTTGGCTTTTCTGCAGTACTGCAATTAAAGGAAGTTGATTTTACCACTTTCTGTTTTGGGAAATTCTTCTAAGCCAGAGAGTGTAGAACGGATCACGAGCTGGTCTAGGAGCAGAGAGCCTGTGAGCTCAGGAGCATTTGCAAGCATGGTCTGGTACAGTTTGAAGGTTATTCCACTGCATTCTGACTTATATGACAGGAATTTAATTGTTATATCCTATTATGTATTTTATATTTCTGAATAAATATATTTGCTTATATGTTGATGTTTTTCAAATTAGGATATATCTTCCTCCTAATTGATGTGATCAGAAAGAGTAGTGTCATAGTTAAACAGCACATGACCCTTATAATGATGTTGTAGAGCAAATAAAAATAATGTTAATTATTTTCTGTTTAAGGTATAAGAAAATGTATTATTCTATTGTCCTTTTAGCACACCTCTTTTTGGGGCCTGAGGTTGACAAGGATATAGTAACACCCGTAATCCCAACATTTGGGAGAGGTAGAAGCAGAAGGAGCAGTATTTCAAGGTTAGCCTCAACAATATGACTTTGTACTGCATCCAACCTTTATTAAAAATTGAGGATACAGGCTAGAGAGATGGCTCAGCAATTAAGAGCACTGACTAGACTTCAGAGGTCCTGAGTTCAATTCCTAGCAATTTCATGGTTGCTCACTACTATCATGATGGAATCCAATGCCCTCTTGGTGTGTCTGAAGACAACTACAGTGTATTCATATACATAAAATAAATATTTTTTAAACATGAAGAATACATACATAATTCTTTTAAAAACTGAATACATACATATATACACATATACATACATATACATATATACACATATACATACAAATACATATATATATACATATATACATACACACACACACACACATACCTATTTCAGTGATTCAGTTTTGTTTCACACAAACTAGGCTCATATACCTGCCAACTATTTGCTTTGTATTTATTTGTATTTGTGCCTATGTTCTGCCCTCTTTTAGAAGGATCAGAGAATGTGGCCAAAGTGGCTTCTGTCTTCCTCTATTCTTCCAGCAACAGAGCGCCACAAGCTCATGTCATCTGTTAAGCCAGTTAGGAAATCCTCACATTTGCCTACTCTGAAATGCCACTCTATCTTCTCTGCTCCCATGCAGTAGCCTGGGCAGGATGTGAGAAGATCATCAAAGAGATGTTTGTTAATCTTCATTTTGATTATCAATACACCAATGTTTAGAAGTCTAGTCCTGCCCTGGCTTTGCAGACTTGGGCCCTTTATGGGAGAATGATGAGAAACTGAGAAGTAGGTATATTGAAACCAGCATCAAAAGATAAGTCACAGAATACACTTAAAGTCTAACTGGCTTCTATATGTGGGTGTGGTGGCATGAAATTATATATGTTTTTCTTTTGTATTATAGTTTCTACCTCCTCTTTAGAATCTTCCAGTAGCATAGAGCAAGAAAAGTACTTGCAAGCCTTATTGACTGCAGTTATTGTCCATCAGAAGCTCAGAGGCAGCAGCACTCTCACTGTCAGGCCAGCACTTGCTCTGTCCCCAGGTAAGATCTGATGATACTTCCCTTGACAACTACTCAGAAAAGGCAGTGTCTGTTTCTGAGGTTGATCCCTTTAGATTTGTGCTTTTAGTTAATTCTGCATGAATGTAACATTTTTACCATGAAAGGTTAGAACTTTAGCTTCTTTTACTTAGAAGTCAAAGCACCACTGCTAATGTCTAGTAATTAGTAGCATGTGTAGAGATTCAGTTATTTTCTTTCAAAAATAATAATAATACAGGAGATATCAAACATAAAGTAATCCCTAAAGTCTAAGTCTATTTTACATAAACTTTAAAATATTATTATAAAGTTGAATGTATAATTTGAAAATCTGGTTATTAAATGTATAATTGATTAAAATTATCATATAAACTTGAAATTCCCAAAATTTCTTTAGCCATTTATTATTTTGCATTAGTTTGTTTTCTGTAGATTTGGATGAAGCCATTAAGACTTGTACTAATATTCTGTTTCAGTTATCATGTGATGGAACCCCAAAGGGTTCATGTAGAGGTAACCCTAATTGTTAGACAGGAGCATGTGACTTGAGAAGTTGGTCTCTTTGGCTTAATCAGCTCTCTGAATTACCTCAGCATAAGCAGAAAGTGGCTTTTCCTGCAAAGTAACACCACGCATGCCTTTTTCATTTATCACTGAACTCTCTGATTGCACTTGCCAAACCTAACTCTGTAATCTTCCAAGTATGTGTTATCTCTGCTGAAATAATAACATTGCCATGTTATCTCTAATAAAGCTTTTGGGATTTCAAAAGTACAGTGTTTGGCAGCAATTAGACATGCTACATGTGAAGATAACTTTTTGTCATTTGAGTAATGTTAACCTGAACACCATGGTTTTGTTTTTGTTTTTGTTTTTTTGTTTTTTGTTTTTTTTTTTTTTGGCTGACTTTAGGGACTGAAAGGAGGTCTTCAAGAATGTCCACTGTGCTTAAACAGGTAGTGCCAGGACATTTGGATGATGTAAACCCATCCAATAGCTTTGCTCGAGGAGGTTAGTAAGACCAATTTTATAACTGAGCACCAATAGAAGCTTAATAGCTGAGAACATTCTTCTAGATAGTGGATGTTTTTAAAATCAACTAATCACACTTTTGAGTTTTTCTTAATTACCCTTCTCCAATGAATGATCAAATTTATTTCTAATATATTATGCCTTATGGAACAATTTGTGTAATTATTAATTATACTACATATTAATAAATTTGTGTCTTACATATTGATAAATTTCAGAGAATTAGGGGGTGGGAGAATTGTGTTTAAATGTTTATGATCCACCAAGTTTATAGGGTAAAGAGACCGAGCTGTGTCTCCAGAACCTTTAATTATACTAGTCTTTGAGGGTAAGCTAAAATGATATCTAAGTTTCTCTTCCTGACTCCGTCTGGATATAGCAGCTGGCACGAGGAGATAGAGAAGAAGTAGTCACTCCACTCTGGTCTCTGCAAGTTTCTGTGAGCTTCTTTTACTCTGCAAAGATGATTCTAAAACAGGCATCTTGACTGCAAAGTTCTGTTGCTTCACAGTGGGTTCACAATCATAGGTTCTTCCTCTCACTCCCATAAAAGGCAGACTCTTCTTCAAAACAAGCCACCTACATGATCTGGGTTCTGCATGGACATTGTCAGTTACTGGTAATTCCTTTCTTCCCCCAAAATAGTACTTTGCATATACAAGCAGCTCTTTGTAAAGGCCTTTCTCGTATTTCTAAAACTCTACTACCACATAATTTTCACATGTTCACCCTTGCTCAAGTGGTACATACTTGAATCAAATACTAACACTCAGGGAGCTGAGACAGACGGATAAGTTTAAGGCCAGACTAAGCACTGGGAGTTAGCAACTAAATCTAATTTAAAAGCTGTTCTATTTTCTGTGTTTTAATTAGCTTTGAGTTTTCCCAGGTTATTTGGCTATAGTCTGCTCACGATCCTCTTCACTCTGTGAATGCTACAGAATCACACATAGCAGCACTCTGGGTGTTCAAGCAACTTTGCCTCGTGGGGAGAGCCTCATCCTGAAGCAAGCCAACGCTTGCTTCACCATTAAGTCCTGTACAGCGGCTTCCCCTGTTCTGGTGTCCTCAGCATATTAGCCTGGAGAGTGGCTGTCAGTGGTGCCTATAAAATGTCACCCTTTTGGGTGTTTTCTAATATGGACTACTGATTGTTAGAATTTGGATATCAGTTTTATCTACCAGGATACTAACTGTTTTATAGTACCTTTTCATCTATAGAGTCCATTACTGTTCTCATAATTGAAAAACAGAAAGAACAAGTAATAGCTAAAGCAAGGGCAAGTCTTGTAAGCTCTGAAGTACAAGATTGGTCCTTATAGACTGTGTTCTTACTAAAATTCACTTGGTTTTTATTTCTAAATTTATGCCATTCTTTTAAATCCATAACACCTATCTCCATTACCTGGTATTTTATGGTTATTTTGACATGACTTATGAAACTCAGTGCTTATTTCCTAAGAACTATAATAGCCTGTGAATTTAAGAATTTGGTTCAGAGTCAACATATAATTTATGTTTTACAAAATTCACCTTTTTCCACTTTTGAGAATCATACACATGTTCTGGTAGTCATGGAATGCATCATCAAAGGTTTCTGAAATCACAGTTTTTTCCAAGAGCTTTCAGCTTTCTTGGATCATGTTTCCAGGTAATTTGTTAGGCCTTGATACTATGGTGTTCTGTTTCCTGATACTACCATAGCAAAGCACCTGAACAGCAGGAGTTCAGAGCCAAGGCCAGTGATCCCCTGAGGGCTGGAAGGAAAGGGTTTGATGACTGAAGACTGTCTAGAAATGAGTGACATTCCCTTGCTTATAGAGGCATCACTCAGCTCTCTCTTCTTCGTGATAGTCTCAATGTCTGTCTAAAATATTTTTTATAAGGACTCAGTCATATAGTAGTGGGGGTCTAATCTATTCCAGTATGGCCTTATATTAACTAACTGCATCTGCACCACACTGTTTCCATTGCAGTCACTTCTGAGGTCCCAGGAGCAGGACTCTAGTACATGAGTTTGGAAGAAAACGAAGCCCCTGTAACAAGTCATGTAAAGTTTGTTTTTGTTTTGTTTTTCTGGATTTTTAAAACATGAGATACAAACTTTATTCTTCTCATTTTTTCTTCAAAGGATTTGAAGCAAAAGGCAGCATAATATATTTCTCCTTAGAGTCCTGGGATTTCTCCTGTCACAAAATATTCCCAGATTTTTTTATAAATGATTATGACTTATCCTTTCTGTGGGTGTATGAAATTAAGCCACCTACATGCTAGGCATGCACTTTACAGTTGAACTATGTTTCTACCCTAGCTTGCTACTGAAAGTTTATACACGCTGAAGATCTTTTATTCCACATGCCATGGACCATATGTTTTTGACATTTTAGAGTTTTGCTTTATTTTTAGATTTTGGAATATTTACCCATCCTTTATCCAATAATATCCAATTATCAAAATCAGAAAGTTTTTGTTTACAACATTTAAATGTTTCAGACTTTAGAGCACTTCAGGTTAACTCAGGGATGCCCAATCTGTATTGTCAGGAAAAGTAAGTCAATGATTTTTTTTCCATTTAACTGTTAATAGAATACAACTTCCAGCAGGTACCTAGGTACTTAAAATTGTCCCACCAACACCTCACTCTTTAGTTTGTTTTTATAAACTTCTTCCTTTAAGAACATTTTATCTATTTCCATGTTTGGCTAGGTGGCCTGTAAGACAAATTTTAGATTAAAAAAAAAATGCCTTTCCAGCTTATGGCTTATTTTATTCATATGTGAAGATCTAACTATTATTTCTTATCCATTATGCAACTATTTTCCTGCTGTAATTTTCTGTGAACTTAGTGTGTATACTTCCAAGAGCTTCTTGCTCCCGACCAGTTGCCTGTCAGATGTCTTTAGCAGGTCTCCTTCCTTTATCATTTTTTTGGAATTTTGGATTTGGGCTTTTTTGAGACAGGGTTTCTCTGTATAGCCCTGGCTGTCCTGGAACTCACTCTGTAGACCAGGCTGACCTTGAACTCAGAAATCTGCCTGTCTCTGCCTCCCAGAGTGCTGGGATTACAGGTGTGCGCCACCACCGCCCAGCTACTCTATCTCTTAATTCCCAAAGCCTCCCATATCTTCCAGAAGCCTGTTTACTGACATACTCCACATCCTCTCTGAACCTAGTTTCTTTATGTATTTCTTTTTTTTTTTTTTTTTTTTTTTTTTTTTTTTTTTGTCTTTTTTTTTTATTTGATATAATTTATTTACATTTCAAATGATTTCCCCTTTTCTAGCCCCCCCCCACTCCCCGAAAGTCCCGTAAGCCCCCTTCTCTTCCCCTGTCCTCCCTCCCACCCCTTCCCAGTTCCCCGTTCTGGTTTTGCCAAATACTGTTTCACTGAGTCTTTCCAGAACCAGGGACCACTCCTGCTTTCTTCTTGTATCTCATTTGATGTGTGGATTATGTTTTGGGTATTCCAGTTTTCTAGGTTAATAACCACTTATTAGTGAGTGCATACCATGATTCACCTTTTGAGTCTGGGTTACCTCACTTAGTATGATGTTCTCTAGCTCCATCCATTTGCCTAAGAATTTCATGAATTCATTGTTTCTAATGGCTGAATAGTACTCCATTGTGTAGATATACCACATTTTTTGTATCCACTCTTCTGTTGAGGGATACCTGGGTTCTTTCCAGCATCTGGCAATTATAAATAGGGCTGCTATGAACATAGTAGAGCATGTATCCTTATTACATGGTGGGGAATCCTCTGGGTATATGCCCAGGAGTGGTATAGCAGGATCTTCTGGAAGTGAGGTGCCCAGTTTTCGGAGGAACCGCCAGACTGCTTTCCAGAGTGGTTGTACCAATTTGCAACCCCACCAGCAGTGGAGGAGTGTTCCTCTTTCTCCGCACCCTCTCCAACACCTGCTGTCTCCTGAATTTTTAATCTTAGCCATTCTGACTGGTGTAAGATGAAATCTTAGGGTTGTTTTGATTTGCATTTCCCTAATGACTAATGAAGTGGAGCATTTTTTAAGATGCTTCTCCGCCATCCGAAGTTCTTCAGGTGAGAATTCTTTGTTTAACTCTGTACCCCATTTTTTAATAGGGTTGTTCGGTTTTCTGGAGTCTAACTTCTTGAGTTCTTTATATATATTGGATATTAGCCCTCTATCTGATGTAGGATTGGTGAAGATCTTTTCCCAATTTGTTGGTTGCCGATCTGTCCTCTTGACGGTGTCCTTTGCCTTACAGAAACTCTGTAACCTTATGAGGTCCCATTTGTCAATTCTTGCTCTTAGAGCATACGCTATTGGTGTTCTGTTCAGAAACTTTCTCCCTGTACCGATGTCCTCAAGGGTCTTCCCCAGTTTCTTTTCTATTAGCTTCAGAGTGTCTGGCTTTATGTGGAGGTCCTTGATCCATTTGGATTTGAGCTTAGTACAATTTCTTATGTACATTTCCTCCATGTAAAGTCACAGTGATAGACTGTAGGGCTGTAAGTTTGAAGTCAGAAGATTCCCTGTTACATGACTATGACAGGCGGATGCACACAGAGCAGATAGGGCAAGACTAGGTAAGTCATTCCACAGCCTTGCAGAGTTCTTCCTTCGGGCACTGCTTCTTCAGCAATCCCTTAGTTACCCTGTGGGGGAAGAGCCTATTTTTCCATTTTCATTTCAGCCTCCATTTTGCTCTTCTCTTTTCATATCCCTTCCTTTGATATGCAATCTTAATGATGGCTTTACTTCTTATATCCATTGTGCACATCTCCTGATCTAATGAACAGGAGTTAAGATAGCCATAATCTTTTTTTCAGATCACTTTGTATTTATCTGCAAGGTGATGGATTATAAAAAGAGTATATATCCTTTTTTGTATAAAAGCCACTTAAAGAAAATGTGAAGATATGGATAACTTTTTTTACTTAAAAGTTTATCCTTGAAGTAACTGTTTCCAGGGTAAATATTTCAGATATTTAAGATTAACTTTGCCAAGTTTAGATAGCAAACAATCTATTTAATACTGAACCATTTCAGTGCAACATTGATGAATATGTCTGTATCTTATGCACTGAGCTGAGTATAAGGCTACCTTGAAAGTAAGCTATGCCATCCCAAGACCCAACTTAAGCATCTCTTTCCTGTCCTTCTGATACTTGGTGTGAACAGAATAACTGTGTGTCTCATGAGAGTAATGAGCTACATCACTCCTTCACTGGCACAGTACTCTTAACCACTTCTTGACAGGTTCAGGGTCACATGGTTAGACAGATCACTATACATTGAAAGTTTATTCTTTTTGAGTGGTTGAGGCAAGAGGATTACTGTAAGACAGTAATCAGATTCCAACTCACTTGGTTGTAGCCTAAGACCCTATCTAAAAAGTCTATTTTAGTTATATTTAAATTAAAATTGCAGTCCTACTTTGTGATATTGAATAAACCAACAAGCTTTATTTCTCAGTGTTCTCACCTTTAAAATCGAGATCACTAGATAGTACTTAGGATAACTGTGAGGAATACATACAATAATAAATGTAAAATATTTAGTAATTAGATCTTCATAAGACTTGAATAAATTATTATACTAGTGCCTAATAAGTATTTAAAAGTAAAGAAAGTGTTTTTAAAGTGCAATGACTCTCATTGACTGTCTTACTTCTCTTTTGCCTTGACAAAAAACACCATGACCAAGGCAAGAGTTTATGTGAGGCTTACAGTTTCAGAGAGTGAGTCCATGACCACCATGACAGGGAACATGGCAGCAGGCAGGCAGGCAGGCAAGCAGGCGTCAGGCAGGCAGGTAGCAGGCAGGCAGGCAGGCAGGCAAGCAGGCAGGCAGGCAGCAGGCAGGCATGGTGCTGAAGCAGTAGCTGAGAGCTCACATCCTTATCTACAAACACAAGGCAAAGAGAAAGCTACCTGGGAATCAGAGCCCACCCTCAGTGACATGCCTCCTCCAGCAAGGCCACACTGTACTCCTTCCTTCACCAAGTGGAGACTAAGTATTCAGACATAGGAGTCTGTTCTTTGTAAGGGGTGCGAGTGGGGCATCCTCATTCAAACCACCACACTAACCTAAGGTTAGAGGCCATCTGCTGTCTAGTCCAGTGCCTTTGAAGCTTTTGTAATCATAATTCATAACAAAACCCACATTTTATATGTATATATAAATACGTATATCATCTTAAGCTACAATGCAAAACTTATCTGTTCTAAGACTTTTTTTTACAAAATCAATAGTCATCTATACCACATGCAGCAAGCATAAAACTTAATTTGACATAGTGAAGTTATTTAGAGGCCATGAAGGGGATCCTTCAGTTTGCAGAAGCTCACTACTGTAGACCCTTTGTTGGTATTAAATATCCAAGGTGTCTAAAAAAAAATAACTTGGGAAATCTAAGTAGCCCTTACTAGCGCTAATGCAGTAACAAGTATGTCCTTTGGTAGCATGACTTAAAGTTGGGACTCCAAGACCCCATGACAGTAGCAGACCATTTTATCATTGCTGACTTTCTTCCAAGTGCTAAGCACTAGCAGTTTTTTGCTAATAACTCTATTTGGAGATATGTCTAATATCTTTGTTTAATACTATTCTTTTCACTTTTTTGAGTGCAAGACCTCACAGTGTATTGGTTTGTATTTTTAAAAAAAAATCAACAAATACTTAGAATGCCTGCAAATCAAGCTGTCAGCATGGGATATAAGAACAGACATGATTATGTCGCTGCTGTTGCCAGAACTTTATCCTTTAAAGAATATTCAAATAATCACAAAGCAGTGTTACAGAGTTCAAATAGAACATCCTACAGCTCTTGATGGTCTGAATGCCTTTTGGAGAAGTTAGCAGAGTATCTGAATCTTACAGGATAAATAGAAAGTTTTCAGGTAAAGAAATGGGAGAAAAATCCTCAGCAGAGAGACTAGCACACGGCAGTGAAGTACACTGAGGTAGGAGCTCCACTACTCAAGCTTACTGTCACAATCCCAAGAGCAAAGCACAAAACTGTGGCAGAGCAAAAACCATTGGCCATACACAGGCCTGTAGGTGTTGGTCCTTACAGTGATGCTGCCTGTTTGCAGGGAGCCAGAGCTTCTGCATCCCTTACTCGAGTGTCCTTTGGCTACCAAGGCTTGAGTGTCTATCATTGCTTCCAAGGGGGTGAGCTAGGAATAAAATCATCTGTGATTTTTCCTTTATCATATTATGAGATCTTGTTTATGCAACTTTGCTTTGTAAAGCTAACAATGTTATTAGTGATTCTGAATACATAATTATTTCCCTTAATTGACTGGAATAATTCCTTTGTTGGGAAAATGATGTAACTACTCATCATTTTTGTTATTACTAGATGAAGTTTTCCATAGTCACAAAACACTTTCTGTATAATGGAAATAGATATTACTCAAATTACAAAAGTATTATCTCAGATACCGCCTATCATTTTGGTGCAAATAAGAATTTTAAGAGAAGCCATTTACTTCAGCCATCACAAACTTGTATTGGTGGTATTATGTATTGTCACAGGATCATGAATTTTTGCTGCTTGTAACTTATTTATGAAAAATAAATATAATTTCTGAATGCATAGAAGAAAAGGAAGAGGTGTGGCAATGCCTAATGCTCTACTGCAAAATGCCCTCAGTTATCCCAAATGGTTGTTAGAGCTTCGCTGTTCCCTTGTTGAGGACCTTGCTCATAGAACAGATGTGTGAAACAATACATGGTGCCTGCCACTGTCCTGCAGCATGAGGGCCAGTGCACTCCTAAGATTGACACATGCCCCAAATTCCTTACTTTTGTTATATAGACTTACTTCTGACCGGCAGTCTTCAAAAGCTTGTTCCATTTGGTATAATGTTTTAGTGGCACCCTCTGCTGTGCTGTCCATTTCATTGCGCTTACAGTGTTTCTAAACAGGTGCTGAGGATTCATCCTGTAGGCACTCAGTTCATCTTTTGTTACTGTGAAGCTTTCTGTCTGTTAATTAAATCTACTTGTATTCACATTTACCATTTATGTTAACTTAACCTTAAAAACTAAACATTCTTCTCTTACTCGATTGCTATGATGTTTGCTGCTGTATACATTTCATTTCTCCTGTCTTTAACTTACCTACCAGTGCATGGGTACAGAGACAAATGTTTCACTCAGTCAAATCCCAAATCTTCAGCTAAGGAACCAGTTCATAATCAAGGTAATGTACTATGTGTCCCAGTGTGTCACTTTGTAAAATCACCTTCTCATAAAAGTGAATGCTACAAGTAAATCTTCATGTTGTCAAGTCACATCCTTATTCTCATTCGTATTATGACCCCGTTCCTGTGATTGCAGTTAAAAGCCATTGCCAGGGTGCCTCAGATTACAGACCCTTCGTGTTAAGCAGTGCTCACCCACCCTTCTCTTTCAAACTGGTCTGTTAAGCTCCACAAATGCTGAAAGAGAAGGAAACATGGCATTACAGAAACAACTTCAGTCATTTAGAAACAAGCTTGGCATTATCCCTGGGGAAGATTCTGAACTAGCCTTTCCAGGTTTACACAAAGAAACCCAACTTTGGGGAAGCCTTCACCCCTTACCCCATCTCTGAAGCAATGTGTGAAAGGCTCTGTTGCTTTAAAGATGCTGCATTTGGCATAAGTATATGCCTGTTTGAATGTTTGATATTTTAATCATCTCACACATAGAAGTCCTTGATTTTTCTAATTAATATAAATTAGGTCGGCTTATACAACATGACTCTTCGGTCTTCTTACTGTGCATGAATTTTCTCTCAAAAGATGTCTGCTTCTGACCATATATTTTAACTCCTAAATTAAGTGAAATGCACATTACTAAATTTATATTTTTTTAGTTTTTAATGGAGACTCTATAAAAGAATTTTCAGTTGTTTAAAATTAGGCCATTTTTTTGCCTAACCAGATTTGCATTCTATCCCAGCCTCTGGCTTTAGAAGCTTTCTTACGTTTCCAGTTTACCTCATGGTGTGGTTTCCTGTTAAGTGAGTACATCATAAGAAGAGCATCCTCCTGTGGCTCCAGAGCTGCAGAGACCCCTGCCCCACTCTTCTGTGTCCTGCCTGCACTCTGCTCCCTGCTGCACACACTCTGCTTAGCTCTCAGATCTGCTTTAAATGCCACATTTACAGTGACATGAAATGGGACACCAATGATTTCTTAGGTTCTTCTAAATCTAAGACAAGTGATTTTTAAAATACTATATCAAATAGGGTTTATATTGAAAAAAAATTTCAAATGAGCTTTACAATCCATGGATTAGATTGATTATCCCTTAAGATTAGATTATGTTACTGCTAAAACTGTCCCCAGAGCGCGTGTCTTACTCAGCAGCATCTCACATCCTCGCATTCCATTTTCTTGGCTTTTGTGAAGGTGTGTGGGCAAGTCTTCGTTCCAGCACCCGTTTGATCAGCTCCCCGACCTCCTTTATTGATGTTGGTGCCAGGCTGGCGGGCAAGGATCATTCAGCCTCGTTCAGTAGCAGCACCTACCTACAAAACCAACTCTTGAAACGACAAGCCGCCCTTTATATATTTGGTGAAAAGTCACAACTACGGGTAAGCTTTTTCTCTCACTTAGAAAACATGGGAAAAACAAAGGCAGCTCATGAACCCTATCACAAACTAATTTTACCATAAGTTTTTATAGCATAATTCCTAGCCTAGATATAGTAATCTCAAAAAAAAAAAAAAAAAACCTTAATTATAGAGCACACATGGTGGTGCCACCACACCTGTAATCTCAGTTCTTGGGAAGATTAGGAGCTCAAGGCCAGCCTCCACTATATGAAAAACTTGTCTCAAGAAAACACAAAAGAGGCTAGAGAGATAGCTCAGTCAGTAAAGCAGTTGCTACACAAGCATGAGACCTTGCCCATGTTAAAGACTGGACGGCCCCACATTCCTATAGTTTTAGCACTGCAGAGGTAAAATAAGACAATCCCTGGAGCTTACCAGCTGGCCAACAAGGTTCAGGTTCCATTTAAGACCCTGTTTGGAAAAAAAAAACAAAAACAAAAAACAAAAAACGGGTGTATTGGGGTGGAGAGATAGCCCAACAGATAAAGTACTTAACATCCAAAGTGAGGCCCCAGAACCCACTTAAATGCTGGCTGGGCATGGCAGCCTACCTGTAACTCCATCATGTCAAGACAGAAGCAGGATTCCCAGAACAAGCTGGCTAGCTAGACTAGCCATAGTGGGGGCTCTGGTTTGACTAGAAGAGAAGAGCAATTGAGAGTGAATCCTGATAGCATCCTGCACCCCCGTGTATACCAATGTGTTCACGCACATACGTTCACACCATACACACACATGGAAAATGGAAAAAGAGAAAAAGAAAAAAAGGCAGATGGCTTCTGAGGAACTACTCCCAAGCTTGACCTCTGTCTGGCCTCCACGCACACCTGCATATACATGCTTGTTCATGCTGCATATACACATATTCCCATGCACACCATGCACACCTGCATATACATGCTTGTTCACGCTGCATATACACATATTCCCATGCACACCTGCATATACATGCTTGTTCATGCTGCATATACACATATTCCCATGCACACCTGCATATACATGCTTGTTCATGCTGCATATATACATATTCCCATGCACACCTGCATATACATGCTTGTTCACACTGCATATACACATATTCCCATGCACACCACGCACACCTGCATATACATGCTTGTTCACACTGCATATATACATATTCCCATGCACAGGGATATGCACACCATAAAAGAGCCAATAAAAGGCTTTATTTTTTAAATTAGTTCTGTTTATGTTTATGCATACATACATATATATATTTATGTATGTATGAATATGTGTACATTTTGTTAGCTGTGAGAGTGAATATTCATAGTCTTTTTTTAAAAACATAAAGGATATCAGGAAGTATAAATACAGAAGAGAAGGCTGCATTTAGTCTTGTTTAGACTGCATTTCCCACCTTCTTCCTCTAGTTCCCACAGGCATCTGTACATGTAAAACAAATGACCTTTATTCTTTGACCTGTTAATACAGACGACTGCAGAATGGCAGAGATTACTGGACGAATTTGGAGGCAAGGGGAGATAAGACCTTGTTTTTTAAGGAACATTTTCTTCAAACTTTTTTAAACTGTATACACAGAGATACGGGTTTTAAGATTAGATAATTCAAAAGTATTAGCTGCTAATTCTGTGCTCAGGAGCTTTACCATGTAAGATATCATAAACTGTAAAAATAGCACCAGTAGTTTCTTAAATTTAATAGTTTCTAAGTCATGTGTTAAAAAAATAAATGTTGAGCTGGCCCAGTATGTAAAGGTACTTCTTCTTACAAAGTCCAATTGACCTCCAGAACCCACATAACTGGAGAGCACTAACAACTTTAACCTCCAAACAAGTGTTGTAATATGTGCCCACCCTGCTCTACACACACGCTCCACACATGCACAATCAGTCAATGTGGTTTTTGTGTTTTGTTTTGTTTGTTTCTTTTGTTGTTGTTTGGGGGAGTTGTCTGTTTGCTTTTTGGTTGTTTGGGGTGGGTGTTTTTTTGACAGGGTTTCTGCATGTTGCCCTGGCTATCCTAGAACTCATGCTATAGACAAGGTTAGCCTCAACTCACAAAGATCCACCACCTGCCTCTGCCTCTGAGCGCTAGGATTAAAGACATGTGCTACCACCACAGCAAATAGATGCAATTTTTTCAGCTAAAATAATATTTCTGTCAACATATGTAGAGGAAGTAGAAGCATCTGTTAATTCAGAAATCTCAAAGTCTAGCCCTGAGCAGTCTAGGCGGACTTTGGCTGAACTGTAGAGCAGAGCCTGTGTGCAAGCTACTCTCAGCGGGGAACCCGCTTGTTCAGCCCTTGTGATGCCACTGGCTGAGTCATCTCTGCCATAACAGGCCAGCGTGGCTAACTCTCCCCACTACCTAGACAGCTGCAACCAATTAGTCACCAGCCTGAGGGTTAGAGGCCATGAAACCTTTAGGTCATTCTCAGTTTTAAAATCCGTATACATGGCTTTTGATACAGAAGTTAATCGTATATCTAGAAAATAGAACTCTGTTCAACAGCAGTTGAAGAGTGCCTGCACAGCGCCATGTGACTTCTCCAGCCTGGGCCTGGTTTTGGTACACACTTGATCTGAGTTTCCTCCCAAGGTTAGACTGGGGGAGTATTCACCTCTGGTATTCCCTTTCTGTATGGGGTCTCACAGTGTCTTTATGATGGTGTATATTCAGTAAGAAAAGCAAACCACTTAATCTTTGCTTTCTTCCTCCCCCCTTCTCCTCTCTTTTTTCTTACAGTAAGTCTTAAATGTGCTATATCCTAGCTGTCATTTGTGATTTTCAGTTGCCACTACTTTGGATACGTCATATCCCAACAAAGGAAGCAGAAAGGGACTTGAGCCCAGGTCCTCTTGCTTAGTTACAAGGCAAGCACTTTACCAACTGAGCCATTCCTGCAATTCTTCTTTTTTTTTTTTTAATTGTTTTGTTTTTTTGAGTTAGGGTCTCTATTATGTATCCCTGGCTATCCTGGAACTCACAGAGATCCTCCTGCCTGCCTCTGAGTGCTGAGATTAAAGATCTGCACTGCAACATCCAAACCCTTTTTTTAAAAATTTAATAGGGCTTTGACAACAAAAATAATCAAATTAGCTGGGTGGTGGTGGTGCATGCCTTTAATCCCAGCACTTAGGAGGCAGAGACAGGCAGATTTCTGAGCCCAGCCTGGTCTACAAAGTGAGTTCCAGGACAGCCAGGGCTACACAGAAGGACTACACAGAGAAACCATGTCTGGAAAAAACCAAAAACCAAAACCAAAACCAAAAAAAAAAAAAAAAAAAAAAAAAATCAAATGGGCCAAATATATATGTCCTTTGCAGCAGTTTTTTAACTTTTTTTTTTTTTTGGTGGGTTTTTTTGTTGTTGTTGTTTTGGTTTTTGGTTTTTGGTTGTTTTTTTTTGTTTGTTTGGTTTTTTTTTGTTTTTGTTTTTGAGACAGGGTTTCTCTGTGTAGCCCTGGCTGTCCTGGAACTCACTCTGTAGACCCGGCTGGCCTCAAACTCAGAAATCCGCCTGCCTTTGCCTCCCAGAGTGCTGGGATTACAGGCTTGCACCACCACTACCCGGCTTAACTTTTTAATAATTAATATTTTATGTCATTTGAGCCCAGGTCCTCTTGAAGAGCAGTCAGTCTCTTATTGTACCATTTTTAACTTTGTAAATTGTAGTCAAAAGAACATTTAGTATCCTAACCATTTTTTTAAGTTCATAGTATTAAGTGCATTCACATTGCTATACAACCAGTTTCAAGAATACAATTTTGCTCTTTGAAAGATAGGTTATGCAGTAGATACTAGAGAAGAGGCTAAAAGAATGAGAAGTTTTTTAAGCCTTTCTAAGCCTTTGACCCAGACAGCCAGATTATCAACCTGAAATTGCATCCTTACATCTGTGTCATTCTCATTGATAAATATGAGGCTAAGGATGAAGATCTGTTAGTAGAGTGCTTGCCTCGCATGCACAAAGCCCTGGGTTTGATCCCCAGTCCTACAGAAAGCAGGTATGGTAGCATGTTCCTGTAATCCCAGCCCCAGGGAGCTCGAGGCAAGGGAGAAGTTCAAGGCCATTCTCAGCTCAGCTTGCAGATTTGAAGCTAACCCGGAATACATGAGATCCTATTACACCTCACAGTATAAATTACACATGAAATGAAAACAAAAGAAAGGGTATGTAAGTAAACATAGGTGATATGTGTTTTATGAAAAAATAACAAAAATCAAGAAATAGCCATTTTATTGTAGGGAAAATCTTAATGACTTAAAAAGTAACCGTAATGCAATGAGATCATAACTTTTCTTTCTTTCTAAATGTTTATCTTTTATACTTTTATAGTGAATATTTGCATAATAAGAAATAAATTTATATCTACAGAATTGGTTCAGTTCTGGAACCCCGACAGTCTATATTACCCTCCGATTAGCAGTGTATATCCTGGGAAATTAAGTTAATGCTGTGGAATTAAGCATGCTGCTCTTTTGTCCCTGGTTCTCTTTTTACTTGTTTTGAGGTTTGTGGGTATTTTGTTTTGTTTTGTTCATTTTCCCTGAGACAGGGTTTCTCCATATAGCCCTAGCTAAACTGGAACTCATTCTGTAGACCAGTCTGGCCTTGAACTCAGAGATCCACCTGCCTCTGTCTCCCGAGCACTGAGATTAAGGGAGTATGCCACTAGTCTGGTGGTTCTTAAGGCTCATGACCTTAGAATTGCCTTCTATTTGGTGTTAGATACTGCATCAGCTCCCAGTCTCTCAAGTTCTCAGAATGACAGCCTTCCTGAGCTAAACCATCTACTCTAGTGAGCTCTAACCTGCCGCTCTGGATAACTGCTAGAGCAGGCCGCACTGCTGACAGGAGAACCACTGGCCTCTGGATCCACTGCAGCTTTTACAGCTCTTAGGCATCAAATGAGTGTCGAGTATTAAGCATTTCCCTGGGAAAAGTTTTATTCTTTTATCTGAACACACTATCTGCTTAATCTCTGTATCTTCATATTCAGAGCTCAAAGGTAGAGTTTGCTTTCAACTGTGAGTTTGTTCCTGTTGAGTTCCACGAAATCCGACAAGTAAAAGCCAGTTTTAAGAAGCTGATGAGAGCTTGTATCCCAAGTACCATCCCTACAGACTCGGAAGTGACCTTCCTGAAGGCCCTGGGAGATTCTGAGTGGTTCCCACAGGTAACATCAGGGGGAAATTGCTGTGTAACTCCAAGAACACTCCAAAGTGAATACCACACCTGGAAAACCTGTTTTCTTCCCTCTCTTCCTCATTCTCCTTTGTCATGTGACCTCTGTAAAGGCCTCTCAGTTCTAAGAAACTAGAGCCTATGTGTAAGGAGGGAAATTCTTGATCACTTGGGGTTTTCTCTGTGTAATAGAACGTGGCATGTCATGTAGAAACTTTTTTGATGCTCAAGAAAGTCAGTCATGTGTTTTCATAGATCTGCTGTGCTGTAGTCGTGTCCACAAGGATCCGGGACAGAAGGTGATCTCTGTTTCACTGCCCACGCCTTTCCCTGACTCTCACGACTCTCACCTCCTGCTCTTTTCTCACTTCTGCCTTTTCTATGTCTCTAGATTTTAGATTCACCCACATACTAGCCATCAAATACTAGATACTTCAAACCTACCTCAGGTCTCAGAAAACTAGATTTTCATCATCATTTAGCCAAATCACCCTGAAGATATTTTCTAATTAAACTTTTATTGAGATATTAAATGAAATGTGGTTTGCCAACATGCATATGCCTACATTTCTTCCAAACCACAGAAAGAAAGATATTTATTACTTGCACATTGTAGACAGTAATGCCAGTTCTCTAACAAAGACCAATTAGAAACTCTGTGTTTTCCACTTAATAACATTATTACTTTTCCATTTCAAGGAAATTGTAGATGGCCATTTTATTTGTATATTATCTCAGTTAATACCTTGGGTTTTTATTTATTAGCACTTATTCTACCTACTATGCCATTCATATGTAAACACTGTATATTTTTATCCTATTCCCACTTTGTACACTCATTGTTCCTCCTTTGCTGATTCCCTCCCTCTTCCCTTCTGTGAGTCCCCTTCTATTGTCATGGCTGTGCTTTTGCCTTTGCTAGTCCAGTGCATTTCATTAGGGTTGCATGGTAAGGGCTCTGGGAACCTTACTAAAGACTACTCTGCTGAAGAAAATGTCCCTTCCTCCCCGGGCACCCATTAATCACCAACAGCTCTTCAGTGACAGTGGGACCTCATGAGATCTTCCTCCCTCTGGGATAGTATGTTGATAGGTCCAGTCATGTGCAAATCTTATGTAGGTAAGCACAGCTGCTGTGAATTCACAAGTACAACAGTCATGTCTTTTCCAGAAGACAGGAATCCATATCATTCTGTCTCTTCCTTCAGGATCTTACATTCTTTCTGTCTCCACTTCCATGATGTTCCCAGTTCCTTGGGGGTATGATACAGATGTTCCATTTAGGGCTGAACATTCCATAGCCAATTATTCTCGTCACTTTTGCCAATTAAGTTCCTAGAGTTAACACTGCCAACTACAAAAAGAAACTTCCTGACCAAAGCTGATGGCAGCACTAAACTGTAGGCATGAGCATGATTATTTAGAAGGCAGTCTGGCAGATGTATCATGGGTACTTAGAAAAACAACAGTAGTAGCCCTCCCACTAGGCCCTAGGACCTTCCCAGCCATGGGCATCTGCCCATGGGCCAGCCATGAATTCCCTTCTATGGAGCAGGCCTCAAATCCAGTCAGGGGCAGTTGGTTACCACTCTAATGGAATTGCCACTATTGTACAGAGGGGCATGTCTAGTTGATAGTGATACACAACTGACCAAGACTGTAAAGGATAACACTTCCCAACCTGCATGACACTTTCAAGTAGTATGAGTGCTAGCCAGGAGCAAAGCAGTTCCCAGCTCAGGCCTGCTTGATTTCTCAGTGTTCTATAACCAGAGAAGTTAATGTCTTCAGGAGCAGGATCCGACACTTTTAAATATATCTGCCTGGACTGGGGAAATAACTTAGTAGTTTAAAGCATGTCCATTCTTGCAGAGGACCCTGACACCCCCTTTGCATGATTTACAGATGCCCATGAATCCAACTCCAAGAGATCTGACACCTTTGTCCTCCACAGATCTGCATGCATGTGACAGACACACATGCAGAACATAAATGTATTTACAAATAATAAAATACTCTTTTGCAAATAAAGAATTATAAAGATGGCAGTTAAGAATACTCACAACTCTTACAGAGGCCCCACATGGTCTTACAGTATTTGTGAGACTTTTAATGCTATCAGAAGTAAACTATCCAGTGTATTAAAATATGTAGGTCTGAATCATTCAGAACACAAAAGAAGGTTGTAAGGATACCATTGTCAAGCTGTTCCTTGAAAATAGGAATGTTTGGGGAAGATAGAAATCATTAATAATACATAGGAGCTTCCTTTAGTCAGTGGTCATAGCTCATAATGCAGAAGGAACAAAATAATAAAGAAGCAACAGTATGGAGCTGGAGAGAGAACCCAATGGCTAAAGTCACTGGTTGTTCTTTCAGAGGACCTGAGTTCAAATCCCAGCACCCACATGACAGCTAAAAACCATCTATAATTCCAGTTCCAACGATTCCAACAGCCTCCTCTGGCCTCCATGGACACCAGGCACACAGACATAAAAATACCCACACACATAAAATAAAATTAAATAATTAAAAACAAAGATGTGATCAGTAGCCTCACTGGCCACGGCTTGCTCTTAGGGCTAACTGAAACACGAGAACCAGAACTCTGACCCTGGCTTCATGACTTCAGTCATTATCGCCATCTATCAGTTATTTGAAAAGCAGTTAGGGAAATTGTTATCCCTGTGGTGCCCATGAAGTAAATTCATTGATGCTAAGAAATTAGAAATATATTTCCATATTGGTCTTATATCTCCATTCCCCTGAAAAATGTAAGCCAGAAACTACTGTTTTACCTTGGGAATTGTGATATTTGTAAGATTTTAAAATACTTTGAAAAAACAGCAAGTAGTGTTACAGCAGACACTGTAAGTCTAAAGTTATTTGGGGAAGTCAATAAATAGAGGCACTTATGCACAGACCTAAGACCTGAATTTAGCCCAACCCTGCAAGACAACAAGAACTGGCTCCCAAAAAATGTCCTTTGACACATGCCACAGCTTAGAACACACATGCCTGCACTTACACACATACACTCATAAAATAAATAAGTGAATGAATAAGTCTCACTCCCATTTCATATTATGCAAAATTTAATAAGTCTAAAAAGTAAAATTCCCAAATTAAAAAAAAAAAAAGTTAAAGTGCTTGCTCTAATTGTAGCCTTTTCTCTCTCAGCTTCACAGGATAATGCAGCTGGCTGTGGTTGTGTCAGAAGTACTTGAGAGTGGGTCTTCAGTTTGGGTGTGTTTAGAAGAAGGCTGGGACATCACTACACAAGTAAAGTGTTCCACATTGTTTTCTCTTTTTTTTGTTGGTTTTTTTGTTTTGTTTTGTTTTGTTTTGTTTCTGAGACAGGATTTCTCTGTATAGCCCTTGCTGTCCTGGAACCCACTCTGTAGACCAGGCTGGCCTCGAACTCAGAAATCCACCTGCCTCTGCCTCCCAAGCGCAGGGATTAAAAGTGCACCGCCGCCACTGCCCAGCTATATTTATATTTCAATGTAGTGTTTACCTTTGGGGCTGTTTTATTTAATGACTAATGTGTTTGTAGACAGAGAAAGACCCCCTGCTCACCAGCCCCTGGGAAGCATCCAACAGCACTGCCCTTTCATAGATCTGGGTCAGTTGTTAGACCTTCCTCTTGTTCAGGTGCAACCTACAGGTTTGCAGCTAGAGCCCCTGACCAACAGGGTGAAACATGGGCCTCCCTTCCTGGCTTTCCCCATCCTTTCTCTAGCTTTCTCTAAGCTGGCGTTTACTCCAGAGTGAAAAAGAAAAGTTGTGTTAATGTTAATAACATTAACTCATTAACCTACCCCTGCCAAAGAGGTCTGAACTGATTGCCTAATATCATAATCCGCAAACTAGCCAGTTAAGTATTAAAAGCTTAATTCTTTGAAAGAGTGCATGTAGCAAAAGTGAATTTGGGGTTTTGTTTTTACTGAAAAGTTTTTAAAACATATTTGATTGGCCATCCTGAAGCAGCTGGTCAACATATTTGGCTGTCAGGTAACATTGCTTGTGAATTAGCTATCATCAAAAGGAAGTGAACAGGACCATGTTAGGTCTGAAATTAATGAAGTGTCCTTCTGCTCTTACCCTAGGTGACATCCCTGGTACAGCTACTCAGTGATCCCTTCTACAGGACAATTGAAGGCTTCCGGATGCTGGTGGAAAAGGAGTGGCTCTCTTTCGGTCATAAGTTCAGCCAGCGCAGCAGCTTGGCCCTTCACTCTCAGGGCAGTGGCTTTGCTCCCATCTTCTTGCAGTTCTTAGACTGTGTGCATCAGGTAAGTAAATGCAGCGAGTTTAGAGTGATTTGGCATGAAGAAAACCTGCTGCCACACCTCAGTCGTAGGGCATGCTGAGAATGGAGAGGAAATCTGCCCAGTTTCTGAAAATAGGAGTACTGAGCTGGCTGTTGAGTCAGCCCCCAAGGAAAGACATGAGCACTCTGAATGACCATCTCCAGGGAAGGGAAGCACGCATGGGCACAGCCCCCAAAGTATGGACTAGACAGCAAAGGTCTCTGTGTATGACATGCCCTGAGATGGCACATATGGTCTTCCCAGGCTGGGTGGGCTACTACATGCATGGGCACACGCCTTAGAGCTTTGAGAACAAATAGGGCCAGCCAGGCTGATGGGATTGGAGCAGGGCTTAGGTCAGTAAAGTAACCAAACTACAGCTGATGAAGAGGCTGTCCTGTGTGTGACCCATCAGATGCAGCGAGGGATGGTGAGCACGTAGGCCCCGGCTCGCCCGGTAGCTCCCTTGCTAAAGCCCTGCTCAGGATTAGAATGAAGAGCAGGTGCCATGAAGGCAAAGCTGTCCTGAAGAGTGGGCGGCACCCACTGCAGCCGCCCTGTGCCGTCCGCATTACCTCCTGGGAGAGTCACAAGCGCAGGGAGTTTCTGCATGCTTTCTGGGAGGAAAGGTGGAGAGGTTTCAGAATTGAAAGGAGGCCTCTGAAGAGGCCAAATCAGCATATGATTATATTTTGTTGTTTTTGTTTTTATTCTATTAATCATTTGCTTTTTAAAATAAGAAATTTATTGAACTATCATTTATATACAGATCTCAAATTTAAATGTAAAATTTTATAGGATATTCTCAGAGTTGCAAAACTATTACCGCAGTTTTACACAGTTTTAACACCCAGCAGACACTTAGTAGCCATTAGCAGTGACTTACCATCCCCCTGCCTGCCCTGCTGCACACATGGGGCTGTGTCTGTGATATCTCTCTTCTCTCTTTGGAAAAAAGCCCTGTACCATGGTCTTAGCCCACCTGCCAAGCAACACATGAGCCAGTTGTAACAGGAGAGAGCTTACACTTTGAAACTCTTTGCAAGAAATAGCATGTGTTTTCTTTGGCAAATAGATGAGAGAAATATTTGGGGACAGTTGTGCCTACCTGAGACCAGGAGAGAAAAGCAAATCTCTTAGCTCTTGTGTCGGTAGCCTATAGGAACATCATTGAACCCCACATACAATATTCCTTTCTTAGAACTCAGGTCTTCTGTTTTACTATTGGCAGTGAGGTGTGAGGGTGCAGTCTGTAGGAGGTAACATGCACTCTCTGAGTTCCTTAAGCAAAAGTAATCTTTGTGGTTTGAGTAAAAATTACCCCCATAGGCTCATAGGGAGTGGCACTATTAGGAGGTATGGCCTTGTTGGAGGAGGTTGGTTTTGTCAGATATTCAAGCCAGGTGTAGTGTGACATTCATTTCCTGATGCCTGCCAATCTGGATGTAGAACTCTCAACTCCTTCTCCATGAGCACCATGTCTGCCTGTGTTCCGCAATGCTTCCCACCATGACAATAATGAGCTAAACCTCTTAACACTGTAAGCCATCCCCAATTAAATATTTTCCTTTATAAGAGTTGCCATGGTTTTTGTGTCTCTTCACAGCAATAAAACTCTAAGACAATCAGTTTAACATAAACTACAATGAAGTTTAAGTTATATGCTTACTAGCTTTTGGATAAATTAAAATAAATTGTAAAATTTCAAAATATGTCTACTAAATCAACCTGGCATAAAAGTTTAACTTTTTGAGATAGGGTTTCTTCTCTGCGTAGTCCTGTCTGTCCTGGAACTCACTCTGTAGACCAGGTCACCATCGAGCCCATAGATATCCTCCTGCCTCTGCCTCTGCCTCTGCCTCTGCCTCTGCCTCTGCCTCTGCCTCTGCCTCTGCCTCTGCCCCTGCCCCTGCCCCTGCCCCTGCCCCTGCCCCTGCCCCTGCCCCTGCCCCTGCCCCAGTGCATCATTACCTCCTAGCCAAGGTCAACTTTTAATGAAAACTCAGCTGTTCACAGGTAAGAGCTTCATGACCAATACAATGTGGCTGCCAGGGTCTACAGACTGGGCTGCTGTATCAGTCCTAGCTGTGTCAAGCTAAAAAAAAAAAAAACTGTAAGTGATTTTTTTTTAATTTGTCTGAACCTGCCTTTGACACAATACGTCATATGTACTCATCTGAGTGTAGACAAGCCATGACAAAGGTCACCTGTGGCCTTAACTGTGATACTTAGAGACTTGACTGCAATAGGTATCAACTTGGATGAAGCAGATTCTTTTATCTCACAGAGAGATTGTTTATAATTTTGAAAACAGAGGAATCTAAGTAGTCTGTAGTTAACAAACAGTGCTTCTGACTCCTGCTGACTTAATTATACAGTAGTGTTTCATCATCTCTTTCAAGTGAATGCTCCTGACTTTTACCAAATAATTTTAATTAATTCTATCTTTAGATTTTTGGGTACACAAAACAGAGCAGACCCAACAACACTACAAAAATAAGTTCAATATTTCACAGCGGTAAGCAAAACATTCTCTGGATAGAATGTGCTCCATGGTCATTCTAGAATTTATAATAAATACAAAACGCAATTCATGGACATGTTCCAAGATATGTCTATTAGTATTAACAAAGTTACAAAGAAAACAGATGAAGCACCATTCTTAAATTAGAAATTCCTCATCATATAAAAAGCTGTTGTTTATGCCAGTATACCCAGGTGTCAGATGAAAAGTAATACTACATCACTGTTTCATAATAGCAACATCTGCAGATTTTGTTACTTGTAATAGTAATTAGCCTAACCAAAATGATATTATGACAGGATGCTTCCTTTCTTTGAAATAATTGAGCCAAATCTTTCAAAAGGAAAATATATCCAAAACATAAAAATGAAATTTTTACCTAAGTTTATTTTTAAAACACAATACCAGGGCCAACAAAATGGCTAAAAGTGTTTCCCACCAAGCCTGAGAACCTTGGGTATAGTCCCAAGAACCCATATGGTAAGTGAGCACCCACACACAAACACTAGCATAAGTACAACTGTTTTATGGGAGCCCAACAGAGATAAGCACTCAGAAAACAGTTTGTAGCCAATTCAAAGTCTTTATTCCTACCTACTTGGACTACACTCAGTCATTCAGAACCTCAGCATAGCCCCAAACACTTAGAGCAAGGAGTTTTTATAAGGCAAAAACCACATCCTAGTATCTCATTCAGCAGCTGCAGGGGATATTTTATGCAAGCAAGCAATTTAGCAGAAGCTAAGATAACTAGTTAGCTGGAGAGATCGGTTTGCTCAAGCAGGAAGTTTAACAGAAGCTAAATTAAGTTAGCTGGAGCATCTTGACCTCAGATTCCTAGAATAAAGTTGGGTAATTTTCCACGGGGTTCTCCATCAAGGAGATCAGATTCTAATTAAACCTTAAATGGCCTCATCAAGAATACAAGATGAGGCCTGGAGAGATGGCTCAGTAGTTAAAAGCACTGACTGCTCTTCCAGAGGTCCTGAGTTCAATTCCAAGCAACTTCATGGTGGCTCACAGCCATCTGCAAGTGGGGTCTGATGCCTTCTTCTGGAGGTGTGTCTGGAGAGCAATGGTGAATACATACAATAAGTAAATAAATCTTTAAAAAAAAAAAAAAAAACAAGATAAAGGAACTCCTGCAATGTCCTGCCCTGTCACACCTGCACAAACTAAACAGATAACTGTTTTTTTAAAAAATAAATAAATAAAACTATAGTACCAAAGGGGAAAATATGTATTTTCATTACGTCTCACTTTAAGAACCTAACCATGCTGACTGTGCCTTCAGAGTCCATTCACGTTGTAAATTGGCTCATGTGAAGGGCTATCACAATACAAAAAAACAGTTAGTTCTTCCTGAACCTTTGTGTTGTCACAAGTTATTGTCAGCTACTTACTGGCGCTTAGTGTATCTTAGCCATACCCACAGGTCTCACATAGTGCCTCTGCACATAGAACTCGAGTTTGATATCTGTTAACACCTGAGAGCAGAGTCCAGGTTTGCTGCAGCTTATTCCCAAGGTGCTGATATTTTCTATGATTTGAGTTGTAGATTTTTATGGGTCTTTTAAAGTTTTACAAAGAACTTAATGGTACATGGACAAAAATATGACTATAAATTCCTATTTCTCTAAATTCCATTTCAGGTTCAATTCTCACTTATAAGTGAAGCTGGCAGGTTCTAATCCAGATAGAAAGTAAAACTCAAATGCCTGATGTTCAGTCCTTTACCTCTGTACTTTGAATCTTTAGCAATATAAATACAAAATTACAGTTTAAAGAGAATTCAGATGATACTTCAGGGAAACCTACAATGAAGTAGAATTAGTTTCCTGACTGGCATGCTTATCATTCCAAACATGACACAATACAGGGTGAAATTGTTTGATGTAGACGTGACTTGATGCCCTGAAAATATTGCAATCAATAATAAAAAAAAATTGATGAATCTCAAAGATGCTTTTCAAGATCAATAAAAATTGATGAACCCCTAGCTATGCTGATTACAGGGCAAAGAAGGGGAGATTAATTGATTGTCCATATTAGAAATGAACATCATGATAGTTTATAGCAGTAAATAACCACCAGTGCATATCTTTGACTCTGTCATTTCATTCTCAGCAGTTTACCAGAGAGATGAAAGCTTCAGTCCACATACACACTTGCAACATAGGACTTTTCATAACTTCTTTACATACAGTAGCCAAAAACATGGAAAAGTTCCATATCTTTCAACAGGCGAATGAGTAAGTTGTGGAGTATTGATACAGTGGAATACTATCTGTAATAAGAGAATGACAGATAGCTAAGTAGCATGGATCAATGTCAGATAATTGTGCTTAGTGGCATAAGGCAGGCAGATTCCATCCATATAAATAAGTGAAATAAGACACAGTCTCTCCTTAGAAAGCTCTGAGCCCTGCGCCTTTATTTGTAGTAACAAGGAGCAAGTCAGTAATCTTGGGGAGTTTTCAAAGTTCTATTCTTCAGCATATTAAATATCACAATAGTTAGGAAAGACTTCACACAGGTGTGTGTGTGTGTGTGTGTGTGTGTGTGTGTGTGTGTGTGTGTGACACAGGTAGGTTCTAAAGAGAATAGTCACTGAGAGAAGTGTTAAAGTGTCCCTCAAGCATTTTTGTGGAGTGCTTTTCTAATAGAGACCTGAACCTTTCTTCCTCTGGAAATGGTGACTTGGCATGGCCCATGATTACTGAATGTTTGTTCTCATGTTTGCTGGTGTAGTTTGTCCTTGTAGGCTGCTTCATTTGAACATACCGCAGCTTCTGCCTCCCCAAGACGCTCAGTTGGCAGGAAGCCAAGGTTCATCAGCTCATCCTCTTCACTGTCTGGCTACACAACCCTGTCAATCACCGGCTCTCAGAGTGTGCACTAATTCCATCCAGAATCTTGAACTAGAAAACTTTGTGTGATATTAGAGGACAGGTCAGGGAGGAAGCCTGAAGTCTGAATGCTGCTTAAGAAAGGAACCAGAAGAGCTGGGTGCAGAGGCGTAGCTCTATGGTACAGTTCCTGCCCTGTGCACAGGGCCCTGCATTCAATTGCCAGCACCACACCACCAGAAAGGAAACAATGGCCAAGCATGGTGGTCACACCTTCAATCTCACAGTCGAGAGCCAGAGGCAGGTGGACCTATGAGGTTGACACTACCTGCTCTACATAGTAACTGGGACAACCAGAACTACAAAGTGAGGCCTTGTCTACTCAACCAAAAGTGGGTGGGGTGGGGGCAAGCATTTGAATGAGAATTACTGATATTACAACATAATCTACAGGCACCTAACAAAGCAAGAGGGGTCATATTTTATTTATTTTCCATTACAGAAATGAGGAAAGTATTACTAAATCTAATATCTTTTTTTTTTCTTAAAACAAGGTCTCAGACTGGAGAGAGGGCTCAGTGGTTAAGAGCACATAGTGCTCTTCCTGAGGACCTGAGTTCTACTCCCAGAACCCATATCAGGTGGTTTCCTACTAGCCTGTAACTAGCTCCAGGGGGTCACACCTCTGACCTCCATGGGCACTTGCATTCCTGTGTAATACCCACCCCCACACACAGACATATAATTAAAATCAGAGAATTTTTTTTAAGATGGGGTCTCACTATGTAGCCCTGGCTAGCCAGGAACTTCCAAATGATCCACCTGCCTCCACCTCCCAAGTACTGGGATTAAAGGTATGAACCACCAGACCAGGCCAGAGGAACTTATTTTAATATACAGTGATAATGCTATAAAATAATGTTTCCTGACTTCAGTTTTATTTAATTATAACTTTAAACTGCCCAGCTATTCTTACTCTTTCTAATTAATTGTTTTTATACTGTAATCATAGGAAACCCATAGGGTCAATTTCCTATATTTTCATTAATTAGAAAATTCATACTACAGATGATTACAGTTCTAAAAGGCTACACTCACCAGTATTCAGAACATGTCAAAAAAAAGAGGTGCCATTTTTGTACAGGCCCACTAGATATACTTCAGATGCTTTTATTTAGCATTACTTAATAAGGTAAACATTTAGTTCAATCAAAAAAATCACTAAGAAAGTGTTCTGTGTGTGTGTGTGTGTGTGAGAGAGAGAGAGAGAGAGAGAGAGAGAGAGAGAGAGAGAGAGAGAGAGAGAGAGAGAGAAGAGAGAAGAGAGAAGAGAGAATATCACAGAAAACTGGATGTCTAACCAGATGATAAACTTTTCAATTTTTTTTTTATGGGTTTTTTTTTTTTTTTGTTTTTTTTTTTTTTTTTTTTGGTGGTGTTGTTGTTGTTTTTGGTTTTTGGTTTTTGGTTTTGGTTTTGGTTTTTTCAAGACAGGGTTTCTCTGTGTAGCCCTGGAACTCAGAGTGATCTGTAGACTAAGCTGGCCTTGAACTCAGAAATCCGCCTGCCTCTGCCTCCCAAGTGCTGGGATTAAAGGCATGCTCTACCACCGCCCGGCCAAATGTTTATTTTTAATAGGTGTTTTTGATAGCTTCATACATGAACACTACATCTACATCACCCTCACCCCTCCAACTCCTACCTTATATTTCTTCCCAGACTCACGATCTCTTAATTATTGTTACACATATAAACCTGTGTGTGTGTATGCATACATGTGTATGTATAGCTTATTGTAGTCCTTTAATTTTGTTTATATATAGCATGTCAAGGAATGACACCTTGGGCTCCGACCACCTCTGGAGGAGCTCATCCCTGGAGGAGTTTGAGTCTCCCTCTCTGAGCAGCCACTGCCCGCCTGTAGCTCTCATCGGGGGTCCCACTGTGTGGAGTGCCCATCTGCGGCAGCTTGTCAGCTGGTGGTGTCAGTGGTCTTGTTCAGGCAGCCATACTCACAGTTCACTGATCTAGAGGACACTATGTAACATAAAGCTTCCAGACCTCTGCCTCATACAGTCTCATGAGTCCATTTGTTTGTGTTTTCACACTGTTTGCCACACAACATAAGCCACACGCTATGTTAATTTATATTTGTCATTTTTTGGCACATTATGTTATGAATGGACCTAAACAACACATTATTCAAATTTGTGCCTAAAAGGTTCTATTGAGTGGTGTTGCTGACCCCAACCCTCATTACATGTAAATGGAGCGCAATAAGGCCTGTCTTGTAGTGTTGTAGAAATTATTTAAGAAGCCCTAGTCTAGTGTAGAGACTCAAAACACCTGCCCCTTCTCATCTCTGCAGTGGTGGAGTTTCAAGCTTTGTCAGATGATGGCCAAAGGTCTCCTGCATATTTCAGCTGAGCATCCCGTGGCGTGCTTTAACTCTTCTGTTGGATTCCCACTCTTTCTTTTTTTGTATATTTCAGGTTCACAACCAGTATCCAACTGAGTTTGAATTCAATCTCTATTACCTAAAGTTCTTGGCTTTCCATTATGTGTCTAATCGCTTTAAAACATTTCTCCTGGATTCAGACTATGAAAGACTAGAACATGGTATGTATTTATATGGCCCTGTACTGTCTTTTTTGTTAGTTTTGCATGTTTTTAGTGAAAAGTTCAACAACGTAAACTGATCCCAGGCACTTGAGTGTAGAGTGATCAGAGTTGTTGCCCAGTTCCAGGGAGATGTGCTCTCCTAGCCGGCAGCTACAGCAAGTACTCATTCTTGTCCTACCTTTATAAAGTTGAATATGCTCACTATTACAACTACCATTGTGTTGGAGACATGTTTAATTCGTAGTATTCCCATTCTTGCCTGCTCTGAAAGAATGGACCTGTCCATGGTGGCAGCTTGGGTAGCAGTTCGTGCAAAAGGCTCCACACCAAACAGACACTAAGGAAAATTCTAGCATCACTGGGCCTCGTCCTCCACATCTGTGAGGCGGGGACAGTGTAAGGTACAGTAGGGCCCTAGTGGCCGCAGGAGAAGCAGCGAGCAGCATATTTGCTTTCGTGTCATAAGCATGGAGGAATTGCAGACAACACTGTCATTATGGTTTCTAATAGCTATGTTTGTTAAAAAGTATATTCTGAAAATCTATTAAAGCATTTCCTGGAGGGTTGTTGTTAGGGAAAGAGGGAAATATGCATGACAATTTTTGTTAACACATGAAGAAGGGAGGGAGGGGGGAAGAGAGAGGGAGAGAGAGGGACTGCAGTCAGCCCTTGTCTAGTATGCCCAAAGCTCTGCGTCCTCTCCCTTACGTACATCATGTAAAGCAAACGTAGTGCTACATGCCTGTGAGTCTAGAACTCACTCAGGAGATGGGTAATTAAAGTAAAACAAAGTTGGTATTCTCTGTACATCATATGAAACAGTGTTTAGAAAGAGGACCTTTCATAATTAAAGCTTTACCAGTGAGCTCTGTTTAAAAGCTTAAGTCAAGAAGTCCTTCTTCAAGGGCATGTTGTTAAAATTGTCTATAATATTTCGCTTTGGGTAAAGGAAATAACACTGGCCAGACCATCCACCCTAGGCCTTTGTCACACACTGTATCACAGTCAGAAACAGGCTCTTAAGCAGCATGTCGTGGGGAAGGAGGTAGCAGGGATGGTGACAGCTCTGGATCTGGCCTTCAGCCAGCCTGGGTGTGACAGGCTGTCAGTGTTATCACTAAAAGGTGTATCATGTGCATGGATGGCTGTCAGTGAAACACTAAGCTAGTCAGAAAATTGCCTTCACCCCATGCAGATGTGGCCAGAGACCAAGATGCCTACTGTGCCAAATGAAGTGTCTAGTTACAGAAAGACCAGAATCCGGTACAACTGTTCTCTGACTTGACTAGGATTAACTGGGGACATCCAGGCAGCACCTCCAGCCAGTTGAATCAGAATGGGAGAGTGGGGCCTGGGCAGCCAGAGCTTCTTAAAGCTTCTAAGTGATTCCGCCATGTTGACAAGGCCGCGTGCTCCACTGACCCAGTAAGGATAGCATCAAAACTAAGATAGAAAGTGATGCAGTGGCTAAGCAGCTTCATCCCTCAGCCCCCGTCAGCCTGGGAAATGGCCACGGCCCTGCCCTGTCTGTGTCCTAAAAAAGATTAAACAGAAGATGAAAGGAACCAGATTAAGGGAATGTTTTGCCAAACATGTTGACAGGTTGCTATGATTATTTGAAAGTGAAATTCTTTTCAGGCCCAGCAATGGTGGCAACACATCTTTAATATCAGCACTCAGGAGGCAGAGGCAGGGAGATCTCAGTGAATTTCCAGGCCAGACTTGTCTACAAAGTGAGTTCTGTAACAGCCAACACTATACACAGAGAAACCTTGTCTGGGGGGGGGGGGAGGGGGAGAGAAAGGAAGGAAGGAAGGAAGAATGGATGGATGATTGCCATCCTGTGTCTCACGTGTTTTTTATAAACCACCTAACCTATTTAGAATCTAGAATGCCATTACCAAAGGGTTCTCTATCCAAACTGGCTTATAAGCCAGGCCAGTCTGGGTCACCTCGTTGGAGTCTGTCCTTGCTCGGTAGACATACCCGTTATGTAGCCTGCTCAAACTAATGTCAGTTACCAAGAGCTGTGAGAACCATCCTCCTCTACCTGCCAAGGTCAACAAGTAGCGACTAGGACTCTCACCACCACTGTTGTCCTTCATTAGACCTAACGCAAGGTTTCATCAGAGAAGCCTCATCACCCTGTCTCTGTCAGGAAAGAATAGTGTATTACTGCTTTGGAATTGGACCTTGATAGGGCTTGAACATAGTGTCTGGTAGTGCAAACAGTTTTTAAAGTGTTCCCTACATTGGTATATTACTCTGAGACAGTCATCTGGATACTGTAAAACAAAAAGAGTCCATTATCTTATGGTTCCAGTCACCAGGCAGCACCAAGATGAAGAGAGGAGTGTGTCCTGAGAAACAGGTGTCTCTTGCACCTTCTGCCTTTGTCCTATCTAAACCCTGTCTCAGAGCCTTCAGGGTGCTGCTTCCCGTAGTAAAGCCGTGATGTGCCTTTAACAGTTCAGCTTTAAATTCTTAAATGACTTACCTCCGAGGCACATCACATCCCCATAGATTATAATACAATTGCTCTGAAGGAAAACATGGGCATTGAGATTTTTTAATTTTGGTATTTCTAATGCAATCAAGGTTGAGAACCACTGAGCAGGACTCTGCAGTTAAGAGGGAAGGACAACACAGAAAGGAGACAGTCAGCAGTCTTGGGGCCTACAGTACAGGGATTTTGTATAGCCTAGGGCCTGAGGCAGTCTCTTGTGGTAAAAAGTTAATTTGTCACTGTATCATTTCCTGCAAAGCAAAGTAGTACTGCCTTTCCAGGATTGTTCTTGCCTCATCCTGGCATGTATATACCCTTCCCTCCCCATTTAAATAAAGGATGCTCAGCCAGGCTTGGCAGCACACACCCCCACACCCCTACATAGACCCACCCCCCACCCCAGCCCGCACTCAGGAGCAGAGGCAAGCTGATATCACAAGTTAGAGAGCAACTTCCACGACAGCCAGGGCTACAGAAAGACCATGGGGAGGGGGTGAGATTAAGTTTATTTAGTTAGTCACTTGAGGCACAACACACTGTCTACCATCCAGAATCTCTGTGACTATCATTTGTACCAAAAATAAACTTTTAATCAAGAATATGCTTTAAATAAACAAGTTTTCTTAATGCATAAAATTATGTTTTCAACTGCGCTTCCTCAGTCCATTTTCTATTAAGAAATGTGTAGCCTGTGTGCTGGCTCAGCTGGCTCTACATTCAGAAGCAGGCATGAGTGGGAGGCCCCGCTATCCTGGGCTTCCTCCAGGTTTGGCTAGCTTGTCCCTGGTTTTTGTAGCTTTTAGGATTTTTGCACATTTGCTGCTACTCTCAAGAATGTAAGAAATAATTTCACTTTCTTTTCTTCTCCATGTTTTATACTTTTAGGGAAAAAAACTTATTTTTTCCATTTTGATCGATTTTTTTTTAATTTACAGGAACGTTGTTTGATGATAAAGGTGACAAGCATGGCAAGAAGGGGGTTTGTATCTGGGAATGTATTGACAAGATGCACAAGCGGAGCCCCATTTTCTTCAATTACTTATACACACCAGTGGAAACAGAGGTAGAGCTAAGAGATCATTTGTCTTTTCTAAATGTTCTATATCAAAGTTTCCCTTCATTTTAATATATGTAAGCATTTGAGTGGGTTTTATCCCAAAGGTATTAAAAGTCTGAGGCAGCATAAGTTTGGGTTGTAACACAATTGGGAGACTATTCGCTGAATACTTGATGAGAGTCTCGGAACCAGCCCTCAGAGCTTAGAAGGGATAATGTCAACACACTCAAAGCAAAGCACTCTACCTGTGTGGGATTAAAGGTGTGCCACCACTCCAGGCGATAGCTGAAATTAGGAAGGGCACTGACATTTGGACCCCAACCCAGGAGATGGTATGTCTAAGGGTCAGCAAGACTTAGTCATATATGCATCTATATGACCTAGTCCCAAACCTGCTAGGTTTGACTGCCTAAAGCTGGCTCTGGTATCTCAGATCCCTGGAAAACGGCAAGTATTCGTGATAGTTGAACCATCTCTCCAGCCCATAATTTCATCTTTTACTTATCCGTGAGGCTCAGTGCCACTTAAGTGATAGGAGCAGGAGGAATCACATGTTTAAAGAGAAGTGCCAGCCTCTTCTACATTGTGAGTTCTAGGCCAGCCTGAGCTGCTTAGCAAAACTTTGTCTCAAAAACATCAATTTTTGTCCCAAAAATTATTACTGAATGGGAACAGTTTTATACAATACATAAAATACTTGGGATCTAGGCAGGTGTGCTAAGGAGAACTTCAGTGCTTAGGGGATGCAGAGGTCCCTGCCCTAGCCCAAGCATTTAGAATTCTATCTTGCCTTTCTCCAGTGGAACCTTCAACAAGAAACCAAATGCTCATTTTTAAGTGATGTCTTAGTTTGGATATCATTACTATGAAGAGACACCATGACCAAGACAACTCTTAAAAAGAAAAACAGTTAATTGGGGCTGGCTTACAGTTTCAGAGGTTCAGTCCATTAGCAGCATGGCAGCATGCAGGCTGGAGAAGGCACTGAGAGTTCTACGTCTTGATCCAAAGGCAGCCAGAAGGAGGCTGTCTTCCCCAGGCCCCAGGAAGGGTCTCCTCCTTACTGGACAGAACTTGAGCATAGACCTCAAAGCCCACCCTCACAGTGACTCACTTCCTCCAACCAAGGACACACCTCCTAATACTGCCAGGTGGCTTCTCCTCATCCAATCCATGCTCTGGTACCTCCACATTGCTGGCCTAAACCCAAGCCACTCAGCAGGCTACTTCCCAAGTCAGCACGCCTTGCCAGTGCAGAGTGCCAAAGCCCAAAGGAGCCAAGTAGCTGCTTGGCAAAGGCTGAACAGAGGTTAGCTTTGTGGTCCAGGGTGTACACAAATGTCCATGCAAGGCCAGGACAGGAGGAGAAGGGTAAGCTGAGGGGCCCGCCTTCCCCTGTGCTGCTACTTCCTATGAGTGACACAAGAACCTTTTATTTGAACCTGACCTTCCAAATCATTAGGAGGGTACATTTATTGAGGAAGGAAGGTTTCAACATGTTTTATTTGATGATTTATCAAATGTGTAAGTTTTAAATATTTTAGATGAATTTATGAACTTGCCTAGTAGTGAGTACCAAGTACTTCAGGGTTGAGATGAAATTACATCTTGGCATTTTCTTTACACAGGCCCTGAAGCCTAATGTCAACATCTCCAGCCTAAAGAAGTGGGATTACTACACAGAAGAGACCCTGTCTGCAGGTCCTTCCTATGACTGGATGACGCTGACCCCCAAGCATTTTCCCTACGAGGAGTCAGATGTAGCCGGAGGAGCTGGGTCCCAGAGTGGGAGGAAGACAGTGTGGCCGTGCTATGATGACGTGACCTGCAGCCAGCCAGATGCCCTCACGAGGCTTTTCAGTGTGAGTCAGCCCTGGGAAGACATACCTACAGGTGCTTTGAGCTCCAGGACGGCAGTATAGACTAATGCACATACTTACAGCTGTAATGGCTCCTTAACTCTGGGCTGCATCATAGATAGCATTCTGAACCTGAAGAATCCAGCCTTGATCCCATGCTGCAGTGGACACCACACTTAAACTCTTGGCAAAGGCACCCATGAAAGTGACTACAAGGAAGCAGCTGAGAAAACAGCCATGTTCCTTGGTTGCCGTGGCTACTTGAGTTAGCTCTGGGCAATAGCTTTTGAGGACGCTTTCCTTCCCTTGGGTAGAAATACGGAGAAATAGCTGATGGCCTGGTGGAGCACATTATGCACGGCACATTCTGGAGCGGAGCCGTCCTGGCAGTAGCCACCCAGGAACAGCTTTGTGTCCTGATGTGGGTCAGACAGCTCCCGAAGAGCCCTCTCTATTCTCAAGCCAGGAAGAACACGCTGCAGTGATGGCTGTCTCAGAGACCTGTCAGAGGAAAATCATTTTCATGAGAACCTCTTAGTTCATTCTTTGCACATCTGGTTTGAGTCTCCAAAGTTGAGGGGCTCCTCTCTCTCAAAAACTTGTAACTGCCCAGTCATTAGGATGGGATGTAGGCCCACACTTGGCCTTTCCCTTTGGTCATCAGATTTCCTACAGGCTGTCTAAGAGTGAAGGTGTTTGAGACACATACTACATTTCTTACTATTTAAGTCAATCTATTCAAAAAATCCTCCTGAGTCCTAATAAATCATGAAACCCAGCTACACTCTAGCCACACTGCTCACCTGTGCCTGGTACAGAGGAAACCTGTGCCTCTGGGTACATCCTGACCCTCTGTGAAATACTGCTCTGTCAAAACTATCTTTTTTATTTCTTTGCAGGAAATTGAAAAATTGGAGCATAAATTGAATCAAACGCCTGAGAGATGGCAGCAGCTATGGGAAAAGGTCACCGTGGACCTCAGGGAAGAGCCAAGAACAGACCGTGTAAGCTTGCAAAGGACCCTGAGCTTGGGAGGGTGCTAGGTCAGATGGAGCCTACAACCCACAAGCCAGCCATGCTTGTGGCCAGAGAAAATGGTGGAAAGAGGGGTCATGTCCTGGGGGGTCCAGGGCAGAACGTTCCAGACGACCAAATGCTTCCTGAATGTCTCATTCCCCACAGTGACATAATGCACATGTTTCAGGCATTGAGTCCAGAGGAAATTACTGGGTTCTCTCTCTCAGTGCCACTGTGGTCTCTGTTGACCTACCACAAGGGACAGGGAATGCCAAACCCAAGGCTGCTCCAGAGAAGCAAGCGAAGAAGAAGAAGAATTCTAAGACGGCAGCTTCTGCTGCTTTCTGTTTCCTGCACTTCCTTTTCTGTTTGCTTTCAGTTTCTTATATCCTGTTTCCTATTTCTGCTATTAGAAATGTTTATCAAATACATATGTCTAAGGTACTGAGCCCTGTGTAGTCCACAGTGAGTACAGTTTGTACCTCACACATTAGGAAGGCGGCAGAGACTTCTCACGGTTACTAACTGGCAGGGCCACCACTCAAACCCACCGCAAACTGACTCCCAACCAACACAGGAAAGTGAGACTCAGGAGCGTTATGAAGAGCTTGTCTGTGGGGAGAGAGTTAGTCAAGCGAGCTCACTGAGAAGACAGCCCTTGGTCAGGGCCTGGGCCGCGCCCACCTGACCTTCAGCCTCGCCTCCCATCACTACTCAGGGACTCTTGCTGCTTGGGCATAAAGCACCATCAGCCAGAAATAATATACTGTCTCTAGATTTTTTTATTATGAAAGTAAGAGTATACAGATATATAAACTAGAAATGAGATCCTTACTGTATGTGATATTTTAAAACCTACCTTGTTGGCACACGTGCCGTGCATTTGCATCATGTTGGTAGCAGTCTGTAACTCCACTGTAAAGGAACAACAGTTGTGGGGTTGGTTGGTTGGTTGGTTGATTTCTACTTTCCATACCAAAACAAACAAGCACAGTTTAATGCCTTTCTACACGTGTTGGCTCACTAGTGAGTGTTTACCCTGAGATCATTTTTATGAATAACATTATCAGGCCAGTCTCTTAAAGCCACTGGGAAACTTTCCTAGCTTCTATTCTGTCTTTTTCAGCCCCTAAGACACTCGCCGGGGTCCCCAGGAATTGCATCTACCAACATGCCTTCCTATCAGAAGAGGCCGGCACTGCACCCGCTGCACCGCAGCCCGGGCGAAGATCAAAGTACCACCAGCGCCCCATCCAATGGTGTCGAGCACAGGGCGGCCACACTGTACAGCCAGTACACATCCAAGAATGACGAGAACAGGTGACAGAGTTGGAACCCCATGGTGTTTGCCTAAGCAAGCCCTGTGCAGAACAGCCTTTGCAGACTCAAAATAGATTTGCTTTGGTCCTTGGGTTTTCTTAAATGCTTCATTTAGATGGTTCTGCGGGGACCAGTATTTGAGAGAATATGAATCAGGAAATACTTTTTCAGTAGTCTACATCACACCTCCTACTTGTCTTGGCTGAAAGAAAAGAATTTACTCACATAAACTAGGGATTCCAAGCGCATGCTAGTGTCCGTCAAGGAATCTTCAGACTTCTCTTTCCAGCTCCGGTTTCCCTCAGTAGTGCAGCACTCCTAGCAAAGCAGAAAGCATGGAATCCAACCCAGGGCACCTTGACCCGGCACAGAGTCAGCCTCTCCCAAAGGGCCAGGCCTGACCCCAAGGAGAGCTCTGACAAACAGAAGCCTGACAAGCACAAGACAGCGTTGTTTGATAATAAGGTCAGAATAAACTGTTTTGTTGTTTTTTCTTCTAGATCCTTTGAAGGAACATTATACAAAAGAGGAGCGTTGCTGAAGGGCTGGAAACCCCGCTGGTTTGTTTTAGATATAACAAAACACCAGGTAAGACCTGAAGACCCCTCTGTGTCTGGGCTCGGGCCCCTGCTTGTGTCTTTCTCATACACACCCTGCTCACCCAGGCCTCACCTGTGCAGGTGGTGGCTCTTCCTAGGCCCCAAATGCCCCTGAGCCCTGGTAGTAATCTTTGGAAGGAAGTGTTAAAGGACACTCTACTTAGAGCACAGCTAAGGCAGGACATTTGAGCCCAGTGTGCTCAGAGCACTGGAATGCTGATACACAACTGTCTCATCTTAACGTACAGGGCTGGGGGCAAACAGGAGCTTTAACCTGGTGCATGAGTGCAGGAGCTCGTGTCCGCCCCTCCCTTCTAGGGTACAGCTGTCCTTCATCCTTGCTGCAGAAAACATCCATTTATGACTGCATTTACTCAACAGTTATTATACTCCACCCCATCGCACTGGTTATTAAGCAAGGGTCTGCTGTTCTTAAAAGATGGGAGCACTGGGAGGGAATGTGCCCACCCAGCCCTGGGATACAGCAGACTAGGCTAACCCTTCCTTAAGACATTTCTGCCTTGCTTTAACTCTTGCCCTAACTACAGGTTAGACATCCCATCATGCGCTCTGCTCCTGCACTCCATCTGACCCATAGCACCTTCATTACAAGAGCAGTGACGCCTCTGCCTCAGGCTGACTTGTTTGTGGTCAGAATGTAGTGTCAGGAAGGACCTCAGCTGTGGGACCCCTTCCAGGTCAAGGCTGGTCTGGGGCCACCTTTTCCTCTGATTCAAATGTGTTCTTGGTTTTTTGTCTGTTGACCCATATAAAGACTGTTGAGATGTTTTCAAAATACAAATGAAGCCCTTTTTAGAGCTGCATATAAAATAGCAGTGTCCCCTGGAATCACAAAACCTTCACTGTGCAGAAAGGTTCCATTGAACCACTAAATATAACATAGGAAAAATCATGATTTTACTGTAATTTAAAATTATATCAAATTATACTTGCATTCTTACCAATCTTCTGGATATTTTATCGTGGAAAGTGACCGGTTTTTCCATTTAGTCCTGCTGACACCGTGCCTGGGGGGGGCGGGGGCGAGCCCAAGCCCCAGTGATGGAAATGCCAGTCGCAGCGCTGTCATGTACGTTGGAATCCCAGCTGGGCCAGGAAGGCTCTGACCAGCAAGCTTTTAAAATACTTCATCATTTCTTATTCCAAAGTAATACACGGTTATCGTGCCAAACTTACACGTCTCCAAGAGCTGGCAGCTGGGAGCTGTTGGTGATGTCCTCGGCGCCATTTTAGACAGCTTTCTTCTCCTTCCAACTGCTGTTGCTTTAAAAGCCTTCCTTGTCCTTGTCCATCCCAGTGCCATGCTGTCACTTAGAGCCAGTGCTCAGTGCTGAGCTGATAAACACTGCTCTGCTGAGGAGACTCCGCATTTCCTGCCCAGTGCAAAGCAGAGGTGGGGGAGGGGCTGCACAGCTCTCACCCTTCACCTAAGTCATCCTCCTCCTCCTCATCCTTCACCTGAGTCCTCCTCATCCTCATCCTTCATCTAAGTCCTCATCCCTCACCTGAGTCCTCCTCCTCCGTTCTTTCCAGGAAGGTTTCTAACAGCATATGGGTCCCCTGCACCTTGCTGGCTGTTGTCAGCACCATGGTATTCCTCAGTCAGAGTAAACACTGGACTCTGTCATTTCCTTTGCTGGGCCAGGCTCTCTGTAGCTCACCGGTGGTTCTTCTGTGACTTGCTGTTGAGATCCTTTGACCTTTTTCAACTAGATTAAAATCATCATCGAGGAATTCCTTTTTGTTGTTTGTTTGTTTGTTTGTTTGTTTGTTTGTTTTTTGAGACAGGGTTTCTCTGTGTAACAGCCCTGGCTGTCCTGGAACTCACTTTGAGGACCAGGCTGACCTTGAACTCACAGAGATCCACTGTCTCTGCCTCCCAGCTGCTGGGATTAAAGGTATGTGCAAGAGGCAGCCAGCATTGTTAGCATTAGGATTCTCCCATGCAGAGTCAGCACCCACAAGCAAGCACGGTGCAGAGGAATGTGATCAGATACAGTCTGGAAATCCATGTCATTTCCCCTTCCTGTGTCCTATGTGTCTCTTTTTGGTTCTAGCTGCGATACTACGATTCGGGAGAAGACACAAGCTGCAAAGGCCACATTGATCTGGCTGAGGTGGAAATGGTTATCCCTGCGGGCCCCAGCATGGGAGCCCCAAAGTATACAAGTGACAAGGCTTTCTTTGATGTAAGTTCCTCTTTCCTGTTCTGCATGTCTCGCCATGACCTCCAAACATTATAGGGCCCCCGAGGAGTTGGTAGTCACTCAAAAGGGGGTGTTTAATTAAGGCTGTGGGTGAGTGGCAGATGAGTCCCGAGGACTTTCCTTTCACACTGCTCAGCACTCTCCCCTCCTCTGCCTCTGCTACAGCACTGGCACTGCCCATAGTCACTGGAGTGGGAAAGGCACAGGCAGGTACAGTGCTCAAGAGAGTGGGAAAGGTCGGACACACAGAGAGCCAACACCGTCCCGGGGTTGCCGTTGATAAAGGAGATGGCGATGGGGTCCCAGGGCCAGCTGGTGCCCCTGGCCTCTCTTACACAGCAGCAAAGCAAGAAGACTGTGCCAAAGCTCTCAGGGGAACTGTGCCACCCCTTTTGTCAAGTAGAGCCATAACAGAAACCCAGAGCCAAGGAGCAGCACTGTAGCCTATCACTCCTACTTTAGGAAACTATCTTCATTGTAAGGACTAGTTAGTCAGGGACTAGGAAGTCATCTGTTTGCATGGCCCTTAAAATACCCCAAGACCTACTCATGATGTTAGAACGGGCAGTTATATCTGTCCAGGATGAGATTAGTTTGCCATTCACCCAAAGCCAAAAACAGTCCTGCTTCATTCATACCTGCCCTTCTGTCATTTGGTTCTGTAGCTCAGGACCAGCAAGCGAGTGTATAACTTCTGTGCCCAGGATGGGCAGAGTGCCCAGCAATGGATGGACAGGATCCAGAGCTGCATCTCCGATGCCTGATGCCCGTGACTGAAGCCCAAGAAGCAGAGGTAGAGGAACTAAGTCATCTGCCTGCAGGGCGATGGCCCAGGTCATCCCAGGGCCTGAGGTTCTGCTTGCCCTGTCCCTTCTTGAAGCAGTTGCCATGTCACACAGGTCTGGGTAGGAGCCCTGGCCCTCTCCCTGCAGCATTCCCACAGGATGTAAGTGGCTGGGGGTCAGAGGCTTCTCAGACCTGCTGCTGTCATCTCCTAGGCAAGGCGGCTCCCACCTGAGCCCCGAGTCAAGACTTCTTTTGTTCTCCAAAGCCATAACTTCCTTTGAGAACTTTGACAACAAATCCAAACCTTCACAGGTCACTGTCTCTCCACATAGGTCTCCCATCAGACGCCTCCTTTACTGCCTGACCCTTGAGATGCGTGCTTCCCTGGTGCTGCGAAAGGTGCTTTCATGGTCCCTGCCCAGGGCTTCACAGCAGGCGACATCACTGCTCAGTGCAGGCAAAGAGGGGGTTAACTGTGGCACAGAGGGACCTGGGCCAGTGCAGGAAACCACCAGTCTCAGGACACAGCGCCTGGTCCTGTGTTCTTCCGTTCCTGACAGCCTTCTGTAAAGTTAAAAGCCGGAGCAGAGCGTGCGACTCCACGGAACACTAGCACTAAACTAACCAAGGAGTTTTGGGACAAACTGAGGCCAGCTGCTGCCAGCTCACATGGGACACAGCCAGCTAACCAGACAGCACTGCTTGTGAGAAGAACTGCTCTGAAGGCCTCCCAGCTACGATAACCTTGCTTTCTTAAGCCTAAAACTCAAGGATGCTTTTTTGCATCCTTGCAAACTGGTGGCTTGATCAGTGGCTTTATTTTGAAATGTTAATATGTTAAATACCAAACTAATATTTCAAAATATGTATATATGATTTCTATATCCTGATTTTTCAGATAGCTTGCTTATAATTTAATATAAAAATAACTAAACCGATTCATAAGATTTTAGTAATAAAAAGTTGTTTCCTTTTTAAAGAATAAAAACTACTTTGTAGATTAAAAAAATCAAATTTTCAAATTAAAAATTATCAACACACTAGAAAATAGAACTGTATTAATATATAAGAAATTGGGAAATAAAAATGAAGGAGTTTTTTATCATATTCATTTTATAAATTTGCCACCTGTGAAATGGTTTTTGCACATTATTTGTATTTTCTTTGTATATGAAATCATTTTTTGTACTTTGTAAACTCTGGAGCCCAGAGCTGGAGTCAGCTCTTGGAAGCTGTGCCCACTGCTGCTTTTGTAACTGGATTCTTTTAACTTCCATGAAGGCATTGCGTGCCGTCTGGTCACTAACCACCCAAAATTAAATTTATTTCTTAAGAAAAAGAACCTCTTGCATGCTGTGAAGTCAGGTTCACTCTGCATTGTGCAGTACTCAGGAGCAGCATGGGGCCAAAGTAGCTCAGAGATTGATGGACTGCAGCCTGAGCCTCCTGTCCCAGACAGCACTGCGGCATTAGGGAAAGTCTCAGGCGTCCTCTCTGCTTCCCTAGTAAGCTGTGCCTGGTGCCAAGCTCCTGCCTCTCCTGGGCCACGGTTTCCTCTGGTGTGTGACAGATTATATTGATTTCAGGCAGAAGGCACTGAAGTCTTGCTGGGTCACAGACTTTCCTGGGTGAGGAGTTGGTTTCTACAGGGGACATTTTGTCCAATCGTCTTTGGAGTTTACTTCACACAGCTGAAAGGAATGCTGGTCCTTATGCCAACCAGGAGCTTTAGCCAGGGGTCACAGGCCTCCGCAGTGGCCAGCCTAGGACCTGCACAGTGCCATACTGTGTCCCTGTCGTTCAGTTAGGAGGGAGACTGGAATCAGAGCTGAGCAAATCCTGTCACAGCGTTGAGTCACCGCTCTCCACAGCCGCAGTCAGAGCTAGGGGAAGGGGGGGGAGAGAGCCAAGGCTGTCCTGGTCCTGCTGTGGCTCTGGGACTATGGGGGGTGGGGCTTGCGAGCATAGGTCCCATTGCGGCCAAGGCCCAGATCCTCCCATGTCCTCACCTGCTGCCCTCCTCCAGAGCCAGTGCTCACACTGCTAACAGCTGCCTCCTCCATGGAAACTGGCTTATTTAGCTATTTTGTCGTGACTTAGGAGTTATTGAATAATGCCATCATAGGATGAACACATCGTGAGAGCCTAGGGTGCTAGGCAGGCAGTGCCCTCGGAGGACGTGGGTGTGTGCCATCACATGCAGTCTCTTGTTAATGGCACTCTATATAACCCACATATTCAAGGACTATTTTAAAGTCATCAAAACTCATCACGAGGTGGTTCATAGTTTGTTCATACTAAGTCCTCAGAAGCCAGAGTGTACTTTATACACACAGCACATCTCAGCTCGGAGTACTGCTGGCTTTTCTTAGATAATAGTTCTGATATGCAGATTGCATGTCATTTTTTTTCCACACAGTCCTAAATCAAGTGGCTTGTCCAACAATTTGGTTCGGTTTTGATACCAACGCCCCGGAGGCGGCACAGTCTGCATGGGTGCACAAGACCATCCAGCACCACAGCTGCATGCTCCCAGGCCTTCTCCTTAGACTCAATTTGCTAGAGCAAACCACTGAAAGGCACACCTGCCAGTTTATCCTGAGAGACATAAACCTGGGAAATCACATAGGACATAAGGTAGGAGGGCCCTAGCTCGGCAGCCTGATGGTCCGTCCACCCTGGCCTCTCCTGATCTGACTGCTGAAGGATTTCAGTAATTCAACCACATGGCCACTCCAACCCCGAGATGGAAGGAGGGACTGAAAAATCCCACCCCCTCTTTCCTGTCACACCTTTTTGAGGGGCCCCCATCCCAAAGCTACCTAGCAGTTCTGCCCTGCATCGCCCCTTGGCATGAATGCAGACATGATTGAAAGAGGCCCCTTGCAGATGTGGAGCCTCCTGTTGCTCAGGACAGCAGCCATGTGGCGCCTGTTTGCATCTGCAAAGCCTTGTTTCTGCTGCTCCTATACAGGATGACAGTCGACGCAGTAGTCTGCTCACAGCAGAGCTGGCATCAGGAAGGGCTGTCAACAAGACACTTGGGTTGCCCTCGTTTAATTGTGTGACCTTGAGCCAATCCCTTAATTCTGCTGGGCTTTGACCTATGACAAAGGACGCGTGAGACCAAAGAGGTTTGCTCATTTGTAGAGTACATGGGGCACTGGGTCCGGTCTACAGGGATTCCAAATGCAAACCTTGCCTTAGCAAGGAGTTACAGTTTAAACTGAAGATTAAAAGAGCTACTGAAAAGAAAACAAATCATCTTGTTAAAATGAAGATTCCTAAGGTCAGGGGTGCTGCTGAGGAGTGGAGCACGTGCTTAGCCTCACCACACCCTGGTTCCCATCCCCAGCACCAAAGCAAATAAAAAACGATTCTAACTGAACAGGTCTGGGGTGGGGCTGCCATGGCAAGAGTGCAGCAGGCTGTCCCGTCCTCAGGAGCAGGTACCAATGAGAGGATACACAGACAGCCAAGAGGCCACGATGCAACCAGGTCTTGGGTTCATCTTCCAGGGATACTGGCCTACTTTGAGCATAGCTTGTTCTCCCTAATTGCACAGTCTTAAGTTAATCAGGCATCTCATGACCAAGTTCCTGAGACCTACTGAAAGCCCAGTCCAAAGGTACAAGTTCCCCCCAGTGCAGCTGAGTCAGTCACAATTGTCATCACGCTCTGAATGGCTCATGTCCAAAGACCGGTAGACAACAGGAACTACTGCATGCCCAGTGGAACTGAGCTTTGACACTGTTGCCTTGACACCTGGGGCCTTCGGCAGTGGCAGATCTTGCTACCATATTGGACATTCAAGGGAAGGGAACATGTATTTTTATTGGTATGTAAGAGTCCTGGCGGTGGGCCCTCCTGACATATGTGAGCCAGAGCGCTCCTTTGAAGGCAGTGGCAAGGACAGGCACCTGTGAGCTGTACAAATCATCCTCACTTGCTTAATCAATGCCTGTTCTACACTGGGTGCTTGCTGAGGGCATTAATATGTAGTACAAAAGCCACATGCTAGCCAGATGGTAGTGGTGCATGCTTTTAATCCTAGCACTTGGGAGGCAGAGGCAGGCAATCTTTGAGTTTGAGGCCAGCCTAGTCTACAGAGCTAGTTCCAGTTTAGCCAAGGCTACACAAAGAAAACCTGTTGAGAGCACAGGAAGGCCATGTCTGCTGCCACATCCATACCCAGCCACACCTGTCTCCCCCACCCCCATCTCACCTCTCATTCCTTTACTGACTGTCTTAGTCAGGGTTTCTATTCCTGCACAAACATCATGACCAAGAAGCAAGTTGGGGAGGAAAGGGTTTATTGAGCTTACACTTCCACATTGCAGTTCATCACTAAAGGAAGTCAGGACTGGAACTCACGCAGGTCAGGAAGCAGGAGCTGATGCAGAGGCCATGGAGGGATGTTTCTTACTGGCTTGCTTCCCCTGGCTTGCTCAGCCTGCTCTCTTATAGAACCCAAGAGCTCCAGCCCAAAGGTGGTACCACCCACAAGAGGCCCTCACCACTTGATCACTAATTGAGAAAATGCCCCACAGCTGGATCTCATGGAGGCACTTCCCCAACTGAAGCTCCTTTCTCTGTGGTAACTCCAGCCTGTGTCAAGTTGACACACAAAACTAGCCAGTACAATTGACCCCTTGTCAACTTGACACACAAACACATCATTACTAAGCCTCAACCCTTACTTTCTTATTCATCCCCAAGATCTAAATTACTTTAAAAGTCCCACAGTCTTTACATATTAAAAGTTCAATCACCTTAAAATATCCAATATCTTTAAAATTCAAAGTCTCTCAACTGTGGGCTCCACTAAAATACTTTCTTCCTTCAAGAGGGAAACATATCAGGGCACAGTCACAACCAAAAGCAAAACTCAAACTCCAATTGTTCAATGTCTGGGATCCAATTCACGATCTTCTGGACTCCACCAAGGGCTTGGGTCACTTCTTCAGCTCTGCCTTTGTAGCACACAGATTGTCTTCTAGTCTCCAGCTGCCTGTACTCCACTGCTGCTGCTGTTCTTGGTGGTCATCGCATGGTACTGGCATCTCCAAAACGCTGATATCTTCCACTGTAATTAGGCTTCACCAATAGCCTCTCATAGGCTCTCATCAGGGTGACAAGCCTCTGCTCCTATGCATGACCCCTTCAAGTCCTGGGCCATCAATTGCACCTGAGGCTGCACCTTCACCAATGGCCTTCCGTGGCCTCTCACTGTGCCAAGAGCCTCAGCTACTCTTCATGACCCCTTCATGCCTTTAAAACCAGTACCATCTGGGTGACTCTTACACAGTACCAAGTCCAGCCACAGCACAAAATACAACTGTGGCTATCTCTGGAACACACTCTCTGTGCTCTCAGAAAACACTTCCAAGAAGATTTCATCTCAGTGATGCTGGTCTCTGCTTAATCACCGCTAATTTCTTAGCTCCAGCTAACCAGCATCAATAGTCCCAGTAACACAAAGGTTTGCTTTAGTGGTTCTGGTATCTTGTTACTCACAGCTGATTCTTCAGCCCCAGCTAACCAAAACCACAGAATCTTCACAATCAAACATGGCCACTTTAAGAGTCTTTAATCTTCCCTCTGAAATTTCACAAGCCAGGCCTCTATCTTCTGCACTGTTCGTAACATTGTCCTTCCAAGCTCCTACAGAACTTTCCACAGCTTTTCTAGCTCAAAGTTCCAAAGTCCTTCCACAATCCTCCCCCAAAACATGGTCAGGTTGTCACAGGAATACCCCACTACGCTGGTACCAATTTGTCTTAGTCAGGGTTTCTATTCCTGCACAAACATCATGACCAAGAAGCAAGTTGGGGAGGAAAGGGTTTATTCAGCTTACACTTTCACATTGCTGTTCATCACAAAAGGAAGTCGGGACTGGAACTCACGCAGGTCAGGAAGCAGGAGCTGATGCAGAGGCCACGGAGGGATGTTTCTTACTGGCTTGCTTCCCCTGGCTTGCTCAGCCTGCTCTCTTATAGAACCCAAGAGCACCAGCCCAAAGGTGGAACCACCCACAAGGGGCCCTCACCACTTGATCACTAATTGAGAAAATGCCCCACAGCTGGATCTCATGGAGGCGCTTCCCCGACTGAAGCTCCTTTCTCTGTGATAACTCCAGCCTGTGTCAAGTTGACACATAAAACCAGCCAGTGCAGGCTTTTCCTTGTCTTTCAGCTGATCACACAGGACTGACTCTAAACGGCCACGTGTCCAGGCAGGAGAACAGGCTCCAGTCTCATGCAACGCGCTCGTTCCCTCTGACCCTTCCCGGACTCATCCCCAGATGGAAGCTTTCTCTGTTCCAATGGACAGCCTTGCTCGCCTCTCCTTAGGACTTTGTGAGTCTGTCAGAAGCCCACTCAGGAATAGCAGCTTCGCCTAGTCACCAGTGTGCAGATCTCTGTGGCTGGGATGGCCTGGATGTAGAAGCCCCAAGTCCTATACAGCAATTTCTGCAGTCTGCCACACAGTCACCCAGTCTGGCAAGTCACTGCTTGCACCACAGCCTGAAACTTTGGCCAAGTTCTTTGCTCTTGCAGGCCCTCTAAAACTGCAGTCTTTCATGCCTCCCAGAATTAACATGGTGCCTCTGATCTCCAAAAAGGTCACTTGGCACAATGTTTTCTTTACTGTGGCATTTCTTTAGCCTGGATGGGGATATCCCAGAATATTCCTAACTACTGGATCCCTTAAAACAGTGGCTCTCGGCCAGCATGGTGGCACATGCCTTTAATCCCACCACTCAGGAGGCAGAGGCAGGCCTGGTCTACAAAACAAGTCCAGGATAGCCAGGGCTTTGTTAACTCAGAGAAAGCTTGTCTTGGGAAAATAAAACAAAACAGTGGGTCTCTACCTTCCTAATGCTTCAACCCTTTAATACAATTCCTCATTTTGTGGTGACTCCCAACCATAAATTATCTTGTTGCTACTTCATAACTATAATTTTGCAATGGTTATGAATCATAGTGTAAATATCTGATATGCAGGACATCTGATATGTGACCCCTGTGAAGGGATTATTTAGTCCCACAGTTTTAGAACCACTGCCTTACAACCTTCACCAGACCTGGGCTCTTCATCCTCATGGGCTTCACATGCCTGTGAGACAGCTTTTTATACAAGGCACTCCTAGTGTAGCCCATTGACCCATGTGACATCATTGACATGTGAATGGACCAGAAATGTGGAGAGCCACTCCAGATGGTCCTGCTCTTCAGACTATAACAAGAAGCAGGAGAGTTGACACAACCCGTGGCAAAGCCACAAATGGATAACACTTATCTCAAGTGAATGTGAAATACACCCAAGCCTGTTAACTAACTGGAAGGGAAAGGACACATTTGCCAAGTAAAACCACCCTGCAAACCTCTCCTGTGGCTGGTCTAGAACCCGCTGTTAATAAGGGTCTTTATTTATTAATCTGTGCTATTAACTATGTCATATCTGCACAGCTGCCAAGGAGAGTGACCCCTGAGCAAGCCTGAGGCTCACTGTGTATCTGCAGGGGTCAGGCTGGAAACACAAGTGAAGAAATGATAGAGGCCAGCAACCCTGGTGGCACTAACCTCTGACAACCATTGCAGGGCAGACGCCATCTTTATATCCTTCATAGTTAAGGCAGCAGACTAAACACAACAGAAGTCGGTTTCTCAGGCTGCCAACAGGTGGACCATGATAAGGCTTTGAGTATAGGTGTTAACGTCAACTCAAGCTCCCTTTGCTAGTCTTTGACGTTTGTTGTTGCCTGCTGCTCGTCCTTGTAAACACACAATGGTGTGTTTAAGGTCCCTGCCTTAGTTACACTGACGAAAGCAACTTAAGGGAGGAGGGTTTCCCTCGGCTCCCGGCCGGATGGCACTGTCTGCTGTGTGGGGAAAGCATGCCGACGGTCTCAGATGGCAGTCACCGTGTACCTGTCCTGGGAGCAGGGTGCTGGTCCTCAGCCTGCCTTCCCCTTCTCTCCATCCTGGGACGCTGGCCACCGGCTGGGGTAGCCACATGCAGAATGGACTTTTGAGCCTTAGCTGACTCTCTGTGGACACACCACACAGACACACCCAGAAGTATGTTTCCATGATTATGTCAACCCCATCAAGTTGTCTGTGGACATGAACAGACTGTCACAGCACCTATTACGCACTGAAGGCTCGGTCCTCAGTCTCTAGTCTGTCACATGCCTGGGGCAGTAGGTCTGTCTACTTCATTGAGTGATGCCCACAGTGGTTCAGACTCCTAAGGGCCGCCTCAGCAGAGGCCGTGCTCCCTCTGGCTCCCCACAGGAGCACTCTCACCAGGATGCTGCCTCTCTACCCCTTTAACTAACTGCACATCTCAAAACCTAAATTCAGGCAGGCCAGGCCTGGCCCCAGCCAGTCAATCCTCACTCTTCTCAGAGTGTAGTCTTTTTTTCAGACCTAGCATGTCTTCAATTATTATAGAATTCTAATTCTAATCCTTGACAAGTCAAAGGATAAATGGAGATGCCTTTTGCCCTAAGAGTTGAGACCTCAGGGCTGGAGAGATGGTTCAGTGGTTAAGAGCACCAACTACTCTTCCAAAGGTCCTGAGTTCAAATCCCAGCAACCACATGGTGGCTCACAACCATCTGTAATGAGATCTGATGTCCTCTTCTGGAGTGTCTGAAGACAGCTACAGTGTACTTACATATAATAAAAAATAAATCTTTAAAAAAAAAAAAAGAGTTGAGGCCTCAGTGACCCTCAGCACAGGGCACAGCTCTCAGCAGGATGGTTGCTGCCTATAGCTTAGGCCAGAGAGGCCATGCCAGTGTCCTCGGGGGACATGAACCCCTAATTCCCACTGGTGACAGAGCTAAAGAGCCACCCCACTCCGAGCTCTTTTGCTGCCGCCCAGTGGCCTCTGGATCTGCACTGCAGGAAACGTGATTTCTTTATAAGCCACCACAGGGACCTCCGACCTTCATAGCTTCATGACCAGGCCACCAGCACATAGTCCATGGTGACCAGTAAGTCCTTCAAAAAGCACCAAGCCGTCCCTACATCATCCATGCCTCAGATGCTGAACCGCCACACCTGCTATAGCGTCCTCCCCCGGGGGAGACTTCCCCGTCACCTCTGCTGAGTACATTTAGCAGCCGACCCAGAGATCACCTCTAACCTATCTGTCACCTGGGATGGAACGGGACGGGCTCCCCATCTGATCTGTGGGAGATGGTCCCAACCCCACCTACCCATGGAGACTACTTGGACAATGTTAGATCCTCCGAGAAGCAGACACCAAACTGGGATCTAATATGCAAGAGATTTATTTCTAGGAAAAAGGCTGTGTGAGGGGCAAGGGCAGGGGCAAGCCGTGTGTGACCAGGATGCAGGTGCGATGTCATGAGGGACACAGGGACAGCAGGAAGGCTATATGGAGAAGCATCAGGCTCCAGGAATATAGCCATTTGCAAGCTGTGACAAAACTATGTGGGCTCAAGTACTTGCCTAGCATGTATAATGAATGTCCTGGGTCTGATTCCCGGCTCCACAGACCTAGGACTCCAGCACTGAGGGGTAGCAGTGGGAGAATCAGAAATGTCAAGTCGTCCTCAGCTACATAGAAAGTTTGGAGCCAACCTGGACTAACTACATAAGACCCATCTTAAAAACAATCAAAATTGTCATGAAATTTTGCATCATCCAAGAATGGACATCCTTAGTAACCAGCAAGAGCAGCCCACGGCCACAGCGATGCACCTCAGAGCAGCTGGGCCATGGCCAGGAGCACTCAGCCTTGGCCGGGACGCGCCGCCAGCAGCACAGAGCTTTAGCTCTCTTGGAGCTCTCTGCCCAGAGGGAAAGGCAGCAGCACCAGTGTGCACAGCACACTGCCCACACTGGCCGTGGGCAGTTAACCTCTCGGTTCTCCCAGCCTTCTGAGAGAGAGGCTTCACCTAGACGTGAGGAATAAAAACTGAAAATGTGGCAGAAGGAATCGCCACGAAACCTGACCACCTGAGTTCACTCCCTAAGGGAAGTGAGTCCTCAAATGGTCCTCTGACGTCCACATGTGCACTGTGGGACTCAGGTGTTCATGTAACACACACACACACACACACACACACAGAGTAAATGCAATAAAAATTGTATTTTAAAAACTGAAACAGCCAAGAGGTGGGTGACACACACCCTTGATCCCAGCACTGGGAGGCAGAATCAGGTAAGATTTGTGAGTTCAAGGCCAACCTGGTCTACAGATTAAGCTCCAGGACAGCTAGGGCTGTTACACAAAGACACCCTATCTAGAATAAACAAAAACAAAACAAAAAACCCTGAATATATACATGGCCCCTCCCTTAACAATGGTTTGACAACCTCTTAACAAGGGTTCGTTTGCTTGTTTTTTACTTTACAATAGTGCAGAATACAAATTCAATAGAAAACATAGTTCAAATTTTGACCTTACATCTTTTCCCAGGATAAAGGCATAGGCGTATCAGATCCATAGCCTGTGGGCAGAACCTCCGGTGAGCAGGGCACCAAAGCCAGTGTATTGTCTGTGTCACCCGACAGCAAGCACTGACTAATGCTATCAGGCCCCTGAGTGGCTACAGTGTGATCTGGAGAGACCATAGGCCGCCCCAGGCAGCCTCCCCTCCCAAGGAGATGCCACTGACGTGCAACAGTACACTGGGTTGACAAACAAGGATGCTAAGGAAGGGCTAGGCAGTTCACACATCTTCATCTTACACTAGCCTCTACTTAGGTGGATTAAACAGAACAGATCCATGCAGACCAAGGGATCTCCGTATATGCGAGTACTGTACCAGATAAGGTCTCAAACCGTGAGCTCACTGGAGTGACATAAGGACCTGCTGGTCCACAGCTGTCCTCAGGGATCTACCGTTTAGGATTCAAGAAACTCACACTGTAAGGTCAAAGTCAACCTTTTGTGTGGCAGCACAAAAATGGCCTCCACCCTCTATTCCCCGGGCCCTGGGACCCCATTGTCCCCACAGTAGAGGATGAAGTAAGGTTGAAGGTAGGCTGGCCTCAAGATGATATGCTGGACAGATGGGCCCAGTGCCGCGCCAACGAGGCCTACCAGTGGGGGATACGCTGGAGCAATGCCCACAGAAAGTCTCAGGCAGCCACTGAGGCCTGACAATGGAAGGACACTGTGAGCGGGGAGCACACAACCTCCAGGAGCACACGGTAACCACGGCAACGTGCTGCCTCTAGTCGATTGCCATAGCATCGTGAAGTTACACGCAGCACCAGACAGGCCCGAGGATGTGGGGAGGGGAGGAGCCTGGACCAGGAATCGGGGAAGGATGGCATAGGGTTAAGAGTCAGACACGGTGCCGGGCAGTGGTGGCACACGCCTGCAATCCCAGCACTCTGAGAGGCAGAGGCAGGTGGATTTCTGAGTTCAAGGCCAGCCTGGTCTACAGAGTGAGCTCCAGGACAGCCAGGGCTACACAGAGAAACCCTGTCTCAAAAAAACCAAATCCAAAAAAAAAAAAAGAGTCAGACATGGTGACTATATCTGGGATGAATCTCCAGCTGGGACACTCCCCAGATGGCCTTTCCTTCAGTCTCTGCTCTACACTTTATCTACATATTTGGGATCGGGGCTATGGGGGGGGCGGACTGGGAAAGGGGATAACATTTGAAATATAAAGAATATATCCAAGAAAAAAAGAGTCAGACACGGGGCAGAGGTGCCTCAGAGAGTGCGGGCTGGTGTCTGCGGAGGATGATATGCTAATGCAGTCATGTGCACACACCAGCAATACTGTAAAAAGCGTGTGCATTCACACGCACACAAACCACACCCTGGTGACATCAACTCCTTTTGGACACGGACACACCCTCACCCAGTTCCGCCAGGTTTTGGTGGCCTCTTAATACCACTGGCTGAGTTAGTGGATGAGGACACGGGCTGCCATGCCCATCCCTAGCCTGGCTGTGGGAAGGGGACTGAGAGCCTACCAGAAAAAGGCAAAAACACCTCCCTTCCCAGGACCCCAGGGTGTGAGGATCCTCCAACCCTCAGCCTTACCCCCACCCCAAGCATGGGACGATATATATATATATATATATATATATATATATATATATATAGAGAGAGAGAGAGAGAGAGAGAGAGAGTGAAGGACCCAGTCATAGGAAACCCCTGACCATTGTTTATACATTCAACATGCGTCCCTTGATACCCCGTGTAGATGCCTGCTCAGATTCTCTGGACCCTAAATAAAGTCTGCAAGTGTACCAGGGTAGCCAGAGCTGTGCGGGTAAGGGGCCAGGGCACAAGGCACACACAGCCTACTGGGAGGCAGAGTCTCCCTGACCGGTGGCATTTATGTTGACTCTTAGGTGCAGTGATGGCTGGGTAGAGGGGAAGGGGGTGGGGGGCACAGAAAGAAACCCAGCCAGTTGCGGGCATCTCCGGGGCGAGGCGTGTTCAGCGGGACAGGCAGGTTGGGAGCTGTTGAGTCTGTCCAGACTTGAGGAGGCAGAAGGGCCGGGTAGGTCTGGGCCCTATCTAGTGGGACTGTTGAATGGATTACCAGGTAGCCAAAAAATGGCCTGGGGAGGGGATAGCTGGCCAGGCAGGGAGGGGCCAGGCCCTGACAGGACACGTGTGTCGAGGAGACTTGGGGGGGGGGGGGGTAAACGACCTTGTCTGAGGTCACGCAGCAGAGCCCTAATGAACTAGGATGTGAGCCCAGAATTGTCCGACTTTATCCTCCGTGCCTTTCTTCCAGCCAGGCCAGAGGGGGGAGGGGCCTGTCGGCCCTGCCAGGCCAGGCTTCTGGACAGCTGTTCAAGCTAGGAGTCCCCTCCTGGGGACCCAGACAGGACATAAAGTTCCTTCTCAAGGAGGGAATTTGAGCCTCCTCGTAGAGAACAGAGCCCCAGCTGATTTAGCCCCTCACACCCTCTGCCACACACAACCAGAACACTGGAGAACACTCCAGAACACTGGAGAGGCACATCAGCCATTTGGCCCTCGGGGCCCCTTGACTCCCAAGAGGAGCCTGGCCCAGCTTGGCCCCACCCCCACCCGCCACAGCCTGACCATAGCTGAGCCTTCTAGGAAATCCAGGCCTGGGCAAGAAACAAACTGATTTGCTCTGGGCTCAGGAGGTGGCGCCTTGCGACCCCTGTGGGCCAGGCTTTTTCTCTCCAGGCTCCTGTAGCCTCGCTTCCGCGCCTCCAGCTTCCACTCTGCAAGGCCTGGCCTCAGTCAGCCAAGGCTCCAACAGCAGATGCCTGGACTGCCCCCACTCTGGCCACAGCAGATCCATCTCCTCATTCCCTGAGGTCCCCTGAGGTTCGAGGGCCTGTGCAGCCCCAGCCAGAGGAATGCGAGCCATTCCCGGCATCTCCTCCCCTGCGGCCAGCCTGGAGAGAGGCTGGGGCCTCCGGGCCGCTGACAGGAAATTAGCTGGGCCTGGCCTTCCCCACCGCCAGCTGCTCTGCTGACCCTGACCTGTGTTTTCTGAAACTTGATCCTGCGAATTTCAGGAGGCCTGTGGATCTCTGCACGGCCTGCAAGCCTGTACCCCACACTCAGGCTGGCCCCACCTGCCCTGCAGAGCCGGCTGGACCTGAGACTGGGCTGGATGCAAGGCTGGAGCGCTGTCCTGAGCAGACCCCACTCCTCCAGCCCATCGGCCCCTGATCTCCTGCAAGGCACAGCCGAGGGACAGTGGCTACAGAGGGGACCGGAGAGGCACCCCAAGACCACGTGTGAGGCTCCTGTGGGCTGAGGACAACGGTTCAAGCTCAGCCGAGCAGACGGAAGTGTCACGAGACACTCGGGTGGGACAACTCTGCAAAGTAATGATGGAGAAAGATGTCCACTAGTCACTGTAGGCCCGGCCATGGAGAGTGAATGACAGCCGTTTCAAAAGTGACTTCCTAGGTTTCCCAAGCCACACCTGGTGGCGGGATAGCCCCTCTCACTGAGCTGCTGGCACTGAGAGATGACCACAGCTCAGGCTGGGGAAGGGGGACTGCAAATCTCTGCAACCCACGGCACCAAGAGCAGACGGTGGGCTTTCAGAGACCCTCAGAGGAATGTAGGAGGCAGGAAAGCCGAAGTGAAACCGAGCCCGGGACAGCAGCATCGCGAGGGAGCGCGCCCTGGCCGTGTGGCCGGAAGTGAGCCGCACAGAGGGGGCAGAGGGGCGTCCAGGGGGCGGGCCCTAGGGGACAACAAACAGGAGTGTCAAAGAAAAGATAGGCTTCAAGCCAGGCTGTGGCCCGCACTCCTTTAATCCCAGCACTCAGGAGGCAGAGGCAGGAGGATCTCTGTGAGTTTGAGATCAGCCTGGTCTACAGAGTGAGTTACAGGACAGCCAGGGCTACACAGAGAAACCCTGACTTGAAAACCCAAAAAAGAAGGAGGAGGAGGTAGAGGAGGAGGAGGAGGAAGGAGGTGGCTCCAGAGGGAAGGCGGCTTGGCAGCCTGAGCTATGAGAGAAAACAGTCTCAGGGGTAAAAGGCTGAGGGGTCAGTGGCAGAACCCTAAGGCCATGGGTTTGGTGCCAGCATCCGAATAATTCAATAAACAGACAAGTGTGGTGAGGGATCTGGCGTCCTGGGGTTACCAGTAACTTGGGTTCCACTGGTGGAGTGGAAGGGGCGGAAGCCAGGCTACAGCGTGTAGGGAAGGAGAGACGAAAGCGGTGAGGAAACAGGCCGGATGTGCAAGAACTAACGGGGGTGGGGTGGGGGTGGGGGTGGGGTGGGGTGGGGGATGGGGGATGTGACTTCCAGGAGAGCAGAACGAGGAGGAGAAAGGGGCTCGTGGTTTCAGGCTACTGGAGTGGCCATGGGTAGCAAAGGTCTCTGTTGAAGAGGCTGGCACTAGCTGAGCTGGCAGGACTTGCCAAGGCCGCTTGACAGTGAGCTAGAGAAATATACAACCCTTAGTTACCCAAAGAGTCAGGGACAGCTCTAGGTCACCCCGATCCCCATGTGACCTGAGACGAGACACTGACCTGACGTGGATCCTGAGGTTACAAGTGGTGGGCGCAGCTTCCGGGCCCAGGGCTCCTCCCCAAGGTGCAGCACACACCTGGGACTGCCTCTAGCCCTGCAAAGCAGTTCCTGGCACCAAGTTGGCATTGGCCCCCACTGTGAGTGTCCCCCATGTCCCCACAACTCAGGCCTTGTGATCTCACTGCCTCTGGGGGCTTCCAACCCTGTGTGAGGTCAAGAGTTAATGTGCTGGTTCCATCAGCCCCTGCCTGGGAATCTGCTAGGCGGCATCCTTGAGGCTGGAGGCTACAGGTCCTTCCTTGTTAAGGGCCTGTGAACCAAGAAACAGATGTCTTCTGTCAGGCCCCCCCACCCCTGTCCCCATCATGCCTGATCTGTGTTCAGAGCATTGGAGGACACGGGGGTCCTCTCTGCTTCTCTCTAATCTCACAGTCTGCTCCCCTAGGTGTCCTTCCGTTCGCCCTTCCCGGTGTCACCTAGCATGGGGACTCAGCCCCTCTCTCCTGTTCACAGAAGAGCTTTGGTCACATGACTTCAGATGGCATCTAAACAACATAGTTGCAAACTTTATGTCCAGCTCAGGCCCTTCCTGAGCACCCCCCACCCCACCCCCACCCCCACCCCCAACCCTCCCACCCCACCCCCGTCTCCACAGCATTGACTGGATCGGCTCACTGTCTGACCCCTTTAAGAAGCCTGCTTCTTGTAGGATAGTGGGTCTCAGGCCTTTAATCCCAGCACATGGGAAGCAGAGGCAGGAGGATCCCTGTGTTTGAGGCCAGCCTGGTCTACAGATCAAAGTCAGGACTGTACAGAGAAACACTGCCTTAAAAAGAAAAACAAAAGAGTAGGAGAAGGAGAGAGAGAGAAAGAGAGAGGAGAAGAGGGAAGAGGAGAGGAGAGAGAAAAGGAGAGGAGAGAGAAGAGCGGAGAGGAGAGGAGAGAGGAGAGGAGAGAGGAGAGGAGAGGAGAGAGGAGAAGAGCGGAGAGGAGAGGAGAGAGGAGAGGAGAAAGAAGGAGGAGGAGAAAAGAAAGAAAGAAGTCCGCTGTTGCCAGCACCCAACCACGGCGGTGCCTGCCTGGGAGCCCAGCACTTGGGGAGGCTGAGACAGAATCACCAAGGGCAGCTTGAGCTGCACAGAGAAACACTACATCTCAACAATAAATCTCTTTTTTTTTTAATTTTTTTATTCGATATAATTTATTTACATTTCAAATGATTTCCCTTTTCTAGCCCCCCCACTCCCCGAAAGTCCCGTAAGCCCCCTTCTCTTCCCCTGTCCTCCCACCCACCCCTTCCCACTTCCCCGTTCTGGTTTTGCTGAATACTGTTTCACTGAGTCTTTCCAGAACCAGGGGCCACTCCTCCTTTCTTCTTGTACCTCATTTGATGTGTGGATTATGTTTTGGGTATTCCAGTTTTCTAGGTTAATATCCACTTATTAGTGAGTGCATACCATGATTCACCTTTTGAGTCTGGGTTACCTCACTTAGTATGATATTCTCTAGCTCCATCCATTTGCCTAAGAATTTCATGAATTCATTGTTTCTAATGGCTGAATAGTACTCCATTGTGTAGATATACCACATTTTTTGCATCCACTCTTCCGTTGAGGGATACCTGGGTTCTTTCCAGCATCTGGCAATTATAAATAGGGCTGCTATGAACATAGTAGAGCATGTATCCTTATTACATGGTGGGGAGTCTTCTGGGTATATGCCCAGGAGTGGTATAGCAGGATCTTCTGGAAGTGAGGTGCCCAGTTTTCGGAGGAACCGTCAGACTGCTTTCCAGGGTGGTTGTACCAATTTGCAACCCCACCAGCAGTGGAGGAGTGTTCCTCTTTCTCCGCACCCTCTCCAACACCTGCTGTCTAATAAATCTCTTTTTTAAAGAAAGACACTTTGTTTCATCTGCTGTGCATTTTTTTACAGTATAGGAATTTATGCCCTGGAATGGTAGAGCGGGGTGGAGATACCAGTACTTGCAAGGTAGAGACAGAAGGGTTAAGAGTTCAAGGCCAACCTCAGCTACATGGCCAACCTCAGCTACATAGCCAACTTGAGGCCAGCCTGAGGTACATAAAACCTTACCTGAAGAAAGTGAGGGTAGTCTTGTATAGGTACAAACACACACACAAACACCCTGGGTCTGAAACCTCTGGGAGGGAAGAGCGAGAGAGTCCCGGAAGGTGGCTGCCACACCACAGGACGCCTGGGCAGAAAAACATCACTGAAGGGACAGGAGACCACGGGGACCCTGAGGGCTCAAAGCTCCTAACTTCCCTTGTTTCATCTCTACCAGGCGTGCGTGCTGCTGGCAGACGAGCCCACGGGTTCCCGACTAGGCCCCTCTTTCCTTTCTGGTCTTTTGATTCCTTGCACTGAAAACAGTCTTGACTTAAACAGCTTCCTTCTACCTCTCTGCCTACCCATCTCTCCATCTCTCCGTCTCTCCGTCTCGCCATCTCTCTGTCTTGCCATCTCTCCGTCTCTCCATCTCTCCGTCTCGCCATCTCTCCGTCTCGCCATCTCTCCGTCTCGCCATCTCTCCGTCTCTCCATCTCTCCGTCTCGCCATCTCTCCGTCTCTCCACGTGCCCTGTCAGCCATACATGCAGTCCTCTGGTTGAAATCAGACGGCTAGTCAGTCCACCCACATGAGCTAGCCAATCACCCCTCCATCTCTGAGCCTTCAGTTTCTAGTGCTGTGATGAAACACCTCAACCTAAGCGACGTGGGGAGGAAAGGGTTCGTTCGGCTTACACTTCCACAGCACTGTTCACCATCAAAGGAAGGAAAAGGAAGGAAAACAGAAATTCAAACAAGTCAGGAACCTGGAGGAACCAGGAACCTGGAGGCAGGACCATGGAGGGTCGCTGCTCATTGGCTTGCTCCTCATGGCCTGCTCAGCCTGCTCTCTTATAGAATCCAGGTCCACCCGGCAGGTGAAGGCCCCACCCACAATGGGCTGGGCCTTACAGGTTTGCCTACACCTGGTTTTATGGAGGCATTTTCTCAATTGAGGTTTCCTCCTCTAAGATGACTCTAGTTGTGTCAAGATAACATAAAACTAGCTAGCACAACTGACCCTTCTCAGGTTGACACACAAACATATCACTTTTCAATTAGAACCTTTCCTGCCTCAGTTGTCCCCAGGATAGCATGTTAATATTAATATCTCAATATAAAACATAAACGACTTTAAAGTCATACCATCTTTATAGATTCAAACACCTTAAAAGTTTAAAAGTCTCTCAACTGTAGACTCCTATAAAACCAAAATAAGTTAAATACTTCCTTACTTCAAGAGGAAAGAACAGGGCACACTCACAGTCTAGAAAACGCAAAAGTACATTCCAACAGTGTAAATATCCCAGGGTCCGATCTCTGCAATCCACTCGCCCTTCTCTGGGCTCATCCTGAGAACAGGCTAACTTCTCCAGGCCTGCCCTCTACAGCACACCCTCCACCCTCCATGCTGCCGCTGTTCCTAGTGGTCATCCCACAGGACTGGCATCTCCGACATGCTGGCGGCTTCTGCTGCCACAGGGCTACACTTCCGCTCATACCTCAGCCTCTCTCCACGAGCCCTTCACTGCTGGGATTTCAACTGCACCCTAACCTATGGCCTCCCTGGCCTCTCACTGTGCCAACTTAGCTCCTCTCCATGACCCCTTGATGCCTTCAAAACCATGCCACCTGGGAGACCAAAATGAAACGCCGGAGCACAGCCTCTGTGTGCTGACTCTGAGGAAACACTTCCCAGAAGATTCCACCGCAGTGATGCTGGGTGCTTCTTAATCACCGCTAATTTCTCAGCTCCAGCTAACCACCATCAATTGTCCCAACAAAGCAAAGGATTTACCTCAGTGGTTCTGACCTCTTGTTAATCACAGCCTTTAACCCCAGCTGACCAGAACCACAGATTCTCATCTACAAACATGCTGTGGCCCCAACAGAAGCGATTCGCAGGCTTCCCTCTGGAACTCCGTTCCCAGTCAGGCCTCTATCGCCTACATTTCTCTCAACACTCTTACCTTCCAAGCTCCCACAGAGCAGCTCACTGAGCTTTGAACACGCGATGGCCTTTCTAGCCCAAAGTTCCAAAGTCTTTCCACAATCTTCCTAAAAATAACATTGTTAGTCTAGCACAGCAATACTCTGAAATGCTGGTACCAATTTCTGTCCGAGTTAGGATTACTGTTTCTCTGACGAGACACCATGCCGTAGCCTGCAGTCCTGCAGTACAGTCCCTTACTGAAGGCAGGTAGAAACAGGGCGGTAACCTGGGGGCAGGAGCTGATGCAGAGGCCATGGGTGTGTGTGGGGGGGGGGTGCTGCCTACTGACTTGTTCCCCATGGCTTACTCAGCCTGCTTTCTTAGAACTCAGGACCATAAACCCAGGGATGGCACCACCCACGATGGGCTGGGCCCTCCCACATCAGTCACTAATTAAGATGCCCCACAGGACTGCCTACAGCCTGCTCTTGCGGAGGCGTTTTCTCAACCGAGGTTCCCTCCTCTCTGATGACTAGCTAGTGTCAAGTTGACATAAAACTAGGCAGCACAGTGCCCATGTGACAGCCCTTGGAAACACCCAGGTGGGGTGGACCCAGCGGAGACATCTAACTTGCCTACTCACCTCTAAGAAATCACGGGGAGCCTTTCCAACAAAAAAGGCTGAGTCAGATCTTTATTGTAGAAAAATGCCCGACAGCTGTGAGCAGGGCAGAGCAGAAGGGACAGGAAGCCAATCAGGTAATACTGCAACTGCCCAGCTGCATCAAGGCATTGGGGTGGGTTGGGAGGGGTGTCAAGAAAAGAGGATTCTACCCAGTCCCAGTGGGTATATCTTCAAAACATGCCATGACTAAGGCTCAGGGAACAGAAAGATTGTTGGGAACCAGAGGATCAGCGTTTGCTGTGAGATCCTGTCTCCTAGTCGTGTCAGATGCTACACCCATGAAGTCTGACCAGCATGACTGCCTGAACATAAGCTGAATGTCAAAATACACGGGGGTGGGGGTGGGGGGCACGAGGCCCCAGCCCTCCATAAAGGACTACACACAAGCAACTAAGCAAAGTCTTCCTCAAGGAAAAACACTCCAGCTGATTATCTAATGTCAAATGGTCAGGCCTGAAAGTGTACATATGTACATACAAATGACATTATACACAGTGACTAGGTTATATTTAGGAAAACATGCATGCACACACACACACACACACACACACAACAACAACAACAACAATTAATGGGGGGGGGGGAGGAAGCCATGAATTGAAAGACAGCAAGGGGGTTATTAGGGAGGGTTTTCAGGGAGGACGAAAGGAGAAATGATGTAATTGCATTATAATCTCAAAAATAAAAGAAATAATAAAAAAAGGAAAGATTCCAGAAACACAGGAGTGGCCCTGGGAGCAAGCCCAGGCCAGAGGAGGGACAGCCCAGCAGGGGGTCTGGGTTATGCAATCAGCGGGCAGGCCCCTGCCTGTAGGCCCCAAACAGTGCCAGCCCAGAAGCTCTCTGTGCCCATCTGCACCACCCCTGTCCCATAGTCCCAGGGGCCCGGCTCGCGGCATTGACAGCTCCAGGCCCACAGTTCAAACCTGGCTGCGGGAAGCTGTGCATTTTCTCCAAGTCCACAGAGGCTGGGCCCTGGGCCCGGTGAAGTCACTGCCTGCAAAGCATCCGTGGCTCCCTGCCCATCCATGAAGGCTATATTTGGAGCAAGACAACTCCCTGCAGACACAGAGCACTGGACCCACCCTGAGGAGCTGCCCTGGCCAATTTTACCAAGCAGGGGAGTTGTCGCCCATCTCTTTATTTGTCCTTCCATTCATTCTGCTCACATGTTCATTCAACAAGTATTTTTGACACACACACACCCCAGTACAAAGCAGCCAGGACACTGAGCTGTACTTTAGGCACACGTCCTTATGTAGGCATGTGAGTATTTGCTTTTAAACAGGGATGGCAGAACAGACTCCCGGTGCCCCCCCTCGGAGCTGGCTGGCACCGGTGACTCACAGTCAGGTGCACCCTGCCTCTGTGTACCTGTGTACACATGCGAGCCAGCACGTGCTCCCCAAGGAGTGACAATGACTCAGCTGCACAAGGCATCTGGGTACCTGTGTGGATATGTCTGTGGGCACAGCCCTGAGTACAGGCTCTTGTTGCCTGGGGATTGTGACTCAACTGCACATGGTGACCCAGGAGCCCACAGGCCAGTTGGGTCTTCTCAGCTTCCACGAACTTGCCAAGCCAAATAGACAGTGGTGGGTGCAAATATTCTCACAGAGTGAGCCTGGAATAGTGTGAGGCCAGGTGACCTTGGAAGGCCAGAAGCCGGTAGTCTTTCTTATCCAACAGCAGGCCATGGACACCCCCACCCCACCCCAGCCCAGCGCTTTGCTGGCTGAGGCCCCTCAACCTCTTTGCTGATGCTTCCTGGAACTTCCGAGGTAACACTCCCTGACCCCATCATTATGTGGGGACATGAGCCTCAAGAGTCACACACACACACACACACACACACACACACACACACACACACTGGGACCCAGGCCCAGGCATTAGCGCAGTCCTTCAAGCTGGCGGTGCAGCCAATGTTCCAGCTACACCCCCAAAGTGTCTGTGGCAGCCCTGACAATCCCCCAACTTTTAGCCAGCACAGGGCCGGGTGCTGACCCCTGGGGCTCCCCACAGCAGCTGCCCCATCCTCACCTCTCTGCTCCATCTGTCCCTGGCTGTCTCTGTCCTTATCTGTCCCTGGTCTATCTTTGTCTCTTCTCCCCGTCAGGCTGTCTACTTCAGAGGCCTCGCTGGAGCCGAGGTGCTGACAGAGAGGGGGTGTGGGGTGGACACTTGGTGTCCCTTTTTCAGCCTTATCAAGAAAACTGAAGTCATTGCTCAGGGGGCTCAAGCTGGAATTTCGCCCTAGATGACCTTCCTGGGTTTGGGGCCTCCACAGAGACAGCCCGGGTCAGGGAGTCAGGAAACAGGCCCCTTCCCGCTGGCTGCTCACCCTCCAGCCTCCACCCTCCCCATCCCCAAGGCGCCTCCAGCCAAAACTCCAAGCCTGCTGGCTTGCTCCCAGTCGGCATTGTAAAGGATGGCCCGACAGAAGGCTGTGGTGAACACAGGGGACCAAGGATGCAATTCAGGGTCCCCTCAGCTCCCAAGGGAAACTGCCAGGAGCCTCAGGGACAGAGAAGCCATAGAACTCACACCCCATGCCTTAGGCCTGCCTGCATCACGGGAGTAGTGGGGACCCTTTGGCATAGAGGATCCCTCATTTGGGCTTTCTGGTCCCCAGAGCCTGTGACTCCTTGGGGAGACTGCCTGCCTTCCTGAGCCCAACTTTTCACATCTGTAAAATAGGTAAATTATGTCAACACTATGGGTTGGGGAGATTCTGTGAAATTAGGTAGGGTCTGGCCCCCGGCAGGGCTTACACTTGGGACTGTCCCCACTGACGGGATCCTTGTCTGCACAACACAGGCTTCGCAGTCTTAACCCGCGGACGCAGTGCACGGCTGCCACCTGGCGGCCGCCCTGCCAGTGAGCGCAGTACCGACCTTGCTCCCACAGCCAACAGACCTGAATCCTGCTGACTGCCCCAGAAGGTGAGCTCACAGCTGCTTTTCCATTTCCCACACAGGGTATTTATCGCATCACCTTGTGATAGTAAAAAGCTACAGAACTGTGTGTTAGGAGAAAGAGTTCAAACGAACCTGTCCATCAAGAGTCCGGGAAGTCCCTTCAAAGGCATGTGGGGGAGGGGGGGTTTCCACTTAATATCTGCTTTCATGAAGATTCCTGGGAGAATTGGAGACTAGACGCCTGGACTGGCTTTCTCCTCTTTCTTCTTCTTCTTCTTCTTCTTCTTCTTCTTCTTCTTCTTCTTCTTCTTCTTCTTCTTCTTCTTCTTCTTCTTCTTCTTCTTCTTCTTCTTCTTCTTCTTCTTCTTCTTTCTTCTTCTTCTTCTTCTTCTTCTTCTTCTTCTTCTTCTTCTTCCTCTTCCTCCTCCTCCTCTTCCTCCTCCTCCTCCTCCTCCTCCTCCTCCTCCTCCTCCTTCTTCTTCTTCTTCTTCTTCTTTTCTTCTTCTTCTTCTTCTTCTTCTTTTTAAATATATGACCTCCTCCTCAGAAAGAGATTCTCTTTGCCAGCTTTTTTTTTTTAATTTATTTATTTGAATACATAGTTGCTGTCTTCAGACACACTAGAAGAGGGCATCAGATCTCATTACCGATGAGCCACCATGTGGTTGCTGGGATTTGAACTCAGGACCTCTGGAAGAGCAGTCTTAATCTCTTAACCTCTGCGCCATCTTTCCAGCCCCTGGACTGGCTTTCTTTAGGAAGGAGACATTTGTCTCCAACGTCAGGGCAGGGTGGGGTAGATACTGTTCCCACAGCCAGAGCTGCGGGGTCCACTCAAGCTCAAACAGGTCCACAAACATCCAGGGCATGTTTGTGGACCAGGCATGTACGCAATGGGAAATCTGTCTGCTCCTGGCTCACCTGTGGGGGCAGCAGGAGCTGATCAACCCCGAACACAGAGCATCTGTGACCATGGCTTAAAACTTCAGTGGCCACCCAAGAAGTCACAAGGTGCAGGAGCAGAGATGGAGATCCTGGGGGACCTGCTGAGATATAGCAGTCCCGGCCCCTTGAGATCCCCTGACCACCTCCTTAGGGGTAAGGAGGTAGGCTATGAGATGACAGGAACTAGGTATTTCTGGGCCCCGTTCGGGAACTGTTTGGTTCATTCCTCAGAAGTCGCACACCTGCCTCTAAGCATCTAAGATATTCCCCCAATTCTCCAGAAGCCTTGCCTGAGCAACTCACAGGACACCTGCAGACAATCACCAGAAACCCCCAGCGCACGGCCTGACCTAGCTCAGATGGAAAGTCCCTCACCACGTGGCTTCCCCTGGCAGCATTCTGGGGTGTGGGGAGTGTCCCCACCAGCCTTTAAGGGGCAGGTGGCCATCTTGTGCTCCAGCGGTGGCACGCTGGGGACATCATCTGTGCAGTGCCATTCTCAGGGCACACAGCCTAGTCTAACCCTTTTAGTTGACCCAGTGAGCTGGAACTGTCACCAGCAGCCCTGGGCAACCCTCTTAGAGCCGCGGGGTTTGGGGGTTTGGTACAAAAAATGAGAGGGAAAAAAGTGGAGGAGGGGCTAGAGGTGCAGGATGGGGGATGGGGTGGGTATAATAGAGATACATTAAAAACATGAGATTGTAAAGAATAGAAAAAAGTATAAAAAGGTAAACTTCAAGTAAAGCAACTTTCTGAGTTTACTGTTTAAGCAGGAAGACACTCTTGAGGGAGGTCACACTCAGGAAAGGGACACTCCTGCCTCCACGGTGGTTCTCCACAGACCCTGGGGCTCTGTGAGCAGATTCAGGGACTGAAGAAGGCATGAGCCGGCGCACCCCTTTGCTGGTGCATATCAAGTTGTCCTTCAGGAGGCCTTCTGTAGGCACACTGTGTGTGCGGCTGGAAAAGTTGGTTCTTGTAGACAAAAAACAGAGGTTCCCCCCAGATGGACTGAGGACTTGTTCAACACACCACGTGAATCTAGTGGCAGGTGTTTCTCAGAAAGAGAGCACTGTCCTAACGCAGGAAACATCAGTGGTCAAAAACTCCTGGGTTAGCCCTGGAGTGGAGCTCAGAACTTGGTATGTATGGAAGCAGGAGTGAGGGGAGTTGTAGCCATCCTGCCTCAGAGCCACAACCAAGGGACTGATGCCCAGACTCCTTCCCAGGTGAGTGTTCTGATCCTAACAGGGGCAGGAAGCACAAACCGCTGGAACAGGCCCTTTCCTGCCGTCGCCAGCTTCCAGCTCAGGACAAGGGCTGCCGGCCTTGGGCCTCCGAGATGAAGTCTTTTCCCTAGATCATGTTCCCTGTAAACACTCGTTATCTCCTTGTTTTCATAACCGGGGGAGTGTGCTGGCTGTGCTGGGTGCCTCGAACCAGCCCAGCTTGGCAGGAGTGCTGCCAATTCCTGTTAAGTCTTGCTGACCCTTCTGAGACTTCCACTGCTGGTCTTAGGTAGTGGGCATGTTTGTGGGGGACACTGAATTCCAGCCCTGGAATGCTCTCCCGATACAAAACCCATGCCCTGGCAACCTAGGACAGCCTAACTCCCATTGGACACACTTTGAGGGTGAACAAGGAGGTGGCATCTGGTCTGAAACCAGTTTGAGGTGGACCCTGTCCCTGGGCTGCTCCTGGCTAACGAGAAGAGAGGAAACAGAGAAAGTGAGTCTCACGATGCCACCTTCAGAAACCCAGTTTAGGCTACTGGTTGTGTTTGGGGTGAAGTGGGATTTAAATGTGGAAGTGGGATCTGGCAGAATGAAGGCAGCTGGACAGAACTCGCCTTGGCTTACTCCAACAATCTCTCTGGCCCTACAGCTGCCATACAGGAGGCAGACACGGAGAGAGGCCCGTGTTCTGTGGGTGCACAGCCCTGACAGACCGTTTCTGCTACAGTAGAAACTAGACAGAGAGGCTGAGTCTAGACTAGGGTTGGAATTTAGTGCCCACCACAAATGTGCCCCACTGGCCAAAACCAGCGACTCAGAACCCTCAGAAGGGTCACTGAGGGTCAACAGGAATTACCAGCAGCTTGTCCACGTGGCTGATGCAAGGCACCCTGACAGCCAGCACGCCCCTTCCAGTTATGAAAACCACAAGTGTCTCCAGTCACTGCCAAGTGTCCCTCAGGAACAAGTGTCCCCACTTGAGAGCACTGCAATAGAGAAAGAATAGTCTGGCAAACTCCTACCTCTCCTTGCCCTCCTCATGAGGGAAGACCAGCTTGCCAATACAGCCAGGCAGAACAAGCTTCATCCATAGTAAGCATTTTAATCCTGGTGACCATGTAAAACTAAATAGAAAACCACAATGTTTATTCTAGTGAAAGAAACACACAAAGACATAAAAAATTTTGACAAGAGGAAAAGGCTTCAGAGGTAACAGTAACAATGAAGAGAAGTCGGTTCTGTCGGTCCTGAGCTGACACACTCACCAAGGCTTCCCACAGCCGTGACTCACACACCCAACATGAGGTCACAGCTAACTTCTTGAGGTCTTAACTCCCAAACCCAGTGTTTTCAGGAGTATCCCTAAACCACATCCACATGACTGTATGAAAATGAAGATTAGAGAAACACACATGCAGGCACGCACGCACACACTTTACTCTGTTTTATTAAACCAGTTTAAAATGTATGATATTCTGGTTTGTTTATTTTGTTATTGAGTCCACCAAACTAAAAAACAGAAACTAAAATCCCATAGAAAACATTTTAATATCTTAGAAAAATTAACAAAAAATAAGAAAGAAGAGCATATTACATTGTATGTGCAGATAAGAATGCTTTAAAATTATAAATATTTTGTTCATTCTCAATATAGTAGATCACAAAACATTTTCAAATGCTTTTCATTCATAATTCCTGCAGATAATCTCTCTCTCGTTGGAGGAAAGGGCTGATTGCAATGAATGCACAGACAGACACTCCCCTAGTTTCCTGTAGTTATTACAGAGATGAGGCCAGGGCTATAGGCACTTAGCTGAAACCGCCTTGTGTATCAGGAGGAACCCACCATCAGAGCACCGGCCCGACGGGAGCCACACGCTTCACATCCGCGCAGTCTTCTCACCCATGGTTTAGGAAGGACTTTCACCTCTCAGCCAGTGCTGCTGAAGCTGGTAAGGCCAGCGTGACAAACTGCAGACGGCAGACACCTTCTGCGCAGCCTGTACTGAGGAGGGAGCACGCAGTATCCGGCTCGCACACCAGACGAGGAGGGCACGGCAGCTGTGGCCACACTTCCAGCTGTGCTGTAAGACAGCCCAGGCTAGGGAGGGATGCTCTGCCAGCCCAGACTCGGCGATCCCTTTACCCCAGTCTCCCCTGAACCCCAGGACCCACTTCCATGCAGACATTTCACATCGGTCAGTATCTTCTTGGCGTTTCTGTGTCTCTTCTCCCCAGGGACACTGAGGTCCCTAGGAGACAGGTCCCTGGTGCCCCTGGTCTGATTCCCAGCAGCACTAATAGGGAAACACGGTGAGTGAATGACCAGGGCCCAAACCTACACCCAAGTTACCTGCTAACTAAGAAGGCTCATGACACAGTGACACTTTGCATACAAATTTAAACTGTATGAAGGCAACTATAAACATTAAATAAAATTACTTTTATTAGCCCAAAAATCTTAAGAAAGACTGATAAGACTTCCATTGGCAAATGTTGTCCAGTCATAAAAGGTAGAGGTTAATGAGATTCTAGCCAGCCCTTATATAGATGCAGGAACACTGAAACCTATCTCTAGACTTGCACAAGTCTGGACCGGTCTTTCTTCTCTGAGGCCAGGGTGGACCAGGACACTGGGTCCCTGCTCTGCTCCTGAAGTCCACCTTTTCTGTAACGCACAGATCGCCTTCCTGCTTACAGTGTAAAGTATCTTGGCTGTCCACGGACTTATTGCTGGTTACAGATTCCAACTAGGGCAGTAATTACGGCTCACTTTCATAAACATTATTCTCAGTCTCAGACCAGATGAGAGCTGAAAACATTCCTCCAACAAGAGGTGTAGAAACTGTGACCTGTGTCACCCTTGGAGGAGGGGAAAGCAGAGACACAGTCCTAGTGAAAGCCACAAGGCTTGCCATCATCCTGTGACACTTCACATCTATCCAGCCCACATACTGTCAGCTTCCACTGTGCCCGTGTGACCTCCCAAACTACCCAATCATCAACAGCCAAGCAGCCAGGGACAGAACGCCGGAGAACTAAGTTGACACACTGGGCCAGGATATGTTTTGCTTTGAGGTGAGGGGACAGAAAATGCAAATGAAGCATGCCAAGTGTGTGACAGGAGGGAGGGAAGCCTCTGAGCTGAAGCTGGGAAGTCGCCAGTCAGATCCCATCCTCAAGGGCACCGGCTGCTGACCCGCCCATCAGAGCACCAACATCAGAGGCTCGCCAGGCCACCACACGAAAAGGCAAGCGGACCAGCCAGTCAGCGGAGGGAACATGCTGCCTGAGGAGACAGATGACCTCCCATCTGAGGGGGGCTGAGCCCAGGGCTGCAAGGGCTGCAGGAGGTTCCAGTGAACGTGGCCCCAGCCCATCCGTGCCTATGTTCTTGCCCGGAAGAGCTGAGCCATCGCTAGAAGGTAAATATGGCGTCCTCAGCACATGCACCCCGCTGGAGCCCTGAGGGAAGGCTAGAAGCAGCAAAGCCAGTGTCCTTGTCCCAGGTACAAGGCTCTTGACTCCTCACTGATGTGACTGACTGGGTGGCGGCTGGGACAGCTGTCACTCTGTGGTCTTCTTCTCTTTCCAGCACTTCTCTCTCTCCTCAAGCTCTGCCTGCGTGAACGCTGCGGGTCCCCAGTTGGTGATCAGGTGGGGGTTCTTGGAACCTAAGCGACAAGCATGCTTCAGTGCAGGAAGGCTGGCTCTCTCCACACCTGCCGTCACAGCAGGGAAAACAACTTTCCTACTTCCTCTCTGAGGAACACCCCATGAGCGGCACAATGCTTGCAGGGAGGCTACCCGGGGTCACTTACTAAGGAGGACAAGCTTCTTAAGAGAAGTCCCAGAAGCATGGTGGCTTCAGGGCTGTGCTCTGCTCCTAGCTCCCTGTAGCAACCCTGGGATTGCAAAAGTACATTTCCCCATCCAGGCGGGAAAGGGTTCCAAGGACTCGGACTTAAGCAGTCAGACCTACAGAGAGCCTTAACCCTTGAGTCATCTCAAGGATGAGCCCACACTTCAGACCCCAAGCGCTAGCAGTACAGGTAGCTGCCCCACCCCCAGTTTCATGTGGTGCTATGTATAGAAGCAAGGGCTTTGTGCCCCTAAGAAAGTTGTTGTTGTTTGTTCATATAAATTCAACCGCATAAATACAACAGAAAATAAATTAACATAATTATATATATATAAATATTACCTGGTTCTATCAATCGTATCAATCCCTCATGATGGGCCACTTTGTCCTTCCAGCTCTTGGTCATATTCGTTGCCATCTCTAGCTTCTTTTTAACTCCCTAGGACAAAAGTGGCAGTTTAAGAACTAAGTAGCATGGACTGGCACCTACTCTATACCCGTGGATTCCCTCAGTAAATGACCAGAATCACTGTAAGGAGGAGGAACTATCGTTACCCACTGCACATTTGCAAAAGCTCAGGCTCAGAGAGCTAGGGCATCTGCCCAAGGTGGAGGAGGCAGGGCTGAAGGCCAAGCCATGTGACTACAAGGCTCGCTCACCTCCTGCATGTGACTGTAGGCCGCCCCGAGTGTCGGCTTTCTGCCTCTGCCCCACACCTGCCCTTCCCGGACCTGTCTTGTTGCTAGCTCAGCTCTTTCACAATAGCTGCCAGGCCTAGCTTCATTAGTAACAGCTTCTGAAGGACACGAGGAGGACACTGTTCTGCTGGCCCACACTCAGGACAGCCATGGCCACAGTGGTGTGAATGAGTGGCCCTCGAAGGCTCACGTGTTTGAATGCTTGGTCCTCAGTTAGTGGAGCTGTTTGGGAAGGGTTAGGGGAGTGGCTCTGTGGAGGAGCTGTGTCACTGGGCTGGACTCTGAGGTTCCACAAGCCTCAAGCCATTCCGGTGCTCCTCTGCCTTGTGCTTTCAGAAGATGTGGGCAGCTGTCCTGCCTCTGCCTTCACTCCCCCACCATGGACTCTAACAACTGAAACCATAAGTCCAATTGAATACTTTTTATAAGCTGCCTTGGTCACAGTGTTTTGTCACAGCAACAGAACAGCAACTGATATTGGTGTTAAGGAAGTAGCTTCTCAGTGACTCCCTCTGGTCTCAAATGTCAGCTATCTCTCTGCCACCATGGCCCCTCCATGGGTCTGAATGAGGAGCTGGGAGCAAGTGCCCTCCCTGGGCACTCTCCCTCAAGGTGGGGCAATGGGCACTGCCCACACCTGCATGCTATCCCTGTGTTCTCAGACTGCATTCTGCAATGTGGGGATCCTGTCACAGGATGCAACTGTACCTCCCCACTCACGCTCCTGCAGGGTCCCCGGGTGGACAGACACCTCATCCTCTGTAGAAAACACTGTTTTCTGCAGGGCTCAGTGCAGAGCCCCACCCCCACCCCTACCCCACCTGATCTGAGGTGCCAGTTACAGGTGTGTCAGGGTTAAGTCCAGCCACCTCATACTGCTCCAGGGCCTGCTTCCGCTCCAACTCCAGCTGTTCCAGCTGTGCCATGGCCTCCTGCAGAGCCTGCTCCTTCATGACACGCTGCTGTTCCAGCTCCTGCTTCTCCGCCTCTGTTGTCTGAATGGCCTGCTGCTGTGCCAGGTGCCACTTTTCCAGCTCCGCCCTCTTAGAAGACTCTTCCTCCAGCAGCCTGTAACAGAGGACTGGGGTCACGCCCTGCTGGGGACCCGACCCAGACGGGCCAACATTTCAGAGAGGACATTTTCTCAGTCATCTAAGGCCTCCCATCTTAAAGGAGGCTGGGAGTCAAGCAGTGTCTACCCCAAAGCCTGTGAGCAGCCCGCAAGCGCTGTCCCAAGTGTCCTCAGTCTTACATGAAGTAAAAGAAAACTAGCATTTCGTCATTGGCGAGTGTCTGCCAAGACCTGAGGTGTATTTCCTCCACTGCTCTGCAGAGTGCACGTAAGTGCAGTAAGTGCAGTCCGTAGTCACACCCATATGATATGAAGAAGCAAGGCGCAGAGCTTATCTACCTGCCGGGTGCCGGAGCCACGCTGAGCCTGCCTGGTCGCCACAGCACTAGAGCATTTATTCATCTAATAAAGACCTGTTACCAGCACTCCAGCAGGTACTAGTCCCTCGTCACAGATGAAGGAATGTGCCCACAAGAGTCCTGCAGAGGTCACCGTGGACTTCAGTGCAGGTGTGTGAGTCTAAAGGTTAGCCATTTACAAGCTAGCTTGGATTCGCCAACTGCATTTGTGTTTAAATAAATAAATCAAGACACTGCCCAAGCCTGCACTCAAGATGCAGATAGTGTGGTCAAACACCAACAGTGGTCAAGGCACAAGTGTAACACGAGGAGCCACAGAGTCAGTCAGCCATCTGGCAGGGCAGCCACTGCCCCCTGCAGCATCTGCTCTCTACAGCAGCAGCAAGGAAAGAGCGAGGTCTACACCGTCCCTTCCAAGTCCCCCTGGAGGCACACTGAGCTCCTTGGGAGTCTCCTGGAACACTGTGCCCGCCACGGAGCCCAGCGCTGCAGAAGGCACTCCTCGTTCCCAGCTGTCCAACAGGCATCTGCGTCCTCCCCAGTGCTCTTCCACAGTAAGGGACAGTGCTGAAGTACAGGGAGAGGAGGCTTTCGGGGGCCAGGCTGCTTCATGCAGCCAGAGAACAGCACAACAGGGTCTTGTGGGAGGTGGCGCCCTGTCCCCAGTACAGAGCCACCACACAGAGCCTGCCACCTGCCCCTGGCAGCAGAGCATGGCGGGATGAGAACTGCACTTGGAAAGCAATTGTTCCCTTGGAACTCTGACTCAAAAGAGGCTGGCACAGAACCAGAGACAATGGATCATTTCTCTTACTGGTGGCAGAAGCCATGGTCGTGCTGACACTCAGTACCTGCGTCTGGGGAATCGTCCCGGGGCCCAGACCCCTTGGTTCCTGTCACTGTTCAAGGCCAGGCCACCTGCCCGCCATGGAACTGGAGAACTGTTTAAGAACGCTCCCATAAAGCATCTTCTTGCCTTCCCTCATCCAAGTTGGTTTCTGTGTTTGCAAACTAGCCTCTGAGTAAAGACTCCAGCACTTCCGCCCTTCCTGTGCGTAGGTGTCCTCCTTTATAGAGAAGGAAGAAGTGTGTGTGCACGCCTGTCCTAGCCACTCAGGAGGCTGCGGCAGGAGACTCAGTTGTGACCTGCCATATGGGTCCTGGAACCGGCACCCTAGCCAGCCCTCCACAAGAGCAGCAAGTGCTCTTAGCTGCTGAGCCCTCTCTACTCCCTCTACTTGCTTTTCTGATATTTACTCGGCCTAACAACTTCCCCATCCACGAACGAGATAAAAGGACAGAAAGCTACACGCTGCCATGCTAAACACTGTACCTGCAACATCTAACTTCATCCTCACAGTCCTGAAACCAATCGGCAATCACTGTTATTTTATGGATAAAAAACTAAAAGTTTGACGTAGTAAAATACTACTCTAAACTCAAGTACCATAGAGATTAAGTACTCACACCTCACTCGGTGAGTGAGGAGCACTCGGGCCCCGCTGCCTTCAAACACATGATAACATCCCAGCAGCTGGCAGAGGGGCAGCAGTGCACACTACCGTATCAGGCACAACTCTTTCAGGCATTCAAAAGCTATTCCCTGGGCCTGGGGGTAGCTCAGGGGGAAGAGTGCCAGTCCATCAGTACAGCTCTGGGTTCAGGAACCAGAAAACAGTGTGGTACCTGTCTGTAACCAGCACTCTGGAGGCGAGTAGAGGCATGAAGATCAGGAGTTCAAGGTTATCCTCAACTACATAGCATTTTCCTCCTGAGGACAGCCTTTCTCAAAAACAGTGATAAGAAGTTGGGCTGTGGTGGTGTACACCTTTAATCCTATCACTCAGGAGTCAGAGGCAGGTGGGCCTGGTCTACAGAGCCAGTTCCAGGCCATCTGGGGCCACATAGTGAGATTATGTCTTAAAAATAAAAATCAACTTTAGTTTGGTGACATAAAAACTTACAGACCCATATGACCTTCAGCCGCCCCTTCTAGCCATTCCCATTCCTTTGTGCCACAGGTGCAGGCTTGGTAAGCCTTACCTCACTTCCTGTCCCTTTGGCGGGTGGCAATGTGATGAGGCACTGCCTCCTTTTGCCACCATGCCCTCCCGGCAATTACAGGCTCCCCTCTGGAACCACCAGCCCAAGTAAACCCCCCTTTTGTCATTAACAAAGGAGAGAAAAGTCGCCACTGCAGGAAGCATCTCCTACCCATACACAGGAGAGCTGACACTTCAGTAAACTTCTGAGTTACCTGGTCTTCTGCTGTGTTCTATCCAATGTCCCTCAGGACTACTGAAACACAGCATGCCTTCCCCACAGACCCTGTGCATGAGAGTAATCTATAAGCTCCCAGCAAGAATGAATCTGTGGCTCAAAATATGTCTAGTGGCACTCAGAGTGGCACTCTCTGGAAGTGACAGGATTTGCACCTTCTCCTGAATGACCTGCTAATGCCACTGTCAACAGCACCGTCAGCAGCTCCAAGTGGCCGGCTAGGGCAAAGGGGAGCACTGGGCCATGGCTTCTCTCCTTCCACCTTCATGTGGCTCCCATGGACGGGACCTGGGTTGCCAGGCTTAAGCAGCAAGTGGCTTTACCACTGAGTCACCCTGATGACCCCAAATCGTTTCTTTTTCTAAATGAAACATTTAATGTCTTTTAGCTACGTTTGTTGGGTGTGGCTGGTGCTGAGGTGCACATGTGGAGTCAGACAGGTTGTTCTCTCCTTCTACCATGTGGGTCTCAGGGATCAAACGCATGATGCCCGAACTCTGCCCTCCCCCCACGAGCCATCTCACCAGCCCCATCACTTTTGGCAAAGTATACAACTACAGGAGCCTCCTTTTCCAGTTCATTTTCCATGTTTAATATTTTAAAATTATTATCATGAGTACGTGTGTGGTGTGTGTGCCGTGTGCTTTGGTGCCTGTGGAGGTTGGAGGGCAATCCCGTGACTCGGTCTCCTCCTTCCACCTTTACATGGGTGGCAGCAACAGAGGAGCCTGAGGCTCGCACAGCGTCAAGCATCTTCTACCTGCTGAGCCATCTGGGGTCCTCTCTTCTTCCCAGGCTTAAACAGCACCTTTGGCTTCTCACTCGAGGACTGGCAGCTATACATATTCTACCAGCTTCCCTCCTAGCGTTCCCAGCATGGGGCGGGGAGCGACAGCTCAAGGCCCAGGTACGCAGGTACTGCCACCCACAGTACTGCCGCCCACAGGCCTCGTGAAGAAGTAAAGGGGACACCGGGTTAAACCAGGAGAGCTGCTCGTCCCTCTGCCATCCTCCCTGATGTTACAGACCCCAAGCAGGGACTGAAGAGATGGCTCAGCGGTTAGCACAGGCTGCTCTTCCGACCGACCTGGGTTCAATTCCCAGCACCCACATGGCAGCTCACACATGCCTGTGACTCTAGTTCCAGGACTTCTAATATCCTCACACAGATGTATGTGCAGTCAAAAAGAAAAGAAATTTTCTCTGAGAATATAAGAACCATAAATTGTAAACCGGATTTTAAAAGTTCGTTGGTGGGGTCAGGGAGAATCTAGTTTCAAAACTTTTAAAACTTGGATTACATGTAATGGCTACTGAAGAAATGGTGCCAATCCCACACTACCAAACACAGAGTACATTCCCACCACCACCACCAAAGCTCTGCAGCCTGGCCCAAGGCAGTCCTCCGTCTGCAGCAAGGGCCACTCAGGTCAAACTCAAGTTTCCACCAAAGCTGAGCTGGCTGATAGATGTTCTGGAACAGAATGAAGGGCATCCCGGCAAACACGACTACCAGACTGCTCTTGATACAAGGCCCTTAGACCCCCAAGCAAAGGAATCTGTACCCAGGATCAGAAGAAACCCCCCCTGCCAGCCCAATGCTCAGGGTCCCCCGACTAAGCAACCCACGGGCTCCAGCCATTTCTGATAGCGCTAGAGTCCCAAGCGGCTAAGCCCCCAAGGGAGGGCTGCAAACCGGTCTGCACCTGGCCTGAAGCTTGCGCACAGTCTCTTCATCCTGTCGGGCCTGCCTCTCGTCCTCAAGAGCCTCCTGCAGCTTGAGGTACATGGCTTCCAGCTCCCGAACTCGCTGCAGATACTGCTCCAGTTCAGAGGACTTCTGGGCAACCTGCTCCTCCATCTGCTGTCTGATCTGGAGGAGTGAGAGGATGGTGGTCTTGCTTAACTTGGGTGACTTCATCCCCAGGATGAGGCTCCCAGCGCACCTCTGCTTGTCAGCTGAGGACGTAGGGAATGGGAGCATACACTCAGCCTGCACACTAGGAGTCCAAGAGGATAAAGTGCAGTCCCAGTGCCACGCTCCTGCGGTATGCGCTACCCTTTCTACGCAAGTCAAGGCAAAAGGTCTAACTTCTCTTTAAATTCTTTCCTATTTTTTAAGACTTATGTATTATATATACACTATTCTGCCCGCATGTATGCCTACAGGCCAGAAGAGGGCACCAGATCTCATTATGGATGGCTGATGGCTGTGAGCCACCATGTGGTTGCTGGGAATTGACTCAGATCCTCTGGAGGAGCAGCCAGTGCTCTTAACCTCTGAGCCATCCCTCCAGCCCCCAATTCTTTTCTATTTTAAAGCCAAAAACCTCTTTTCCAAATCTGAAGGAAGAGTGAGCCTTCATCCAGGCAGAGCAGCCTAGGAGTTGCAGGCCCTACTGCCTCTACTTCCCCACCCTGGGGCACCTGTACACGGACCAAGTGCATGGCTTTCCCCTCAGGATTGAAGAGGATTTAATCCCTGTTTTAAAAAACATAAAGACAGGGCTGGGGTACAGCTAACTGGTAGTGTTCACTTCTACGTGTGAATCGTGGGGCTCCGTGCTCAGTACCCTGACGTACGCACGCACTATCAGACATGTTGGTGTACTTCTCTGCAGTGTAGGAATTATGTCACCAACATTAGCTCCCTGAGAGTCCTGAGAACTCCTAGAATGACCTGTGCGGGAGCACATACCCATCACAATCACACCAGTACTCAGAGAGACAGAGCATGGTGGGTGGGCAGCTGACATCTTCAAACACATCATATGCGTCTTCCTGAGCACAAGCTGAACTCTCGCCTCTAAGCAGCAAGTGACTAACGGTAACACCAGCCGGTGTTCAGGCTCAGGTCAGACAGCGACACTCTGTCCATACCACAAGCCTTTGGAGAATGAAAAGCATCCTGGTTGCCTCAGGATGACAGGGGCACCTCAAGGCAAATGAGGACATACCACACTAAGCATGTATCACCCCGCTGCATGCACTTCTGCTTAGGGGTCTGGAAAACAAGGTGCCCATCCTTTTCCTCTACCTCTCTGGTTCACAGTAGAGCTTGATAAAGGATAATGCACAAACAAGCACACAACTCCCAGAAGCCACAAGGCATGGCAAAGCCAGGATGAGGGAGCAGCCAGGCCTCCCGAGCGGCTCTCAGACTTACCAGCTTCTCGCGCTCCAGCTCCGTGCTGAACCTGGCCTGCAGCTCTACCTGAGTCTGCAGGCGTTTCTTCTCCTCGTCTGCGGCTCGAGATGCTGCTTCCTCCAGTTTCTAATCAATCAGTCAGAAACCCATCCCCAGAAAAGCAAAATTGTTACAATGGAAGAGAAAGTCTTGCTTAAGCATATAACAAAACCATACATTCAATAAAAACTAAATGAGAGCTGTGAGACCAGCCTGCCCAGTCAGCATATAAAACAAGTCAAGTATGAATGACCTCATTCTGCACAATGTGCACAGAGAATCTGGGAGGCCACTGAATCTGTCACTGCGACCACGCTCTCACGATCTGACTAGTTCTGGAGCTTCCTATACAGTGCTGTCTGCTACCACACTGCCCCTTACCAGAGCTCGGCTCCCAGGTAGGTGACACAGGGAGCTTCCTCAACCCCTTCCAAGAACAACTAGTTTAAAAAAAACAAAACACATTAAAGCTTACAGACTCTCCTAGCCTACTGAGGCTGTAGCTGGGCAGTAGAGTGCTAGCCCAGCATGCAAGGCCCCAGAGTTGATCCCATCCACCCTCAAAGCACAAAAAGCAAAACACAAACAAATACATAGAAAGCAAAACAGTAACAATAGATAATCTACTGGACCTTAGAGCACAAAGGGCCTGGCATTTCAGGCACTCCCTCCCCTCCCCTCCCAAGAAGGAAGTGCCACTCCTGGTGGAAGAAAGCTGAGACCAGGGGCCCTCTGTCCTCTGCTCACAGCTCAGGCTTCAGTAAGGGAGGAGCAGCTGTGGGTTTTCACAGGGGTCAAGGCTGGCAGGCAGAGAAGACGGGTCTGATCACCCTGGTCTCAACTCACTTGGGCAAAAGCCCCACAGGGGGAGAAGGAAACAGAGGTGACATCAGGCTGTACCCTCTGCTCTTAAAGCAGGACTGTGGATGGCTCCAAGTATGTGCTGCAGTCTCCATCCAAGCTCAAACAACTGCAATCCTCCTGCTTCAGCCTGCCAAGGGCTGGGGTTATAGGTCCCTGCCATCACACACACCCAGCCTTCCAGGGAAGTTTTGCTCAAGGAGAAAAGCAAGCTTGGTAGCTCTCAGCAAACATAACTTTGTTATGTGAGGCACACAAACGAGATTTGGGCTGTGACTAAGAGTAGTCCCACCGGGAAGCAAACCAACAGATTAGCTGAGCCTGACAGAAGCTTGAAGGTCTGGCTAGGCCAGGCCCTCTTTAAGACTGGCCTGGAGAATCTGAATGTAACCTCAGACTGTGAGTCTACCTCATTCCTAGGGCACTGCAGAAAACATATCAAACACCCAGGAATCAGTGAACTCTAGCAGTCAGTCAGGGGTGGCAGAACAAAGGGAATCAGGGAGGCAAGGAAAGGCGTGTGGAGGGTCGTTCCAGGTGACTGTGGCTGCACACACTCCTGCTCTGAGGAGCAGACTGAAGGCCTCAAGGGTCCAGGAAACAGTCCAGCCAAGTCACTAAATAAATAAGCACACAATGACAAGCTAGGGATAAGGGTATCAGGATCAGCATCCATAGTTCCCATACCACCTTATCTTCTAAAACATCCAGTTTTCAACTAAAAAAAAAAGTGTGAGAAACAGGAAGGTGTTACCCCTATGTAGGAAAACAGTCAACAGGCTCTGCCTTTGAAGCAGCCCAGGGGCCTATCTACACAGCCATTACAGTAAACATACTATAAAGAATGACAGGAAGTCCCAGTTAAAGACATAATGGAAGGAATAACAATATCCCGTCAGAGTGGAGAAAGCATATCAATAAAGAGGCCAATTTAAAAGAACCAAATGGAGATTGCTGAACTAATGTCCTCTAGCGAGCTACCTAGCGAGCTACCAGCGTGCACAGCACTAGGAAGCCAGGGCGTGGTCTGCTGGGACAAACCTATGACTTCTGAATTTGGAAGCTGGAAGCAGGAAGCACAAGTTCAAGCCCAAGGTCCCTAAGTAAAGAGTTGAAGGCTAGCCAGGGCTACAAGATCTTATTTCAAAAAATCATCAACTAGAGGGACTCGACAATCTATTTGGGCTACTAGATTTTCTGTGTACTAAAGAGATACAGTCAGAAGGACAGAAAAATAAATAGCATCAGAGAATCTGGTCACTGCTAGACACAATATTCTGTTCAACAGCATATGGAACAAGTAAGAAGGGAGGAGAAGTACTTGAAGAAATACACTGAAAATTTACCCAATATAACGGAAAGCCTTGGTCTACATTCTATAAACTCTAAACAGGCGAAAAACAAAGGCAGTGCCAGACATGGCCTCACCTTTAATCCCAGGTAGAGGCAAGCAGAGTTAGTGGTCTACACAGCAAGCTTTGGGCCAGCCAGAGCTACATACTGAGGCCCTGCCTTAAAAACAAGGACAGCGGCAACCATGACACCACAGTAAAACCACAGAGAGACACTGAGAACAGGGAGACATAAAGATCTCCAGCAAACTCCACGGCCAGTTAGTTCCCCTCAGAAACACATGACTAGTCATAGTCGAAATCCAGTTCATAACCTGAAAGGTGCCATGTCTGGCTGCAGCAGGTAACTGCCAAGCCTCCCGCGGCACAGTGACCAGCACTGAATAAGATAGGCGCTCTTCCATCGGCCCAGCCTTCCTGCCTGGAGTTGGCTCAGCTCCGACTTCTCAGGTCTACTTCTGTGTGTACCCGCAGAGCTGTCCGAGCACACGTGGCCAGACATGACAACGGTTGAGTCTAAGCCCTTTAGCACCGTCTCTAAGAGGGACAGCTCAGAGCTGGTGCCTATAAACACAGCTGGACACAGTGTCCCAAGGCTGGGCACTTCCTGAGAACTCAGCTCACTAAACCGCTCCTAACAGTGTGCATGAGGCAAAGCTCCTGAGGCAGGCTCCTGCGTGGCTGGGGCACTACCTGGGACAGCGTTTGTTTCCCTTGCCGGCTCTGTCTACCACACTCTGCCTGCGCCCACCTTCCTCACGCTCTCCAGCTCCTGCTGCTTGTTTTCGTTGGCCGTTTGGAGTTCCTTCATCTGCCGCTCCAGCTCCTCCTGCTCGGCTAGCATCTTCCTTCGGAGCTCTTTCCGACGCTGGCGGGCTTCCTTGTATGGTGGGGGGCTGCCCAGCTTCAACAGATGGATGGTGGAATGGATGGCTGTAAGGAAAAGGAGAAAGAAAGGAATTATAGTCATATATCTAAACTTAACATTAATCGGGGGAGCTGGGGAGCTGGTGCCCGTCAGCAGCGGCTCAGCCTGAGCGGCACCAGCTTCTCCAGATCCCACTGAGAAAGACATGCATTCAAGTCTTTCTGAGGTCCACGGTTCAGTCTGTCCTCAAACTCACAGCAACCCTGCTGCCTTTGGCTACCAAGTGCTGACATACTTTCCTTCTCCCCAAAATGCTAAATAAGGACAGGCAAGATGGCTCAGCATGTAAAGACACTAGCTGTGCAAGCCTGGACCAGTCAATCCTGGGGACCCACACATGAGATGTAGCATGTATGCCCATACACACGCATCAGGAGCTCACATATACATAACAGTTTTTAAAAGCCAAATAAAATTAAGACACACTAAGGGCAGAGAATCAACATTCTTAGCAGATCATGTGCAGTCTATTACACTGATTCTGCCCTCAGCTCTGTCTATGAAACCACTTCCATCCCTATATGTAAAGACATATCACTACTTATGCTATATTTACATATAGCATAGCACACAAAGGACTTCAGAGGACACATTATTGCAGATGAACACTGTCTGTATATATATATTACATTTAATATAAAATCTCATTTCTTTTCTGTTTTTTATTTATCTTATGTATATGAGTGGTTTGCCTGCATGTATGCATGTGCACCATGTGTGTATCTGATCCCCGAGAAGGTAGAGGAAGGGTGTCAGATCCCCTGGGACCAGAGTTATGGTGACTGTGAACCATCCATCAGGTAGGTGCTGAACATCGAACCCTAGTCATTTAGAGGAGCAGCCAGTGCTCTTAATCACTGAGCTATCCATCTCGCTAACCACTTTTGTGATGTGACTCTGTAACTGAAGTTGGCCTAAAACCTATTATGTAGTGCAGACTGGTTTTGAACCAACAGCAATCTATTGCCCTGTCTCCTCGGTGGTGGGATCAAAGGCTCAATCCACCACACCTGGCTCTTGGCGTTTTCAACCACTTAAATTTAATGTCTTTTTTAACTATTGTTCAAATTCGAAAAGCATGAACAGACATCCAGGAAAAGTTTCTGCTTACTCTTACCCTCTGAGCTCTGGGCCTCCTGTCCATCAGCAACCGATGCTAACATTTCTCTGGTCTCTTCTGAGATACTTTAAGCAAATGAGTAAGGTTGCATCACCCACTTCCTCTTAAATGCTAACATGATGCTCTCTCCTCATTTATTGGTTTCTTGAGTTACAAAACCACTCAATAAATTCCCTTTCTGTCTTGTGCATGACACATTCTTAACATTCTGTGATTGAAATCTTAACAAATCTTAACATTCGCTAACATCTCTCACACGCCTAAAGGAAAATTCCATATGCTTTCAAGAGTTAGGGCAGTAAGACCTAAAATATAGTTTTGTCCCCACAAAGTCAGAATGCAAATAAATTGGCCAAAAAAATTTTAAGAGGGGACTTGTGTTTCCTTGGTTTTCTTTCACATGTGGCAACAGCCACCAACTCGAGGACACAAACTGCCAGTGTCTAGGCGAGGGTTGAAAAGACAAAGTTGGAGCACTCACGGTTTTATTTTGTTTTTCCCCCGTCAGGGTCTAGAGTAGCACAGGCTGGCGTGGTCTGCCTCCCGTGTGCTGGGATTAAAGATGTGCCCATGCCCATCTTCTGTTCCTTGTTGTAGAATACAATAAAAATGTCCTACCCTGAATCCATTCTTGTTTCTTCTTCTTATCCGAGGCACTGATTTCAAAGGTCTTATCAAAGCATTTTATTAGAAAAAGACATTTCTTTCCATCTTTGTCAGGCAGAGACTAAAACAGAAATCACAGAAACCATGATTAGTTCTTTAAAATTTTATTATTTTTTGTTTGTTTTATATTATTTAAAAAGCAGCTGAGGGGAGAGAAAGGGAAGGAAGAAAGAGACTTGATCTGACCTTAAGTAGGACCATGCTTATTCATGGCAAAATGGCATCTTTGTCACCCACTATGTGGATGCCAAATGTCCAGAGGAAGATAGGATGTGGCCTCTTGTTGGGGTGGAAATGACTTCCATAGTCCTCAAGGAAGCTGGGAAGTGTAGTCCATCAGCAGGAAACTACCATTTTGTTTATGGAGACAAGGTCTAAGAACGTAGACCAGGAGGATCTTGAACTCAGGATCCTTCAGCCCCAGCCTCCTAAATGCTGGGATTACAGGCATGTGCCACACCACACCTGGCCTAGTTTTCTTCTTATGTATTTCAATTAATTTCTTAACATATAAATCTAACTGAAATTCAATGCCAATGAAAAGTACCTACAAATGCAAATGTCTGATTACTAATGCTGTCCCCAGGCGGCCTCGTGTGTGGTTACAATGACTCCTGAGTGAGAGGCCACATCTACACAGCACCCGCTGAGGACAAGAGGACCCCATGCTTTTGCTTGCACTCTAGCAGTTGAGTGTGTCCCCTGCAGGCACCCGAGAGGGGACACCCACATAACCGGCACAGGAGACCTCTGCTACTATGGCTTTTCCTACACCTGAGGTGTCACCGCTAGTGCTCTGTGGTTCTTGACCTCTGTCTTTATGAGTAAAATGGCAGAGCCTATGAAAATCCTGTAGGTCTCAGGTTAGCTGAGTATGAACAAACCACAAAGTATTAATATAGCTTTATACCATTCTACAGTTTGAGTGTTAATTCCCATATTTAAATGTTGGTCAACAATACCAAGACACTAGTGGTGGCTAATACACAAATCAAGTCTAAAAACCAGAAAGTAATTTTTTTGACACAATGTCTTGCCATGTAGCCCTGGATAAGTAGAGCAGGCAATCCTCCAGCTTCCTGAATGCTGGGATTACAGGTGTGTCACTTTGTCCCCACAAAATTAATGTTCTTGAGGACTTTACATCGTTACAGAATTAACAGCTAAAAAGTATATCACTCAAGACAGACATGGAGGCTCATACTTGCAATCTTAGTACTGTGTAGAAAGAGGCCAAAGAATGAAGAGTTCAAGGCAATAGCAAGTTTAAAGCCACTCAGACTAATGAGAGTCTGTCCTCATAAATAAATACATCCTGTCTTTAAAAAACTAAAATGAAGAGTGGCAGCACATGCCTGTAATCCTAGACCTGGGGTAGAAGAAGCAGGAAGATAAGGAATGCACGGCAATCTATGACTACATGAGTCCGTACCTTACCAAAATGATCAGTTCTCTTCTATTTGCTTTATTTTAAAAGCTCCAGATCTGCTTTTTTTTTTTTTTTTTTTTTTTTTTGCCTTTTTATAATGATTTTTTTTGGGTTTTTTTGTTGTTATTGTTTTTTGTTGTTGTTGTTGTTGTTTTTCGAGACAGGGTTTCTCTGTGTAGCCCTGGCTATCCTAGAACTCACTCTGTAGACTAGGCTGGCCTCGAACTCAGAAATCCTCCTGCCTCTGCCTCCCAAGTGCTGGGATTACAGGCATGCGCCACCACTGCCCGGCCTTTTTTTTTTTTTTTGCCTTTTTAATGACTTGATTTTACTCAATGATTCCTTAAATGCAAATCTCTCAGATTTAATCCTTATACTTTATTCAAAGCATAAAACAATATATTCATATCAGGTGCACGTTTTGTCAGCTGTCTTTAATTTTTAGTTTAGAAGTCACAGTGACTATACTGTATTTTGAAAATGTCCACTTGGGGATATTTGAAGATTTAGTCTGTAAGAGTGAGGCTGGGAAAGCCCATGGACCGCAGAGGTCAGCAGAGGTCAGCAGGGGGCAGCAGAGGGCAGCAGGGGACAGCAGGGGGCAGCAGAGGGCAACAGGGGGCAGCAGGGAACAGCAGAAGAAAGCAGGGGACAGCAGAGGGCAGCAGAAGAAAGCAGGGGACAGCAGAGGGCAACAGGGGGCAGCAGGGAACAGCAGAGGGCAGCAGGGGGCAGCAGGGAACAGCAGAAGAAAGCAGGGGACAGCAGAGGGCAGCAGGGGACAGCAGAGGGCAGCAGGGGACAGCAGAAGAAAGCAGGGGACAGCAGAGGGCAACAGGGGGCAGCAGGAGACAGCAGAAGAAAGCAGGGGACAGCAGAGGGCAACAGGGGGCAGCAGGGGGTAGCAGGGGGCAGCAGGGGGCAGCAGAGGGCAGCAGGGGACAGCAGGGGGCAGCAAGGTCAGCAGGGGACAGCAGAGGGCAACAGGGGACAGCAGAGGGCAGCAGGGGCAGCAGGGGACAGCAGAGGGCAGCAGGGGTAGCAGGGGTAGCAGGGGGCAGCAGGGACAGCAGAGGGCAGCAGGGGTAGCAGAGGGCAGCAGAGGGCAGCAGGGGGCAGCAGGGGGCAGCAGAGAACATCAGGGGGCAGCAGAGGACATCAGGGGGCAGCAGAGGTCAGCAGAGGTCAGCAGGGGGCAGCAGAGGTCAGCAGGGGACAGCAGAGGGCAGCAGGGGTAGCAGGGGGCAGCAGGGGTAGCAGGGGGCAGCAGGGGGCAGCAGAGGGCAGCAGAGGGCAGCAGAGGGCAGCAGAGGGCAGCAGAGGGCAGCAGAGGGCAGCAGGGGACAGCAGGGGTAGCAGGGGGCAGCAGGGGACAGCAGGGGACAGCAGAGGGCAACAGGGGACAGCAGAGGGCAGCAGGGGCAGCAGGGGACAGCAGAGGGCAGCAGGGGTAGCAGGGGTAGCAGGGGGCAGCAGGGACAGCAGAGGGCAGCAGGGGTAGCAGAGGGCAGCAGAGGGCAGCAGAGGGCAGCAGGGGGCAGCAGAGGGCAGCAGAGGACATCAGGGGGCAGCAGAGGTCAGCAGAGGTCAGCAGGGGGCAGCAGAGGTCAGCAGGGGACAGCAGAGGGCAGCAGGGGTAGCAGGGGGCAGCAGGGGTAGCAGGGGGCAGCAGGGGACAGCAGAGGGCAGCAGAGGGCAGCAGAGGGCAGCAGGGGACAGCAGGGGTAGCAGGGGGCAGCAGGGGACAGCAGGGGACAGCAGGGGGCAGCAGGGGACAGCAGGGGCAGCAGGGGGCAGCAGGGGACAGCAGGGGACAGCAGGGGACAGCAGGGGGCAGCAGGGGACAGCAGAGGGCAGCAGGGGGCAGCAGAGGGCAGCAGGGGACAGCAGGGGGCAGCAGAGGTAGCAGGGGGCAGCAGGGGACAGCAGGGGACAGCAGGGGACAGCAGGGGACAGCAGAGGGCAGCAGAGGGCAGCAGGGGACAGCAGAGGGCAGCAGGGACAGCAGGGGACAGCAGAGGGCAGCAGAGGGCAGCAGGAACAGCAGAGGGCAGCAGAGACAGCAGGGACAGCAGGCAGAAAGGCCACACCCACTCACCTCCACACAGCAGCTTTCATCCAACAGGATGTCTCCTTTCTTATCTTTCAGATCCTCGCTCACATAGTAGGAAATTATGTTGGGTTTTAATACAAACCAGCGCTCAGTCCAGTTTTTCCGTTTGTGGCCTTTCTTCATCATGTAACCCTGTGACAGATTAAACCAAATGTAGCATGTGAGCTTTCATGTAAGAGCTGACAATTTTTTGATTGTCTTATTTACTCTATTATCTGACACCTGGTCCAAAATATACAAATGTCAATGGTTCTCACCTGTGTGGACCATGGACCGGAGTCTCTAAGAATCTGTGATCCAGAGACATGAACCCAGTGGAATCCACCAACCACACACAAAGGCTTACATGTAAATTTAGACATTTCAGAGTCTCTGCAAGTGACATACAGATAACAGAGCCTTTGGTATTAATAAATAGTGAATTTCCCTACACTGCCTTACCTTTTAAGACATTTATTGAAATATTTATAGGTAAACAGAAATGTTCGGGATGCAGAGAAAAAGGAGACGTGAAGGGATGTGGACAGAGACCACACCATACACCCTTGTAATATCAGACCCCTGTTCAAGTTAGGCCTTAATAATGCTTACTGATGGAAGAAAGAACAAGGGCAACAGTAAGCACCTGCCGAACAGAGGAAGAGTGAAGTATGGAAAACAGAAAGCAGATCATTTGATATAATAATGTAAGACGTTTGAAAGCTATATATACATATATATATACACACATACATACATATATATACACATATATATACATACACACATACACATATAATAGACAGACAGACAGACAGACAGACAGACAGATAGATATGCACATGCAGCTGGTATGCATCTTAATCTTAATCCCAGCAGGCAGACTGAGGCCAGCCTGGTCTATACAGTGAGTTCCTGGCCAGCCAGAGCTAAGGTGAGATCCTGTCTCAGGACAAACAGATGTTCTATTTAACTAAGTATTTAGTTTCCTACATGTATATCAGACACTGTTGGGTGCTGAGGAAAAAAAAGTATAATTGTTAAGATAAATAAAACTTTGCTATATGAAAGTACCACTTTCTAATGGTAAAGATATTTTTATAATTCTATAAAACACTGGAAAATCATGTACTTTCTAAAAATACAGGAAAAAATTATGTAAAATTCACCAAAATCACACACTCCGGAGGTGACCACTAGATGTGTTGGTGAGCGTCCTTCTAGACATCTCTACACGTGTGTCATGTTACACGAGCAGGAGTTACAAGAGTCCACTGTCCTATGGCCTGTGTTTCTATTGAACAATACACCATGGGCATCTTTCCACATTAGTGGGTACAGGATTACATATGACATCAGGGTGCTTTTTAAAAATCATTTGGAAACTTGATTAACAGTTCCTTCAAAAATAGTAACTTCTCAATTCTAACTGTGGCATAATTTTTTAAAACAAGCGCCTAGGACTAGAGACACAGCTCAGCTGTGAAGCACCTTCTAGAATGCATAATGCCTTGGTTTAGTCCTCAATCCCCCAGCTGGGTGGGGCAAATCCTAAAAGTCTAATAACAGAGAAAATAGAAAACTTTATTTTTGTTCTAAATCATCTTTTACACTTTAAAAATTTTTATTCTACTCGTTTGTGTAGGCTAGAAGTATATGAATAGAGTAATACTCTCTATTCAGTTATTCCCCTCAGCCAATTTCAATGTCCCAAAGTTTAATTAACAGAACAGGGAAGCTGCCCTGAACTGAACTCAACACTTTGGGGTGTGTTCTAAATCATTTGAAGAGCCTAAGTGACTTATGGAGAGGAAAGGAAGCTACTTAGTTCCAAACATCAGACTCTAAAGATGAGGGAGACAGTGTTATGGTCCTCTTACCTGCTTCAATACATCTAAAATAAGCTCATTGAAGACCTCGTTAATGGCCATAGACACCGTCTGACGATCCATGCCCTTGCTAAACTGGCCATTCCCAATCAGCTCAATAAGTTCCCAGGCAGAAAGGCCATCTTTATTGTCATCAAAGTTTATTTTATAATGTTCAAACTGCTCTTGTTGCCAGCCTCCTCCCATAGCTTCTGTAAGTTTCTTAAGCAGGTATTCAATCTGTAGGGGAAAAAAAAAATTAATTATCTTTTTTTTTTTTTTTTGAGACAAGGTTTCCCTGTGTAGCCCTAGCTGTCCAACTTGCTCTGTAGACCAGGTTGGCCTTGAACACAGAGATCCCCCAGCCTGTGACTGACTCCTAAGTTCTGGGATTAAAGGGATTCTCCACCATCACCTAACTAATTATTTCCTATTTTTAACATAGGAATTCATTTGTGTTATTCACACTATTGGGTTCAATTCAGAAAATATTCTTTATACTTCCAAAAGAGTACTTCTTTAAAAAACAAACTCCCATTGCTAGGGAAAGCTGTGCACATGAGACACCCACCAATGGTTGTTCTCTGCAGGTGCAGTAGTGAATCAAACTCGACAGCCCATATTTGTATGTATGTAGCTAAGGAAAGCTACAGATACACACACACAAACAAACCACTGGCACCTCATCATTCTCTTTCAGTAAATACTTCAATATACCAAGAACATTAATCTTTTCTTCCTTCTGTTTTGATCTGTTTGTCTATTTTGAGACAGGGTCTCCTATAGGAGACCTATAGGGTCTCCAGACTAGCCTCAAACCTACTTTATGTAGCCGAGTCTGACCCTGAACTGATCTTCTGACCACAGCTCCCTCGTACTGAATTACTGGAGCATGTGCAACCAGCACCCTGCTTTGTACACGAACCTCACTAAACATTAGTGTTAAATAAACATCTCAAATGCACAAGCTATCCCCTAATTTACAGATTTCCTATGTAAACCAGTTACCCCTCTCCTGTTCCCCCCACCCACCCACTAGAACACTGATGACATTATAGATACGACTGGATTCCTAGTCTGAACCAGAAAGTCTTACTAAATCCTGAAACATCAGACATTATGTAGGAAAATACTGGGAGGTAGGGGGAGGCAGTGATGCTGAATGAGATGACATTGCTTATCTTCAAGAGCCCGGTGTGATAATTCATCTCTACCTTCCCTCTCTATCTGATATGTTTCTAGAGCATATTCACAGTACAGACAGATGAGTCTGACTATGACAATTCCATACGTGCACAGCATATACTTTCAAATATTTACCCCACCTCTGTCCTCTCTGATCTCCTCCCCTCGTTACTGACTTCAGTTTATTTTACTTGTTTGTGTAGGCTAGAAGTATATGAATAGAGTAATACTCTCTATTCAGTAATTTCCCTCAGCCAATTTCAATGTCCCAAAGTTTAATTAACAGAACAGGGAAGCTGCCCTGAACTGAACTCAACACTTTGGAGTGTGTTCTAAATCCCACAAAACCCCACTTCAGTGTTCTATGTCCTCACCATGTACATCAAACTAGTAACAAAGTGCTACTGATATTATTCCTGAGATCAGCAGTTTTCACTATGAATTAAGCCAGGATATTTGTGATGGAATGAAAATATTCTAGCTCAATCACAATATAGCCAGATACAATTTTATTTTTATTATTTATTTATTTATTTATTTACTTACTTACTTATTTATTTATTTATTTATTTTGGTTTTTTCGAGGCAGGGTTTCTCTGTGTAACCCTGGCTGGCCTGGAACTCATTCTGTAGACCAGGCTGGCCTCGAACTCAGAAATCCGCCTGTCTCTGCCTCCCAAGTGCTGGGACTAAAGGCGTGCGCCACCACCGCCCGGCCAGCCAGATACAATTTTACAAGGTTTTTATGTACACATATTTGTTTGTGCTGTGTCTGGATATAAAATGCTTATCTTCCTATAAGATTGAAATGGGAAAAAAATATTTAGCTTAATGCCATGGCATACTTAATCCCTGCACTTGGGAGACTAAAGCACAGCTATTTCAGGCCAGCCAGGGCTACAGAGTGAAATGAAACTCTGGGTCACTGCACTTGGGGTACTGGGTCCCGCTTTCTACTCCTCCTTTGCTTTCCCACCCTTTTCTGAATTCTTCACAGGTGCTCCATCTATCTCTGAATTCCCAGAGCTCAGCAGGGGACCAAGTACAGCAGGACTCAGCTGACACCTAAAACCAAGCTAAGCTCCAAACTCCTCATCTGTGAAATGGGGACAACAATACCCGTCACACAAAGAGAGATGAGAGACCGTTCACACACAGAGAACGGTCAGCACAAAGCCACCCAGCAGACACACCATCATTGTCACTTCCCCTCCACACTGGGTGACATATCACACAAACACTTAACACACTTGTGAAAATGTTTACCAAGTATGAAAATAAAGAATGCAAAGTGAAGCTGGCCCATGGTTTCACCTGCATAAACAGAAAATGCAGACTTTCTGGCAAATATTTGTTAAAAACATAGAAAGTATTTAGTTACAAATAAGACCTGGGGTTCATTTTTCTTTTTTATTCTTTGCATTCCTGTTAATGTGACTATAATGCTGCTCATGAACTAAGTATTCCTGTTAATGTGACTATAATGCTGCTTATGAACTAATAAAGTGTAACAGGAAATGGAAAGAAATTCCATTTACTAAGTACAAGTTCAAAACCATCACAAGTTTTGTGATAGGAGCTCCTTTGGGATAAACATTAGCCAAGGCCTTGAAAAAGTGTGAGCAGTGTCAGCAAACGCTCTGAGCAGAAGAGAAGCACACTCCGGCCCTTCTCTCCTCTCGGTGAGGAGGTGTCACTCACTGCCTAGTCTTCCGTGCTTCTAAAGAGGTACAGACGACAGAAGAGGAAAAAAGATAATGGAAAAGATGATTAAAGTCAAGAAGAGACTAAAAACAAAATAACAATTTTTTAAAAGAAAGGGGGGGAGGGGAGGGGGGGAGGGAGGGGGGGAGGGAGGGAGGGAGGGAGGGAGGGAGGGAGGGAGGGAAGGAAGGAAGGAAGGAAGGAAGGAAGGAAGGAAGGAAGGAAGGAAGGAAGGAAGGAAGGAAGGAAGGAAAGAGGGAGGGAGGGAGGGAGGGTCAGTTCGTGGCAGGAGGATCAAAACCATCCACAGCTAAATAGTGAATTCAAGACCATCCTGGGCTAATGAGAGTCTGCTTACCCTGCATTCAGGTAATAAAAGACAGATACGCAATTGTCCAAGGTGGTACTAACATCCATAGATGTTCTAACTCCCTAGGACGACCACAACAAGGCACTGGCTGCTGGCTGTGACTTAGCTCATCAAGGGAGCATTATGAGGAAGCACACGTGTGTAGCCGTGTGTACAGGAAGAGGGACGACTGTGGATCTGACAGGATGCTGTGGCCCATGACAGGAGACAGCCTTCCCTTACTCGCCACAGTGAGGCCACACCACCACCTTCCTGCTCCAGGTGACCTTTTGCTTGCAACTCAGATTCTCAATTCAATTATCAAAGCAGCTTCTTTGATATCAAACCAAGTTCTTCTGGAACCTTCCTATAATGGTACCTCTCAAGCCCTGGGAGGCTGACTTTCAGCCCCAGCACCAGCAAGCCATCACTCCCAGCACCTGTGTCTTTCCTGTTGACTTGGGACACTATAACCAAGGAGCAGAAGGACCTTTTGACTGTGCTGGCCAAAGAAACACATTCTCACTCCACTATTCAAGTAAACTAAATAATGAGTCACGTGTGTGCCAGGTTGCTTTACAGAAGAGCCTGTGCCAATTCTAAGGCTCATTCAGCTCAGGAAGCAGCCTGCTTCCTCCTTCCAAGCAGATTTCACTAAAAATAACAAAGAAGAAACTTCAAGCTGAATGTGATTTTTCTAGGTCTTTGGCTTGGATTTTTATCCTGTCAAAACTTCTCTCTGACATTAAAGGAGCAACCTACATTTTACCTCACCTAAGATCACTTTAAAACATTTCAAGTTTGAGTTTTCACTGCAGCAAGGCACTTCTTCCAAGTAAGTGTGTGGCAGACACATCCTGTTTTGTTCTTGGTTCTATGGGAAATGACACTAGTAAAAACTATACTTTATGCTTTACGAGAACACATTTCCAGGAATATTACCAGAAGAAACTGTGGAACCAACTCAAAGGGGCTCACCATCTCTACAAATGTGCCGCTACAAACCCTTGACTTTACCATGTAACATAAATATTTATTTAACATTCTTGACATTCATTCTGGGTGATAGAAAACATAGTCAAATACATATTGTGGATGCATTATTCACACAGCTGCCATTGTTAGACAGTACTGGCTAAAGCAGAGAAAAAAACTTGACTTCTCTGGGTATGGTATAGTATATCTATGATCTCAGTGCTTAGGGTGGAGACAGGAGAATAGCCACAAGTTTGAGGCCAGCCCCTAGCTTCCCTGTGAAACCAAGTCTCAAAACAGAACAAGTGACAACAACAAAACCCATAAACTTAAAACACAAGCGATCATTATGATAGATGGGTTACTAGAAACAAAAATTACGCAGGAGTCGGGCAGTGGTAGCACACGCCTGTAATCCCAGCACTCTGGGAGGCAGAGGCAGGCAGATTTGAGTTCGAGGCCAGCCTCATCTACAGAGTGAGTTCCAGGATAGCCAGGGCTATACAGAGAAACCCTGTCTCGAAAAAAACCAAATCCAAAAAACAAAAACAAAAACAAATTACGCAGGAGTGGTGGAACAGGAACACACCTTCAGACCCAGCATTCAGGAAGGTAGAGAATCTCAGTGAGTTTGAGGCCAGCCTATTCTACACAGTCAGTTCCAAAATAGCCAGGGCTCTGTAGGCCATGTTAGAAACCTTACATGAGCTGGAGAGATGGCTCAGCAGCTAAAACCACTGCCCGCACCCACCTGGTGGCACACAACTTTCGTTAACTCCAGTTCAAGGGAATCCAATGCCCTCTTCTGACCTGTAAGGCCACAGAGCACTAGGCACACATATGGTGCACAGACATATATGCAAACAAAACACTGGTAAACAGTAGTAGTAGCAGCAGCAGCAACAGAAATAAAATTATTTTCTAAGAAAAAAAATAGTATATCATAGCCCGGAGCAGCAGCCATGTCTGTTAAGGCCTTTCAGGGCAACCATCCCCCACTCTGGATTATGCTGGGCAGTGCGTTAGGATGCTGCATTCTGTGTTCCCTTTAACACTCATATACACTTAAACATTATCATATTTAACACCAAGACAGTGTTCCCACTACCACAGAGAAACTTGTCTTTCCCTTGCTACCAATGGCTACCTATTGTTAAATCCTGAGGCCCCTTCTTACTGCTATCTGATTTTTCTGCAATTTACATTCTCATACGCCTTTTCTTATCGCACGGCCTACAAGTTTCTGCTTCCTTTACCAAATCTACTTCCTCCTGCTGCAACTGAAACAGCCCCAAGGTTCTCCTAGGCCCTCACAACTCCTACTAAGGTCACTTCCTCCCTGCCCTAACCCACTTCCATGGTTTCTCCATATCTCTCCAGCCCTAGCTTCTCAGGAGCTCTAGCTGTGTATTTCCACAAGGATATATTCTATCTACAACACTAAACATGCCATACACATTATCATGACCCACTTGGTGAGATATATCACACAGGGTTCAGGCACTGCATCAAGTGTTTCACATACATCAACTTTTTTAGCCTCACAGGGTACATTGTGGAAACCAGCTATCTCCATTCTACAGGTGGGGAGACACAGATTAGAAGATTACTTTGTTACTCTATGAAGAAGTGGTAAAGTCTGGTTTCAAAATCAGTCTGTTTCAAAGACAACATTTTATAAAAACATTGTGCTACCTCTAGGTGCCTGTACTTCCCCACAGCCAGGCACTATCAACATGAACAGACAGGGAACACAAGGATAAAAATTTATCCTGCTGGTTATGGCCTTATCTAGTACAGACCAGTTAGCTGTGTTCTGCAGAGGACTCAAACCCAGAAGTTCAGCCGCAGAACTCAATAACATCATAATCATGTATCATACGGAAATTGTCATCCTGACTCATAAAGACCCATGTCTGGTCATCCTCTCCTGCATGCTTCCATCCTAACCCCCAATCCTCCCCTGGGTCCTTCAAGGAGAATAACACAGAATAGGGTCAACAGAGGTGCTTGCCTTTGCTTTGAGCAGACTAGAAAAAAAGCCATCATCCTAGACTGAAACTTGGAACGAAAAAAAGCAGTGCCTACTCCTAACACGGTGAGAGAACAGTACTCTGGATCTTCCATATTTCCCATGGAGCATCAGCCAGTTCTTCTGCAAGCAGACAATTAGGTTGTCCCTTGTACTGAACGTATGCTCTTTAGATACCAAGAGGATGGATTCACCTGCAATCACAGCAATTCCAAGAGGAAGGGTCACACTGTTCCTGCAAATCTCCAAGGAAGACTTTAGATTTCCCCCAAATCCCTAAGTTTGGGCTTTTCTGGATTCTACCTGTTTTGTCTTGATCAAAAAACAAAACAACAACAAAAAAGCAAAAATAAAAGCAAATATCAATACAAATTCTGCAGGCCAGGTCTTCTCAGTGCTCAGACATCTAAAAAGTCCCCAAAGCCACACTTACCTCTTCTGGCACAATAATTAATGGATACTTGTCCTCTGATAAAAAGTTGAAAATGACCCACACTTTAAATGCATCATCTTCTGAAATAAGTAGTGGACTCTTTGTGAGGTTTTTCTTGACACAGAGGGTCCAACACATTCTATTGAATTCAATCTTGTCAAAGTTGTCTTGGACCTAAAAAGGAAAGAGGAAAACTCCTAAGCCAGTTCAAAATAATGTCACACACACACACACACAAGCACACAATAAAAGAAGATAGGCCGCACTCAAGCTTTCTACTAACCAGTAGTCACACCCTACATATCTGCTCCTTTGACTCAGCTAATAATTCTGCTCAACCTCTGTCCTTGACACTGACTGAGCACAGATATTCTCTGTCAGAGCTGAGAAGGCCAAGCACTGAAGGCCACATTCTGATTTTTTTAACCCCATTTTTTGTTTATATAGGCAAAGATGAAAATCTGATACAAGAAAGTGCTTAACTGACATTCGGAGACAGCTGTACCACTAACTCCTGGGCCCAAACACTCAAGAGTTATTCCTGTGCTATGAAATAAAAGGCAAAGCTGAAGAACGTGATCTATGCGCTTACATGTTTAGTTTATCAGAGAAAACATATGCAAGTAGACAGTTGAAATATTAGTGTGGAATCAATAGTTTCTCATTCCTCAACAAGAAAAATGTATACTATAATTATCACTTTCCAGAGACAGACCCAATCAATACTAGCCTGTCTCTCCAAGAAACATAAAGACAATTATTAATATGGTATGACAGTTATTGTAACCAAGATTCCACGGGAATGCTGAGCAGCTAATCTGACCTGAATGTGGGGCTACTGATATTTGAACTGAGGTGTGGCTCAGTGGTGGAATGCTTATGTAACATGTTCAAGGCCTGGGTTTGAGCCTCATACTGAAAAAAAAAAAAGTTAAACAGATCAAGAATGGGATAAAGCAAGTTCCAGATTGTAGAATAGAATGTCAAAACACCCAGAGGTGGTAGCAGCCATGGCCAGTTGAGAAGGAGTGCGGATGGTTAACTGTAAGTGGAAACTACACGCAGAAAGGTGGTCTCAGTGGGACAGAATCCGTTTATTAGGAGAACAATGAATAACCTCACAGATCCAACAAGAGCAAGAAAAGAGGCAATGCACCTGTGCCAGTACCAAAATACGGTAGGAGTCAGAACTTCAGCCCTAGTCAGTCAGAGGAAGAGACTAGTGGGGACCCCACAGCCAGCCCAACATGAGACAACACCACTGTGCCTGTCCTGGGGCCTCTGTGCCACTCACTACAGTGGGTCCCCCTGAGCCAGGGGCACATTCTCATGTTCAGGGAAAGGAAGGACCTATACTTTTCTGTGTCTCCATGTGAGACAGGTCTTGCTCCCCACCAAGAGCCTGTGAAGTGTCTCACATTAGAGTTCAATGCCAAGCAGGCCAAACTTGGCAAATGTGCACTGCAAGGAGTTGAGGCTATGGGAAGAGCGGATCAGGAAGAGGTAGAGTCGGGACTTTATCTGTACTGACAGTTGAAAGCTCAGGGGTCTTCATTTTTACAGCCATATTCTGGGGCAATATGGAAGGCAGCGTGGAGGAGCTGCAGAGCAGAACAAGGGCAAAGCACGTCTTATTGTCTTTGGAGAAGCACTCTGTGTTGTGTATAATGTGACGCCCCTGCTGGCATCACAGAGACGCTTCTCTCTTTAACCGAGTCTGTGGCTGGCAGGTTCATCTTCCTGGAGAAGCAGGGAGATGCTCTCTGTACTCTGTCTTTACCCCATCATGCCCCATGCTTCACCATGTGTGGCAGGCCACATGTCCCTGCCTGACTTGTTTATTTAGCCCCAACACCATTGATTGGAGACTTACTTATATGTGAAGGTCAGAAGATATCTTTCAGGACTCAGTTCTTTCTTTCCACCACATGGATCATGGGAGCCAAACTTGGGTGGCCAGATTTGATGGCACACACATTTACCAAGTGCATCATCAACACCCCCAGCAGGGACGAAACCCAGAGCATCGTGAATGTTACACAGGCACTTGAACTTATAAAACCAATACATCACTAAGACTAGTGAAGACTAGCCCTCACTTAGACTAACTTCATATTAATTTTATAATTTGAACAGCATCCCTGTTTTATAGATCAGGAAATAGGTTCAGAAAACAGTGAGGTGCTTTACTCAAGTTTACGTGATTGGTACACATCAAAACTAACGCTTAAAGGCCTACTCTCTCCACTCTGTCAGAGATAAAGGTTCCTGTGTGACACTGGGTATCTGTGCAGAACTACTTCTAACAGTCACTGACACCAGCTCTGCCTGCACCGGGGAACAAGGCACTAAGTGAGAGACGGGCCATATGAAAATGACAAGTGCACAAAAGCATGAGCTCCTGCTTTGAGGAACAAGAATTGATTCCCTGAGTGTGGTAACTGGAAAGTGAACATAGGTCAAATCACAAGGGCTGACAATTTTAAGAAATAGTACACAGGCTAGTTTAGTACTTTGTAGAAAAGAGAGCATTTGAAGTGGACCTTAAAATACGTTGAAAGCCAGCTAGATGGCTCAGTGGGTAAAGGAACTTGCTGCTAAGCCTGACGACATGATTTTGATACCTGGACACGGCACAATGGAAACAGAGAACTGACCACCTCAGTCTGTGTCATATGGCAAGTGATGTGCATGCACACAAAATAAATGTTTTGTTTGTTTTTTAAAATCAGGGGCACTGACAAAGACAAGGTAAGGCATTCAAGAGCAGGAGAGGAAATGGCTGGAGCAAAGGCATGGGGGCAGCAGCACTCACGCAGGGCAACTTGAGCTGACCGGCAGGAAGATGGCAGATCAAACGCCAGAGGCGGGCTGAAGCCACGTGTATGCTGTGTCTGAGCACAAGAGGAAACAAGCAAGGTTGTTAAAGGTAGGCCGTGCTTCTGTCTGCAGAGCACACTGACATGTCGTGTAGGGTTTTCAGGAGGTAGAAGGAAGATACATGCGATGCATGGTATACACGGCCCAGGGAGTGGCACTTTGAGAAGGTGTAGCCCTGTTGGAGTAGGTGTGCCACCATGGGTATGGGCTATAAGGCCCTCACCCTAGCTGCCTGGAAGTCAGTCTTCCACTAGCAGCCTTCAGATGAGGATGTCAGACCCTTAGCTCTTCCTGCACCATGCCTGCCTGGATGCTGCCATGCTCCCACCTCGATGATACTGGACTGAACCTCTGAACCTGTAACCCAGCCTCAATAAAATGTTGTCCTTTTAAGAGTCGCCTTGGTCGTGGTGTGTTTCACAGCAGTAAAATCCTAACAAAGACAGTGCACAAAACAAGGGAGAAGGAAGGGAGGTAGGTATTCAGCTGTGAGCATCTTCAAGTTGATATTCTAGAAACACAGAGATATCCAAAAACAAAGAATGGAAAGCAAGCCACAAGAGGCTGATTTATGAGACTGCAGACAAGAGCACCATGACAACCACAGACAAAGGATGGAAAGCAAAAATAAATGGAACTAGAAAATGAACTTCAAGTTGGGCACATCACACCTGTAATCCTGGCACATGGGAGGTAGAGGCAGGAGGATCAGCAGGTCAACACTCTCATCTACTTGGTGAGTTCAAGGCCATCCTGGGTTAAGAACAAAACTACAACTGGCAGCCAGCCAAGAGTGGCAGTATACCCCTGTAACCCCAGCACCTGGGAGGCTTAAGTAGAAGAAAAAGGATGAATTTGAGACCACTGTGAAGTGCAGAGTGAAACCTTGTCTGGAAAAAATAATAATAGTAACATCACATCCAATGGTGAGAAACTGAAAGCCCTTCCTCTAAGAGGAGGAACAAGGCAAGACCATCTACCTTGTTACTTCTTGACATAATACTAGAAGGACTGGCCAAAGCAATGAAGCAAGGAAAATAAGTAAAAAGCACACAGATTGGAAAGGAGCAAGCCACGTAAGCCCCTAAGTGTAGACGACTCACTCTTATATACCATGTATCTTATCTTACTTCAAGAAGTCTTGCAATGAAAACTGTAACATAAATTATTGCTGGGAGAAAAAAATTCTAAACAAGTAGCAAAGCATCTCATTATGTTCATGAATTAGAAGACCTAAGATGTTCATAATGTCTAGAGTAATCTACAGATTCTATGAAATTCTTACCAAAATGTCAATGAGTTTTTTGCAGAACTAGACACAGGAAAAAAATATTCTAACATTCATATGGAATCTCAAGGGATCCTAAATAGCCAAAAACAATCTTACAAAAAGAAAACAAAGCTGGAGGCCTCACATTTCCTAAAATAGAACACAAAGCTAAAATAACCAAAACATTATATTACGAGGACATAAAAACAGACATGGAAACAGACAAAACAGAATCCAGTCCTCAAGCACATAATCACGTGATCTTCAATAAAGCGCCAAGAATATACACGAAAGGACAATCTCCTTAATAAATAGCATTTCAGGGACTAGATATTAACATGCAGTAGAATGTTCTTTACCTAACACTGTATACAAAAATTAACTCAGAATGTTTGGAGCTAGCTCAGTGGACAGAGTGCTTACCCAACACGCACAAGTCCCTGAGTTTGATCCTTAACAGCACATAGCTGGCAAGGTGGTGCCGGCTGCCATTCCAGCCCGGGGGGTGGGGTGGTGGGGGTGGAAAAAGCAGAGGTCAAAAGCTCAAGAACATCTGTAGCTACATAGGAGGTCTGAGGTCAGCCTGGGATACATGAGGTCCTTCCTAGGAAGGAAGGAAGGAAGGAAGGAAGGAAGGAAGGAAGGAAGGAAGGAAGGAAGGAAGGAAGGAAGGAAGGAAGGAGGGAGGGAGGGAGGGAGGGAGGGAGGGGGGGAAGGGAGGGAGGGAGGGAGGAAAGGAGGGAGGGAGGGAGGGGGGGAAGGGAGGGAGGGAGGGAGGAAAGGAGGGAGGGAGGGAGGGAGGGAGGGAGGGAGGGAGGGAGGGAGGAGGGGGGGGAGGGAGGGAGGGAGGGAGGGAGGGAGGGAGAAGGAAGGAAGGGAAAGGGAGGGAGGGAGGGAAGGAAAGAAGGAAAGAAGAAAAGAAAAGAATGAATTATATCAAAGTGAATTAAAGACCTAAAACTACATTTAAACAACTTCTCCAAGAAAACATGGAAGGAACACTTCAGGACTTTCTAACAAGGATATCTTGTTTTTAGTAACCGTGTATTTATAAGGGGCTAATTATTAGAAAACAACAGATTCCTACAACTCAGTGACAATACTACCCACTTAACAATGTCAACAGAAAAAATTTGAATGAGCAAAAGGCTTGAGTAGACAAGCATGTGTGTATGTGTGTAGACACAATGAGCTATGAGCTCATACCCCTCAGATGCCCGCCATCGAAAGCAAATCAGCAAGATGAGGACGTAGAGAAACCGAACGCCAGACCACGCAGGGCTCAGATTCTGTATGTCCTCCTTGGTGTGCGGTTGCTAAAACTGAAAAATGCCACAACTACTGAGTAAAGCGGTACAGACGTTCCTCAAAAATTAAAAAGGAAACTACCACATGATCCAGCAACCTCATTACTGGGTAAATATCCAAAAGAACTAAAAACAGGACCTTGAGGAGATACTGTACCCCCACATCCACTGCAGCTCTGTTGAACAACAGCCAAGAAGAAGAAATATTCAGAATAGGCAAACGCATGAGGCAGAAAGTAGGTTGCTTGTTTCCTGAGAACTGGGAAGGGAGAACTGAGAGTACCATAAACAAGAACAGGGTTTCTGAGGGATGACGGGACAGTGATTGTCCTGACAACTACGATAACCATACAACTACTAAGTTGTACACTTTAAGATGGTAAGTGTGAGCTAAGCATGGTGGTGCACACCATTAATCTTAGCACTCTCGGGCTAAAGCACGCAGACTGCTGCAAGTTAAAGGTCAACATGGACTGCATAGCAAATATACAGAAGCCAGCCAGAGCTACATGGCAAGACAGAATCTCAAAAAAACAAAAACAAAACTGGGTACCATGACACATGTCTTTTATCAGAACACTTGTGAACCAGTGGCAGGCAGATTTCTGTGAGTTCAAGGACAGCCTGGTCTATATAACAAGGTCTGGGCCAGCCAGCAAAACCTTGTTTTTAAAAAAAGCAACAAAGTGGGCGTGGGAGATGGTTCAGTGAGTCAGTGGGTAGAGTGTGTTTCCACACAAGCATGAGGACCAGAGTTCAAATCCCCTGAAATGAACAGAAAGCTGGTGTTTACATGTGTCTGTAATCACAGTGCCCCTATATACAGAGATCAGAGGCAAAGGTACTCACAAGGGAGTTAGCCTAGCATAAGCAGTGGACAAAAAACAGAGATCCTTCTCAAGGAAAGTGGAGGGCAAGAACCCACGGCCAAGGTAGTCCTTCTCACACACACACACACACACACACACACACACAAAAGAGAAATAGTTTGGGTTGTAATGATGTCCAGCATGTCAAAAAATAGACAAAAGAACAAGTTTTCTACTATGTGAATTATACCATAATGGAAAGAAATAATTGTTTTATGAACCATAAAAGCAGAGCAAAGGTGTGGAGTAGGAAAATGCAGGACAAGGGGAGGCTCCTACTGTGGTCACACAATTTCTACCTTCAAATTCCTCCCTGAGTCCAAGCTTTTCATTATTCTAGCCTTCATTATTCTAACCGTGTCTAACGCTGTGACCCTTCAATACAGTTCCTCACGTTGTAGTGACCTCCAACCAGGTAACTGTTTTGTTGCTACTTCATAACTGTAACTTTGCTGTTATAAATTTTAATGTAAACATTTCATATGTAGGACATCTGATATGTGACCCCGAATGGGTCACAACCCAGAGGTTGAGAACTGCTGCTCTAGTTCATAGCAAAAAACAAACAACAAACAAACCACAAATCCTTTCCAATATAAGGCCATATTGTATTCACATCTGAACACCCAGTGTCTAGTATGCAGGGTTCATTTGTTCATCTGCTTAAATATTTGTAAAGGAGCCAAGTATGGTGCTTCAAGCCTAAAATACCAGCACAGCACTTGAAGAACTGATGCAGGAGGACCGCCATGAATTCAAAGTCAATGGAGGCCTGCCTGGGCTACAAGGCTGCAGAGCTTTTTTTTTTTTTAAAGTGGTAAGCATTTACGAGGTATCAGTCACTGTACTCAAACTGGACAGCAGTGGACTGACCATGCGGGCACAGGATACACATTCCAGGGGCTGAACAAGATTCCCTAACACTGCTGTCCTAACAGAGAAGTGCAGAATGCTGAGAGAATTCCAGTTCACTCTGAAAGGGTGGGGCACCAGCTAAGGAAGTCATTAGAGGATGAAGGAGACTGGCTGTTTCTAAAGTGAAGGCCTGACCGAGGGGGAAGCAGGAAGAGCCTCAGCAATTAAGAGGAACAGAAAAAAGGCCAAAACAGTCACACTGAAGCACAGCTCAAATGTCCACCAGTTGATGACGGTGTGAGCAAAACATGGTCTGTCCATGAAAGAAAGGGGAGAGTGGGACTGAGGGAGGGATCTTTTTTTTTTTTTAAAGAATGCTTGCTGCTCTTGCTTCTTGCTAGGAACCCAAATTTAATTCCCAGTCCCACGTCAGTGGCTCATTATTGGTAACACCAAAGTCAGGGTTAATCTGATGCCCTCTGCCCGACTACAAGGGTACTGCAAGCACATGCATGTATAAATACAGGCACATGGGTGAATGCACACGAGTGCACACACATACATGAATAAAACTAAAAGTAAATCTTTTAAAAAATATTTTAAGAATATGATTCTGCCATAAGAGTAGAAACAAGAAACAGGCAAGGTGACATATGTCAGATACAAACGCTGGACATGAGGTGGTTCCGTTCATGATGTACAGACTAGTGCTTGCCTAGAACTGTGGGGGACAATATTATAAATGCTAGTTGGATGAGATATTTTTTGGAAGGGAATAACCAAAACGTTCTAAAATTGAACCTTAATTCTAAATTAAGGTGATGGTTATACAAAACCAGCCATACTAAAAACCACCAAAATATAAGGTTAAATAGGCAAACTGCATGGTGAATTTTCTGCCAACATCACTGCTATTTTTAAACACATCATTTCTTTAAACCACATTGCTATTGCATTTACTGACCATGGTATTTAGGAGCATAAAGTCACTGGTGGCTCTCAGCATGAAATGCCTTATTCACTCAAAAGTACACAACCTGAATTCAACACGGCTTAGCGGTGAGTGCCTATGATTCAAAAACCTAGAGGGGTGCACGTAGGACAGTCGGGAGTTCAGGGTCATTCTGAACAACTGAGTAAGTCTGAGGCCAGACCGGGCTATATAAATTGTTTCAAACCACCTCCTCTCCCTCCAAAAAGAAAGGATTTATAAATATGATGGAAGGCAATTTGGCCATAGTGATAAATTAAAACTACTTAATTTTTAGGCTGGAGAAATGTCTTAGCAGGTAAGAGCACTGGCTGCTCTCCCAGAAGGCCTGGGTTTGACTTCCAGTACCCACTTGGTGGTTCACAGTCACCAATAGTTCCAGTTCCAGGAGATATGACCCTCTTCTGGCCTCTGCAGGTACTAGGGACACACATAGTGTGTAGACATATATACAGGAAAAACACCCATACATATAAAATAAAATAAATTGAAGTTTTTTCTGTTTTTTTTGTTTGTTTTCTTTGTTTTTTTGTTTTTTTCGAGACAGGGTTTCTCTGTGTAGCCCTGGTTGTCCTGGAACTCACTCTGTAGACCAGGCTGGCCTCGAACTCATAAATCTGCCTGCCTCTGCATCCCAGGTGCTGGGATTAAAGGTGTGCACCACCACTCAGCAAAGATTTTTTTTTTTAACCTACTTACTTTAGAACATAGGTAGATGCAATGGAAAAGAACATGGACCAGCCTGGGCTTACGCTTAAGGACAGCAGTGGGAAAGAACATGGACCAGCCTGGGCTAATGCTTAAGGACAGCAGTGGGAACGAACATGGACCAGCCTGGGCTAATGCTTAAGGACAATGACAGATGAGAAAGCCGGAGAGCTAAATGCACAGCCATTCATAACAGAACAGACCAAGAAACAGATTTTTATGGGGTTCAAGATGACTGGTTAGAGCACCCGCTGCCCCTCGAGAAGACCCCAGCCCCTGTAACGCCAGGTGTGGGGATCTGCTTCTGACACCCTTGGCACTGCGTGAATGTGCTGCACAAGCACGCATGCAGGCAGAATGCCCATGCACATTAAATAAGCAAAATTTATTCAAAATTTTTTCAGATACTTTGAAAAAGAACAGGTTTTATGTAAGAACTGTAACTATCACACGAGCAACAATCACGGTAAGAAAATATAGAAAAGGAAAACTGCAGAAATGTGAGGCCAGAAGAGCAGGCGGAAGCTGTGAGGTTGAGGAGACACCACTGAGCTGCGACGCTGGTCTGTCCTCTGTGCTTCCGACAAAGGACAACACACCAAGGCAGATCCTGCTGGCAAGCACGGGCATCTCCAGCATGAACCTGGCATATGGCCGGCCACAGGATCTGGTTATAGTCGGCTAGCCCAGATGAATCTTTAATACTCAAGGAGAAGAGCTGTTAAGAGTGGGGGCAGGCAAGCCTAATGAGCCATGGATCTCACGGGAAAACAAAGCTGTCCCAAAACGTGCTGAGGCGGAACTCTGTGTGGCTAATGAGACACGGTTGGTTTTCTTTTTTTTTTTTTTTTTTTTGGTTTTTTTTTGGTTTTTTTTTTTTTTTTTTGGATTTGGTTTTTTCGAGACAGGGTTTCTCTGTATAGCCCTGGCTATCCTGGAACTCACTCTGTAGACCAGGCTGGCCTCAAACTCAGAAATCCGCCTGCCTCCGCCTCCCAGAGTGCTGGGATTACAGGCATGCGCCACCATTGCCTAGCAAGACATGGTTTTTTAAGAAGTAATGTCCGAGCCAGGCACTCAGGAAGCAGAGGCAGGTAGATCTCTGTGAATTTTGGGCCAGCCTGATCTACAGACAGCCAAGACAGCCAGGACTACACAGAGAAATCTTGTTTCAGAAAAAAATAATAACTGACCAATGTCTTCAATTATTCACCATCAAGTAATCCAAGTATAATGTTTTCAAGAAGAGAAGGTGGGTGAGGAGGAAAGAGAAAAGGAAAAAGAAGGCCTATAAAACTAACAAAAAACCCTACAAAATCAAAATACGTGGTAAATAACAATAGACTGGCTAAACATCTGAAGTCTCAAAAAAACTGTAAGTAAATTCCGTCAGTATGACTAACATCAGGAATGTGTGTTAAATAGTTTAAGTTCAAATTCTGCTTACAGGCCAGCAAGCTGGCTCAGTGAATAAAGGGGCTTGCCACCAAGTCTGAAAACTGAGTTCAATCACCAGAGCCCACACAGAGGAAGAAGCTGACTTCCACAAGTTGACCTCTCACCTCCACAAGCACACGCACCCTCTTCCTCTTCATACAGACAATAAACATATAAAACGTAATTTTAAAAGTTGTTTTAATCTACTTGCCCTCTATTGGCTACGCTATTCCTGCTCACAGGGTCACCACTGGGATCCAGCAAGGCTGTAGGAGCCTGAATGCACGAGTAGCAAGTGCGGTCAACAGCTCACATTCTCAGTGCGTTAAGGACAGCAATCCTCCTCCATCACCCCTCGCACTACTGGCTCTGCTGCTTTAGCCCCACTGCATGGAAACCTTGCTGCTTTCCTTGGGTGGCAAGGTGGTCAGCTTCCGCTCCAGGAGGCTGGGCGCACTATCCATCACACCCTCACTGGCTGTGTGACAGGCTCTGCTCCAATCCTGCTATCTGTTGGGGAGTGTTTTCTCCCAGTTATTAGACTTTAAAGTATCAGACTATGAGAGTATTTCAAAACTTAAAATGCAAATCTAAAAATGCACTACATCAAGGGGAACAAAATACTCTATCAGAGCACAGAATTTTAGGACGTGAGGCCAGTGGACCATGCCCCTGCCGCTGACTCAGCCCACACTAACCCTGCTGCTGAAAACAAAGCAATTTCCAGACTTCTGAGAATTCCGTGGTATGTCTCATAGCATCTTAACAACACAAATAATTCTCCTTACAGCCTATAATTTCTATTTATTTTGATTTTAGAAATAGGGTCTCATGTAGCCCAGGCAGGCCTTGAAACTACTCTGTCACCTTGAATTCTTAATCCTCCTATATCTGACTCCTAAACAATAGAACAATAAGCATTTATAGCCACACCCAAGTACTATCTATAATTTTTAAGATTATGTCTGGCCATGATGGTACATACCTTTAATACCAGCACTCTAAGAGACAGAGGCAGGTGGATCACTTTGAGTCTGGGACCAGCCTGGTCTACATAGCAAGTTCTACGACAGACAGGGCAACATAGAAAGACTTGTCTCTAAAACACACACACACAAACAAAAACAAAAAATCATAAGGTATAGAGGGTTGGTTCAAACATACCTTAGAGCATGTAACCTCAACCTGATGCTGCAACCCTTTAATTCAGTTAATTCCACACACTATGGTGACACACACACACACACACACACACACACACACACACACATCTCGCGCGCGTGAGATTCTTTGTTGCTACTTTATAACTGTAATTTTGCTACTCTCAGGAATTGTGCTGTAATTATCTGCCAGCACTGAAGAGCCATATTTCCCAGAACATGTAAAGCAGTCTGAGAGAAGACAGACACGGAGTAACACAAACACAGTTTAATTTCAAAGAAGGAACCGACCTGGAGGTCCAGGAAGAGAAGGAGAAGCCTCAGCCTCCTTCCTTCCTACCTCCTGAGGCCTCAGCACCTGGCTTCTTTTTTGTTTGTTTTTGTTTTCCAAGACAGGGTTTCTCTGTCCTGAAATCCAGAGATCCACCTACCTCTGCCTCCCAAAGTTCTGGCACTAAAGGCGTGCACCATCATGTCTGGCTTCATACCTAGCTTCTTAATGTGCTCACCAGTAAGGGCTGCCTTGGCCCACCGGATGCACGAAAAGGAAGAAAGAAAAGAAGAAAGAAAGAGGGGGGAGGGAGGGAGAGAGGGAGGGAGGGACGGAGGGAGGGAGGGAGGGAAGGAGGGAAGGAGGGGGGAAGGGAAGGAGGGAGGGAAGAAAAAGAAAAGAAAAAGAAAAAGAAGCCTTAGGTGAGAAGGGTTAGTTAGCATCATACCTTTTCCAAAATGAACTTGTTTAAATATGGCATGTAGCCCTGATTGGAGACAGGCCCCTCATCGTCATCCCTAAAGTGCTCCTCGAGGGCAACAGGGTCATGTGGAACCTTCAGCACCGTGCACAGGTTATGGGAAAGGACCTAGAGGAAGGGAAACAACAATGTAAAGACACTCACTTACTCACATAACACCTTATGTTACTCACATAACACCTTAACCATGTGAGCACAACATACTGCTCCCTGCTCTAGAAAAGAAGACAAGAAGAATCTACCAAACACAGGGTCAGCTCAAGTTTTTTCATTCCTTTTTTCCAAGATCTGTTTCACTTCAAATTTATATATTACCTGCTCACTATGAGCCAGGCCCCATGAAGGCCTGAGAACAAATACTCCTTGTCCATTTTTATTAACTCATCCACATTAAGGAGGAAAGGGGAGCAGGCACAATACAATGCATTCAAAATTGGACTTTTCCCCTCGTCAAGCAGCTTGGCCATAAGAATCTGTTTACAGAAACTCACAAATGTTGCAAGCATTTTGGAGAAGGTATTTGACCTAGACAAGACACAGCTGCTCTGGACTCAACATTCCATGTATTAGAAAGAACCATATTAGCCATCCAGCTAGCTTTGTCACACACAGTATGAAGCAGCAAAGGTGAAGGAGAGATGGCTATGTGGACAAGAATTGCTTTGCATGGACTCATTTGAGATGGTTGCATTCGAACTGTTGTAAGAATTATAAGAATCTTGACTTTCTTTTTTACATTTGGAAACATCAAATAAAAATGGAAACAAAAAGAACCATATTAATATATAAATATATCAAGTATTAATTTTTAATCTCTAAATGTACTAGTATGTCTAAATTTTTATGACTCGAGGCTAAGTTTGGCATCAGTATAAAGACACAAGATAGTCATAGCACATCTGTAATCCCAGCACTTAGCCCTTGGGAAGCTCCAGCAGAAGACTGTGAGTTTGTAGTCAGACTGGGCAACAAGTTTCAGGCCAGACTGCCATGTCCCTAGGCTCAAAACCAAAAAGGATAAATATTCACAGATACACAAGAAAAAGAAGCTGGATGCTGATGGCACACGCCTTTAATCCCAGCACTTGGGAGGCAGAGGCAGGCAGATTTCTGAGTTTGAGGCCAGCCTGGTCTACAAAGTAAGTTCCAGTACAGTCAGGGCTACACAGAGAAACCCTGTCTCGGGGAAAAACAAAAAACAAAAAACAAAACAAAACAAAACAAAAAAAACAAAAAACAAAAAACAAAAAAACACAAGAAAAAGAGGCTAGGAGCTGGAGTTGCACCTCAGTGGTAGAGTGCTTGCCTAGTGTGCAGAGGCCTGGGTTACATTCTCAGCAAAAGAAAAATGGGGGGGGGGGGGGGACCTGTTATGCCAGGACACACACACAAAGAACTACTGCTGTGGTACAGTAACCTAAGTGCACACTTAAACGCTCATGAGAGAATCAGTAAAGTCAGCTGTCTCAAGTTTTAAATTACATTACAACTCAAGCAACTTCTATTTCATATGCCCACTATAATCAGGTCACATTACAAAGGCAAGGCTGTGCTAGCTACTCTTTGCCGAATGTGCTGGACATGGCTGTGTACTTCAGTTCTTGGGTCCCAGAGGCAGATGGCTCTGAGTTCAAGGTCAGCCAGGAGTCCAGAGAAATAGGTGGGGAGGGAGCCACGTTTATCTGCATAAGCACCTTCAATTTCATTAAGGAAGTCAACTTCTGCATACACCTATTTCAGTTAGGATTTTTAAGATTAAAAGTTTTAATCTATAAAAAGAACATTTGCATATCTCCTTTCTATACTGGTTTTGTTTCTCAAAGTGTCATCTGTGTGGAGATCCTTTGTGCACGCTCTATCAATTTTAAGGAAGTCAGTTTACTAATGGTCCTAAGTGCAGCAACGCTGGCACTTACCAGCCCAACAAAGCAGGCTGAGAGGCTGTGCTCCTCAGACCCTGCACTTGCCAGGGAACCTCTGAGGGAACACAGTAGGGATGTCATGAAGCCTTGCACACCACAGTCAGCAAGATCCTAAATATATTATTTCTTCTATCTACCAAGAATATCCTACATTACACCAAAGAGGTTCTGTAAGGATTGATTTCAAGACTGTAGAGTGCTTAAAAATGACAGAGAAAAGTTCCCATATCAGGCTCAAAGACCATCCAAACGTAAAAATCACTCGGGACTTTACCAAGTAAAAATCCCCAACCACTGGTTAAATTATGGTATGTCTATAAAACATCAAAATCATGACGAAGCTCACTTTGTATTGATAGGGAAATAACTCCAAGATAAAGCACATGTTTAAAGGGTATATAAGATTCAAGTGTCACAAGATAAATGAAAAGGGAGAAAAAAATAAGGAATTCCAAAGGAATACACAGGAAACTATTAACAGTGAGCGAAAGGATTTGGCTGATGGGAGGCCAGGAACATAAGACAGGACCCACAGCAGCTCCTTTTAAAAAAAAGTTCTTTCTTTGCTTTTGTTGTCTAGTTTAGTTTCCTATTGTTTACAGTTCTTGAATGTGAACCTGGGGCTTTATACATGGCTAAACAATCACCCTAATCTGAACCTCTCCTTTTGCTTAAATGCAAAAAAGAAGAAAGAAAAAAAGAAAAGAGAAAAAGAAAAGAGACCATGGCCTGGGAGAGGCTCAGAGGGCTGGCTGCTCACACATGAGCAAATGCTGGCACCCCAGATTTAAGGAAAGTGTGGGGACGTGAGCTTGGAACCCCTGCCCTGTGGAGAGCAGGGATGGCAGCAGCTTGCAATGCCAGCACTCTGGAGGAAGGTTGGGAGGGGGGCGCCAGGACAGACAGGCTGGAATTGGTTCTGGGTTCAGAGTACAGTGCAATTAAGGAAGATACCTAGCATTAACTCTGAGCCACCAAGGCGCATGCACCCATATGCACATAAAACACACACAGAGACACACACACACACAGACACACACACACTCTCTCTCTCTCTCTCTCTCTCTCTCTCTCTCTCTTTAGGATAAGTGGGTGGGGTCTGGGGACACAGCTCGGTTGGCAGAATACTTTGCTAATGGGCACAAGGCCCTCGGTTTGACGCCCATCATGGTATACACTACGCACAGTGGCACATGCTGATGATCCCAGTACCTAGGTGCGGAAACGGGACAATCAGTTCAAAGTCATCCACAGCCAGCTCCTGAGTTCAAAGCCAGTCTGGGATATTTGAGATTCGAGAGCTCCACCTTCTCAAAAAAAGGGGGTGGGGGTAAATAAAAATGACTTTTGTGTAGCAAGAGGCAAACAGAAAACATACAGTATGGAGGAATAATATGTGGAAACAGCTGATGGAAGCAAAGCTCCCCACTTGGAGAAACAGCTCAGAGGTTAAGAGTCCTCGCTGCTCTTGCAGCCCTGAGTTAGATGCCCAGCACCCACGTGGTAGTTCACAATCACCTATAACTCCAGTTCCAAGGGACCCGATGCCCTCGCTGGCCTCCTTTGGCACCAGGCACACACATGGTGCACAGACATGTATGCAGGTAAATAATTCACACACAAAATAAAATGAATAAACCTAATAAAATTTCTTTAAATATTTTTAAAAATAAGATTAAATTTTAAAAAATGAGGCAAAGCCCTCAGAAAACAAAAAGCCACCAATGTCTCCCGCACCCGCTCTATTCCCTGCATTTGAGTCTCACAGATTCCCCACTGTCAGTGCTGCCATGGCCTGGACACCATCCTTCTCATCTTACACAGAAAGTACTAACTCGGAAGAGGACAAGCTGAGTTTTCTTGACTAACATTAGTACACAGAACTGAGACCAGAATTCGGGTTTCATAAACTCTTGTCCAACAGTCTAGTAATAAACTTTCAGTTCTCTGAAAAGAATGCTGTTCCTGGGTGTTTCTCCCAGAGGACCCCTCCCACACTCAGGAGTTCTCACTTTCCCTAATAAATCTGTCTGCCCTACTTTCAAAAAAAAAAAAAAGAAAAAGAAAGAAAGAAAAAGAAAGAGAAAGATGGGCTGGAGAGATGGCTCAGCGGTTAAGAGCACCAACTGCTCCTCCGAAGGTCCTGAGTTCAAATCCCAGCAACCACATGGTGGCTCACAACCATCCATAACGAGATCTGACACCCTCTTCTGGAGTGTCTGAAGATAGCTACAGTGTTCTTACATATAATAAATCTTTTAAAAAAAAAGAGAGAGAGAAAGAGAAAGAAGAAAGGGCCGTGCCAGGCAGTGTTGGCACATGCCTTTAATCCCAGCACTTGGGAGGCAGAGGCAGGCTGATTTCTGAGTTCGAGGTCAGCCTGGTCTACAGAGTGAGTTCCAGGACAACCAGAGCTATACAGAGAAACCCTGTCTTGAAAAAACCAAAAAAAAAAAAAAAAAAAAAATTTCTGATGCCCAAAATACAAGCTGGTAAACAAGATTGCAAAGTTAGTAGGGTGGTGGGATTAAAACTCACTTTTAATCCCAGAACTCAGAAGGCAGAGGCAGAGTTATCTCTGTGAGTTCCAACCTTGTCTACAGAATGAGTTCCAAGACAGTCAGGAAAGCCAGGGATATACAGAGAAGCCCTGTGTTAGAGAAGAAGAAGGAGGAGGGGTAGGAGAAGGAAAAGAAGAAGAAGAAGAAGGAAAAGAAGAAAAAGAAAAAGAAGAAGAAGTGGAGGCGTGTGTGAGAAAGAGATTGTAAAGTTTCATAAACCTCCACAGCAACCTGGGCCTTTTACAGTAGGTCCACAACATCCACTTTGGATACTGCAAGGAGAGTAAGGAAAGTAGCTACTTCCACAGATAAAGATGATAAGTATGAAGATCAGAAGATTTGCCCCAGCCAGGCGGTGGTGGCACACGCCTGTAATCCCAGCACTCTGGGAGGCAGAGGCAGGTGGATTTCTGAGTTCGAGGCCAGCCTGGTCTACAGAGTGAGTTCCAGAACAGCCAGGACTATACAGAGAAACCCTGTCTTGAAAAAAGCAAATCCAAAAAACCAAAAAAAAAAAAAAAAAAAAAAAAAAAAAGAAGAAGATTTGCCCCAAATAAATCCTGCATGTCAGGAATGGGGATTAGGACCCAAGCTGCTCACTCTGGATTCTTTCCTTGGCGTACCACCTTCTCTCTGCTTTGCCTATGAAATGGTAACTCCAAAGACACGTGTGCATGCTGTCTCTAGGCTGCAGGGGTGGGTAGTGCTTCCTTAGTAGTTCCCCAGAAACAGCAATAACTGGCATTAACCCTGTGGTGAAGAACTACTGCAAACCCAGAACCATTCCCTAGTGGAAACCCTCTTCTCCCAGCACAGGCCTATGATGAAACCACGCCCAGAAGCATTAGCCCTTTCTCCACAAGAAAAAGCAGAAAAACAGATCAAACAAAAGCAATCAGAAGTAAAAAAGACTACAAGTCCCTAATTTGTAAAAGGGTTGCCATGAGCTGCTTCTATTAGAGTCTTTACAAGTTGCTTGAAAAAGCTGAATTTATCCCACTTCAAATGCCTGCTCCTCCAAAGGCCATTCTTTTAGCACCCACATGATTGCTAAGCAACTTTGCTCCCAGTCCCCTAGTCTGAAGAATAAATCATTGTTACACAAGAAAATATCCACATCCATGCCAGAAACTCATCTCTCTAAGGCCTTCATGGCAGCCTGCTGCTGGCCCTGGAGAGTGACTGAGTCCGGGTGGGAGCGGCTGCAGTGCAGCGCATGCCTGCATTCATCCTCTTGAGCATTTTGCCCTAGTTATCTATCATAAAAACAAAATCAAGGAGGGTAAGCAACTAAACAGTGTTTTCACACACACACACACACACACACACACACACACAGAGAGAGAGAGAGAGAGACAGAGAGAGAGACAGAGAGAGAGAGAGACAGAGAGAGAGACAGAGAGAGACTGAAAGTTCACCCTCCTCCCTCCCAAAGATGTAGAGATTGTAAGGGTTCTTTGAAATGGCCCCAGTCACACAGCTTCCCTTTACAGGATGTGCGCAATGGGCAAGATTCAGCACTGAGAAAAGGGGGTGGGGATCTCTATTCCAAACACTTGTCTGAACTGGCACAATTACAGAACTGTAATTCATAATGAGTGATCTTTTTTAAAACATGAAAATTCCTATCAGATTTATAAAGTTTCAAGCTAATGGCAAGTTACCAGAAAATTCCTCCTAACAAAGAGTCAGAATGACCAACTTCCTACCTTGACTCTGCCCTGCCTTAAAGGCATTGTCTACTAAAAGTTCTGTCCCCTTTCCAGGGAAGTCATTTTCCCTTTCGGACAACAGCCTTTCCTCCTGCTTATCCCTACTGTGTCTTACCTGCTTCTTTTAAATTATCTTCATTCTATTTAGCCTCAAAAACAAAAAACCAAAAGCCACCTCAGTCCAAGTACAATCAATTACCATCCTAGACACTTTTACCAAATAAATCCTCAGGTGCTATTTACGTTGTCTGAAGGTCACCAACAGCTCACAGAATTAGAAGCCAGTGAAATACGGAGCTCCACACATAAGTCTTCCCACAAGCCAGCTCACTTTACCTTTCTAGCCTTAGCTTTTCCTGCGACGCTATACAAACACTACAAATGCAACCAAGCAAGTTCATTCACTAGATCTCAGGCAAACCCTACAGCTCTACTTTCCTGAGTGAGGTCCATCTACCTCCATTTCTACCTAAGTACCAGCTCTTCTAAATCCTCAAAGTCTCTTCTCAAGCTGGGCATCCCAAGCCATCTAGCACTCTTCCACACACTGCTCCAAAAGCTTTCCTCCCAACAAGATCAGACACTGCTGGGCAGTGGTGATGCACGCCTTTAATCCCAGCACTTGGGAGGCAGAGGCAGTGATGACCTAGACTAGAACAAGCCTCCAACCCACCCGCCTCCTTCAGCACAGCTCATTCTTCGTACAGTTGTGCCCTGCTTAACAACGCACAACACAGCATTTATTCAGTTCCCAGTGCCAGTGGGAGCACAGATCCCTATCTGAAGTTGAGGAAGAAAGCTCAACTTGCTACTGCTTTCTTCTGTTGCCAGAGAAGAATGATGGAGCCAAGGGAGGAGCATAACCCAGAGGGCGTCCCACTCACTCTAACTCACATCTAACTAAAAGCATGTCTTCATGCTGTCCATGGAATATGCACCACTGAACTATGAATGAGACCCTGGATCACATACTAAATGAAAAGCCCTTAATTTTCTGGTAGATTTATCAACTTTACCAACAATTTACTAGAAAATACTAGTAAATTTCATCTCATAAGTTTTAAATTTTCCATTTCAGAAAAACAGATATCCAAGCAAACAAAAAGGTTAATGCCACAATATCCAAACCACTCTTAGAAATAAAAAAATAGAAACAGGAACAGATAATAGGGAAATGAGCAATGAACATGGATAGAAAGCTGATAAAGGAAACTTAAGACTAAAAAATAAGACATTTTGTAAGTTCAGTTCAAGACTGGACAACTGAAGCCTAAGGCTGATTGTTGTGTGTGATATGTTGGTATGTCTTACCATCTCTCTACATTTTAAATTCTTTATTACATTATTTATGTAAGTGTTGGGGTGGGGACGGGGACTGAGGGTATGCACATCACAGCACACATGGAAGTCAAAGGACAAGCTGGTTCTCTCTTTCACCACATGTGTCCCAGAGATCAAACCAGCCGTCAGTCCTTGCCAACTCGTCGTATTGCTCTCTACAGTTTACTGTCCCCAGGAGGAGGAGGCACATATGTACCATGGGGAAGTACGAAGGCCAGAGGGCAACCTAAGGGATTAAGTTCTCTCCTTTCTACCATCCAAGGAGCATTCCAGAGACTAAACTAAAGTCATCAGGGTCGGCAGCAAGCATGCCCCTTCTCCCACTGCACCGTCATGTCTGTTTTTAAATGAATTTTTAAACATGGTTTGTTAGGGTAGCAGTTTTACAAAGAAACTCCACTTAAGGAGTTGTAGCTGAGTGTGGTATGGCATGCCTCTTTAATCCCAGCACCCAGCAGGCAGAGGCAGATGTCAGAGTTCCAGGCCATCCAAGGATACCTGGTGAGACCCTGACTCAAAAAGCCCTAAACTATATACACTGCATGGAGATCACCCTCTGACTTGCTTCCTGTTTTGCTATTTATTGGTTTTGGAGAGCTTGCTGTGGCTGTTCCTATTCTTGTTGGGGTTTTGGATGGTTGGTTTGGTTTTTGTTTTGTTTTTGAGACAAAGTCCTTTAAAGCCCAGTTTGGCCAAGGAAGAGTGAGAACTCCCGACCCTTCTACCTCTACCCCAAATACTGTGATTACAGGAAGGTGCCAGCCACCACGCCCAGCCTCCATGCCCAACCACCATGACCAGCCACCATGCCTAAGACTCCAATTTCTGTGATTTCATGTCTTGTAGTGCACTACAAAGATTAATTTCTATCCTATTCTTTACTTGAAAAATTGAATCAGTGAACCAATAAGTGATAGGAAAAGATACCTAACCTTACTAATATAAATTAAAATAAGCTGCCTTTTTGCTGAGGCACATTGATACTTGAGCCGCTACCATAGCATCTACTGCTTACAGACTCAGTCAACGCCCGGTGTGGGGTAAGCAGACCACTCTCCTGACTATAGCATGACCGACAGACAGATGGGAACGGATGAGCATTTGTGTGAGCAGAGACAACAGGGAAGTGACCTATGCACTGTAGCATGTTTGGCAATGTGGCTGAAGGAAAACAATAACATCTAAAACTTCTATGAATGAAAAACAGTAAAATAAAACCTAATGTATTAACACTATGGAACAGTTCACCAATGTTATAAAGAATGACATTGGTTTAATATTGAAAGATAAAGGTAGATCGCAAAAGCACAGGAAATATGATCCTACTTACATCAAAGCATATGTTTGTCTCAACTCACACACATGCACACACACACACACACACCTGCATATCGGCACACATGTATGAATTTAAGGATAGGAGTATTAGGAAAGATAATCACTGAAGCCAGAATCATCGGTGAAAACAAAATTCCAATAAGCTTCTCGTCTGTGACTTGCACCCCTGTGCACTCCTTATGCATGGGGTCTTATCCATGTGTGCAAAACTCCCCCCCCAATTAAAAAAAAAACAATAAAGTACTTCATGAGAGATGTAGCCAACACACATTGCTAAATCGAGGACACTTGACATTTTTGACAGTGCTAGAGCCAGGCAGGCACAATTCCTCAGGCTTGAGATCTAGTGTGGCAGCCTCACTCCTTACTCAAGTATAGTGTCTGCCTTGCATGCATGATGCCCTGGGGTTGAACCCAACATGGGAGTGGGAGGAGTCTATAACAGGAAAGAGTTGTGAGGTAGCCCAGTGTAGTGCCCTCTTCTCCAGGGAAAAAATCTAAAGCTATAGTGGACAGTCAACTAATGACCAAGATCTCCAAGTCTGAGGTTCACCTCTGCGTCTTCTCCTCTGACCTCCTACCTCCCTGTGGTGCCTATAATATGGCTTCTGTCCCTACCAGCCTCCCAGCTAATCTGTGCAAAAACATATTCTAACAGCTCCCCAAAATGCATGAAACTGCACCCAGTCCCAGATCCCAAATATACCATGCTTTCTTCATGTATCAATGATAAAATTCAATTTACAAACTAAGCCCAGCACAAGATTAACAATAACTTAGATGACGACGACGACGACGACAAATGAACAACTAGAGCAACACACTATAACTCATTTAAAACTTGTGAACTGGGGCTGAGAGATGACTCAGTGGCTAAGAGCATAGACTGCTCTTTCAGAGGTCCTCAGTTCAATTCCCAGCAACCACATGTTGACTCACAACCATCTGTAACGGGATCTGATGCACTCTTCTAGTGTATCTGAAGACATTGACAGTATACTCACATATATAAAATAAATAAATCTTTAAAAAAAAAAAGGTCCTGGAGAAAAGATAAACAACCTTTAAAACAAAACAAAAACCTGTGAACTGTTTATTTCTGGATGTTTTTTCCACTTGATATTTTGGGCTCACAAGTAACAGAAGCAATCGAAAGTTAAAAACTAGGATAAGGGACAGGAAGGGGAGAAGGATCCTACATCTTAATCTTCCCATTTAACGGAAAAATATAGAAATAGAGGGCTAGAGAGATGGCTCCCTGGTGATGGCAAGCTTCACCACCTTAGTTCCATCCCAGAACCCACACGGTGGAAGAATCACCTCCTGCAGGTTGTGCTCCAACCTCCACAGACGTGCCAACACATGCGCATACCCCGTCCACTCACAAAATAAATCAATGAAAATGCAACTAACAGAAAATTTCCCAAAGTTGTCCAAGTAAAGGACCTCATAATCTTAATCAATTCTGCCAACATCTGCATAGAACAGCAGTTCTTAGTCCATCACCGAGATCTATGTCAGTTGCCAGCAGCTGCCTCTCAACTCCAGCATAACAACTACCTCACTGAGCACACAGCATCCTGTGGCTAGAAAGAACTGTTGGGGCTGTACTCCTTGTGTAGCCCTCCTTCCACAATTCAGGGAAATGTAATACTGTCTCTACAATCAATGAGAACTGTTTTGGTTTTGATGGTGGTGGTGTTTTGTTTGTTTGCTTGGTTGGGGGATGGACGGATGGACGGAGTGGGGGTGGGGGGGGAGTCTGGAACCGAGAGCCTCCTGTGCCAGACAAGCGCTCTACCACTAAGTCATACATGCCCTAGCTCCAGAACAGCTTTTTACCTTATCTAGTGTCATTTCTGGCAGGCCCACATTGCACACATTTATCAGTCTTCTAATTCAAAGCAAATGTAACAAAGCTAATTATTCCTAAAGAGACAAAAGACACAGAAGGCCTAGAAATGTTCCATCTTTCTTCTTCCTGTGAGAAAGTTAGCATGTGTGGAGTTCTAACCAATGCTTTTCCTCTCAACTGCTGAGAGCCGCAGTGTCAATAGACTTGGAGTACAAAAGGACTGTGAATAAGTGACAGAACTCGGAGTGAGAGCATCCTGGGAAGCCATGAGTTCTAGGCCAGGCTGGGCAAATCAGTAAGAATCCCATTTCAGATGGAAAACTCAGGCATGATGGCTCACTACTGTAATCCCAGTACTGGGAGGCTGAAGAAAGAGGGGTGCCTTGAGTTTTAAGCCAGTGTGGGGTACACAGTAATAAGTTCCAGGCCACAGTGGACTTTGTCCAGACAAAGAGACTTTGTCTCAAAAAGAAAAAAGAGAGTGGGATGAGAAGAACTGAAGGATGCTGAGACTCAGGCTGCGTTTCTGTCACAACAGAAGGAGATATGAGAGAACTCAGCTGTTCTGATCTACTACTTACACTCACAGGAGGAAGGTTCTGAACACCCCTTAGCTGGACAGGAATGGGAACACCCATCCAGAGGAAGAAAGCTTAGAAAGCAGGTAACTCTAGCTTTGTTACTGTGTCCCTGTGACACTGTGATGAGACCCAAAAGAAACAGGAAGTGAGGCTCAAGAAGGTTGTAAACTGAGGTTTTTGTGTTGTTGTGGAACTCTGTGGGTTAGGCTGGCCTTGAACTCAACAGAGATCCACCTGTCTCTGCCTCCAAAGTGCTAAGATTAAAGGCATGTGCCCTATAAACTCTTGAGTTTTAAGATCAGAAATGCCAGGTTAAAGTAGACACACAACACCAAAACTATAAACCTGAGATTCAAGTATTATCTTCAATAAGACAAGAGTTTACTTTTTTTAAAAAGATTTATTTATTTTTGGTCTACAGATCAAGTTCCAGGATGGCCAGGGCTACAAAGAGAAATCCTGTCTCAAAACAAAACAAAAAATAAAAACAAACAAACAAATTTATAGTACAAGGATCAGGGTTTTAAACGCATGTATAAATGTAAACCACATACATGCTGGTGTCCGCAGAGGCAAAAGGAAGCATCAGATCTCCCCATCTTTAGCCCCCCACTTGTATTTTTTTTTTTTACATACCAAATTTCCAAGTTATCATACTGTAATTTTTCTAGCAAAGAATAGAAAACAGCTCATAATTCACTCCTACCCACTTTAAGATTTGGAAATATTTGATGCTCTTGTTATTTAGAAAGCTATCTTTACTCTTTTGTTTTGGTAAAATATTAAAACTATTTGCAGAGACTTTTTCCTTTGAGGGACCGTCTCTCCGCGTGATCCAAACCTGGCGTTCTCATTCTCAGGCCTGTCTCAAGCCTGTGGAGTCTGCAATTACAGGCAGGGACTGCCACCATGCTGACTGACTTTTAGTAGGCTGGCTCACGATTCCAATCCCCCAATCTTACTTCTTAAAATTAGAATTTTTGATTTCCCACCATAGCTTTTTACCTCAGTGGTGAGCAGAAAGAGCCGGCAGGTTTAGAGACTCAGTACTATTCGTGGCAAGAACAGGAGAATTAACCACGGCTCTGTGCTGGGTGTCACACAAAGTAAGACCTTTACTGCCATTTCCTTCCTTTATGTTTTCAACTGATTACTCTTGCCTGGCTCAATTACTCTAACAATCCATTCTAAAACTGCTGAAGCTAGATGCCTGCTTGGGAACAAAACACAAGGTATTATTCAAAAGGTGAAGAATAAAAAAAGAAAAAAACACAATTGATTCAAAAATTCTTCAAGCCTAATGGTTCAGTCCTGTAGTCTGCCCTCTTGGGAGGCCAACACAGATGTGATGCTGTGAGTTTGAAGCCAACCTGGGCTACAGAATGAGAACTATTGGGGGAGAATATGAATGAATATCTATCATTGAGAAAATGAGATGCAAAGTACCCATACAGTCCCTCTAAAATCTTAAAGATTTATATTAAAATCTTCACTATAGTTGTAAGCTCTTCAACTTCAAAAACATACCAAAAAAAAAAAAGAAAAAGAAAAAGAAAAGTGTTTCTAAAAACAACAGGATCAGAGCAAGGCCAGGACACTTATTTTAAGACATTCCCAGCACTAATGTGTAATTCACACTGAAGCCATAATTGCAAACTAAACTTTATAATAGAGGTTGCAAAAATATCTCTAGAGTTTGCTATATTTAAGAGGAAAGCACTCACTATGTAACGGTGTTAGATTAAGGTACATGGTGAACTCTGGAAGAAGCATAAAGGCAGAGAACTAGTGTGGGCTGGGAGAGGCTTTTCATGCTGTAAATGCCCTTTTTTCAGTCTTATGAATTTAATACTATGTGTATATATGAACTATGACAGTTCCTCTTAAATAGTTAAATATTTATTTTTAACTTTATTATTGTGTTGGCATTATAGTTCTGAGCAAGGAACAGCCAGTGAGATGCTAAATAATGTGATGATGGTTTTTATATAACCACAGAGTAAAGAACAATCAGAGGCCAGTAAAATGGCACTTGCTGCCAATCCAGTCCGGACTAGCTGAGTTTGATCCCTGGAACCCTCGTCTAGAAGGAAAGAGCCAATTCTCCCAAGGTGGCCTCTGACCTGTGTGTGCACACTGTGACATGCTCACACCACCTCACCTAAACGGACAAATAAAATGTAATAGAAGAATAATCATTTCCTCCATTTCAAATCATACATCCAAACTTATTTCCATTATGACTTCTGCAATTATACCGTGATCTAAAAGTAAGGTCTATTTCAAGTGGCAGATTACTAAGGTCTCCTAAACTATGGAATCTACCGCAATTGTCTCTCATTTAAAAATAATAATAAGGGTACTGGAAGGTAGACGTAGGTGAGCTACAAGGCCAGCCAAAGCTACATACTGAGACCTGTCTCAAAAAACTAAAACATGACACCCCCACCCCCAACATCAGGAAGCAGGCAGAACTCTGAGTTGGAGGGAGTAAATCCCAGGACAGCCAAAAATATACAGAGAAATCCTGTCTCAAAAACAAAAAGTAAAATACCAACAAAAAAAAAAAACATGAAATAAATAGAAATAATAATAAAAGCTGGGCATTGTATGGGTGCTCGCAGTCCTGGGGCTGGGGAAGCTGAGATGAGGGGCCCGGAGCTCCAGCCAGTCTATCCTGGTGAGCCCCAGAGCAGCAAGACACTGTGTCTCAAAAAAACAAAGGAGATCTTACGTGAGGAATAAAACCAAGGCTGTCCTCTGGTTTCCACATGCACCTGCACATACTCACATTCACACGCACATGTGCTCGTTCTCTTTCCCTCTGTCACACATACACACACACAAAGATAGACAGACAGACAGACAGACAGACAGAGAGACAGGCAGATGCATAAAATAGCAAATACAATTAGACAAGAGTCTAAGAAGTTCACTCAGGGAGTAAAAAGCATTTGCTGGCTAACTATGAGAACCAAAGTTCAGATCCCCAGAACCCAAATGAGAGCCTGATGCAGTAACTTGTATACTGTAACCCCAGCACCCCTACCAGCAGATGGAATGTAGCTTCTTCACTGCTTTGTGGGTTCTTCTTTTTCCCACCCTTTATCCTCCCGGTTTCACCTCATCACTAAATAGGAGAGAAAGAAGGATGGAAGGAAGGAAGGGAGAGAGGGAGGGAGGGAGGGAAGGAGAGACAGACAGACAGACAGACATCTTAAATCTAATTTCTTTCTTGTTTCTTCTTTGACCACAGCTACTAACAAACCACAACCAACCTCCCTAAACAACCAACAACGCACTCCACCTCTCGACCCTAGCATCTATGCATCTTCTGAAAACTTCCCAGAATTCTAGATGCCACACCATCACAGAAACAATCTGCAGCTGGCAAAACCACACTTCTGCTAGAGCATGAGGCAAATCGCAGTAAGATGCTGTGGACAGTCTGAAGCAGCCCCATATCCTTACATCTGGGATTAAAATGAAAGCATATTATAATATTTCTGTGTTTTTTAAAGAAACAAAAATTCCAGAAGTCTCAAAAATGTCACGATGGAAGGCAGGGAAGGAGAGCTGCGGGAAATGTACAGGTTGACTAGTTTGCTGTTTGCAACAATGAGCAAAGATGTGGAAGGAGGTGGAAGCCAAGACTGACTCCAAGCTTGCCCTCTGACTCTGTGGGGCACACACACAAGGACGAACAAAAATCCAAAATTAAACCAAACCAGGGGAAGACATTATTTAAAAAAAAATATATATATATATATAAACTTCAACCATATTTATTCAGCTTCCTATAAATAGCCCTTTCCTACAAGAAAAGGTGCCAGGGTCTCTCCATAGTTGACAATCTTTTAATAGCTATCAGAAAACACAAGATAATTCCAAGATGAATGATGTAATTGATTTGTTCTAAGAAAGGAATATTCTTGAAAACAAGTTTGAAAGATTCTTTCTTGATAATCGAATGCTATCTACCCCTGATAATGAGTACATCTCTACCCAATTAGAAAAAGCTGAACTTAGTAGCCAGGAATGGTGATGCTTGCCTGTAATTCCAGCATTTGGGATGTGGAGGCAGCAGGATCAGGTCAAGGGTAACCTTGGCTACATGAGTCCTTATCAGAAAAATAAAATGGAGGTGAGAAGTGGGCTAGAGAGATGTCTCAATGGTTAAGACTGAAACTGTTCTTGCAGAGGACCCAAGTTCAGTTTCCAGAGGCCACCTCAGGCGGCTTGAAGCCATCTGTAACTCTAGCCTGTGGGATCTGATGCCTCCTGTCTCCTGTGCACATAACTACTCTCAGATACACACATACCTAAAAATCTTTTTTAAATTACAATTTTAATTTTTTTAATTTTATGTATATGAATGTTTTGCCTGATATATATATGTACAGTAAGTGTCTGTCTGGTACCGAAGAGGACATCAAAAACCCTGGAACTGAAGTTAAAAATGGCTGTGAGCAGCCAGGCAGTGGTGGCACATGCCTTTAATCCAAGCACTTGGGAGGCAGAGGCAGGAGGATTTCTGAGTTGGAGGCCAGCCTGGTCTACAGAGTGAGTTCCAGGACAGCCAGGGCTACACAAAGAAACCTTGTCTCGAGAAAAAAAAAATGGCTGTGAGCCACCATGTGGGTGCTGGGATCCAACCCCTGGTCCTGTGCAAGAACAAGTGTAGTCAGGTGTAGTGACATTTAACCATTTAACCACACATTTAGCCCAGTCCTCGAGAGGCAAAGGCAGGCAGATGAGTCTGAGGATGGTGTGGTCTACACAGTGAGTCCCAAGATAACCAAAGCCTTAGGGATTTGGGAGTTGGGCGACAGGACAAGAGCACCAAGTGCTCTTACTGAACTATTTTTACAGCAATGTGATGAAAATTTTTAAAATGAAACTAAGCATACTATCTTAAGTGCCTCGGTGTATTCTAACCCATGAAACAGAGTAACACCAAATCAATTTTAGAACAAAATAATGAGTTGCTTTTTTAACAATACATTACAAATTGGGCTAATGGAGCTGACAGTTTCTACAGTGAGCAAAAATGGTTCCCTTCTTTGCGGAGAGGAGGGGACTTTTGAAAACTTTCAGGAAAATCACTGACCTGCAGTAACCTATACCCACTTGCTTTAACAAGGAAGCTTCCCTGTGACAATGCTGAACTGCTCCTATCAAAATTTTGTAAGTCACACAGACAGGGTTTTTACAATGTGTTCCATGTTTTAATATTTATGTGCTTGTTTGCACATGTAAATGTATGTGCCTGAATGCACATATGTGCACTGTGAGTAAGCAGGAGCCCCTGAGGTCAGAAGAGAGAATTGGATTCCTAGAGCTAGAATTGCAAATGGTTGTGAGTAGCAGTAGGAGCTCTTTAGCCGTGGAGCCATCTCTCTAGCCCCCACATATTTTTATTTTACTGACAAGTTCAGTGACCGTCTATATTTGTAACACAAAATTACATTATTAATTTTTTCTTTGGATTTTAAGTTTCAAACTGAGTATCTTCTATTCAGTGATATTTCTCCTGCCTTTGTATTTCCTACCTTTACCACTATATATGATGCCATGTATGCTTACCACTGCATGCATGTGGAGGTCAGTGGCCAGTGCAGGAATCAATTCTCTCCTTCCGCCATAAGGGCCTTTGGGACTTGCTTTGGGATCAGTGCCTTTACCAGCTGAGCCCTTCTGTTTTTTTTAAACAGTCTTGCTCGGTAGCTTTGGCTCACTATATAGATAACCAAGACTATCTCAAGGTTGCGCTAATCCTACTGCCTCAGATTCTCAAGTGCTGGGATTACAAGTATGAACTCCCATTCCTAGCTAGACTGTCTTTTCAAGATAGGGCAATTAATTATCTAAGCAATATAGTCTATATGAGCAGGGGGCAGAGAGAAGGAGCAAACAGGCATTTTCCAATGATTTCATCCTCTTAATTAAATTTTATTTTAAAAATTAAATTAAATGTTAAATTAATTCAAACTCTTTGAAAGCAAAGACTCCTATTTCTGTTTTTTTAATTTATTTATATATTTTATACATGAGTACACTGTAGCTGTCTTCAGAAGAGAACACACCAGAAGAGGACATGGGACCCCATTACAGATGGTGGTGAGCCACCATGTGGTTGCTGGGAATTGAACTCAGGACTTCTGGAAGAGCAGTCAGTGCTCCTAACCACTGAGCCATCTTTCCAGCCCCAGACTCCTATTTCTTTTTCTCCTCCATCTCACAACTCCTACACTAGGCACAGTGCTCAACACAGGAAGCATCCATTCTGTATTTACCGAATGTATCCATCTGTGCCAAAAGATATAAAGGTAGGCCAGCAAGATGGCTCAGCAGTATAGCTCTATCCCCACTGTGGAGTGGGGATGTCTCTGGCCTCCTTAGGCATATGCAGACATGTGCACATACCTACAAAGACATAAACATATGCATAATTAAAAAATAACAAAAATAAATCTTTTAAACACTAAAAATTTTGATTAAAAAAAAAAATTTAAAAGTACACCAGCAAAATGGCTCAGTGGGGAAAGGCATTTGTACCAAGTCTGACCTGAGTTCAATCTCCTGAGTCCACAGGGCGAAAGGAGGGAACTGACTCATTTCCACATGCATGTCACAGCACACACATGCTCATATGATTGTGCACACACAAAGGTATATACTATAAATAAAATAATTAATGAATATAAACAAATAAAAAGATAAACCAGGAGTTTGCGGCCAGCCTGGTCTACAGAGTGAGTTTCAGAACAGCCAGGGAAACCCTGCCTCAGGAAAATAAATAAATAAATAAAGATAAATTAAGCATGGTTGCCATCTGCAGTCTTGGCACCTGGAAGGGAGACACAGGAAGATTGCTGTAGACTTAGAGCCTGCCTGATCTACACAGCACATTCTAGCCCACCCAGGGATATACAGAGAGATTCTGTCTGAAAAATAAAATATAGATATATATAAATGGAAGTATAGCTCAGTGATAAAGAGCTTGCTTAAGCGTATAGGAAGTCCCGGGCTCAATTTGCAGTACTACAAAAGTAGGATCTGTGTGTGTGGGGTGTGTGTGTGTGTGTGTGTGTGTGTGTGTGTGTGTGTGTGTGTGTGTAAAGTGTTTGGAGACCTGAATTCAATCCCCCTAGCTCCTATGTGAAATACCCAACCTGGTGGTGTGTGCTTATAATTTGAGCACTGGGAAGATGGAGACAGGAGTATTTCCGGGGGCTCAGCAGCTAACTAGTCTAGTCTAGTCTAGTCTAGTCTTATCCAATTGGTAAGCTCAAGCCACTGAAAGACCTTGTCTGAGGGAGGGAGGCGCACGCACGCACGCACACACGCACGCACGGCATTCCTAAGAATGGCACCTGAGGTTATTCTGTCTTCCATATACCGTGAAGCCATGTGCACCCACACATACAAGAACACATGCATACATATACTTTTTTTTAAAAAGTAAAACTAGGGCTAGAGGTATAGCTTAGGGGTAGAGAATTTGCCTGGTATGCTGGGTTCCATCCCCAATACAGAGAAGAAGAAAAAAAAAATCTTACTTAACAGTCTAAAACTACTAACCTTTTATTAAATTAACATGGTACCTTATACACAAATCAATACATTAGTTCCAAAACACAACATTCTCCCAGTGAAATGGAGTCAGACACCAAGAAAAAATTTAAGTTAAAATATTTTCAGTTCCAAAACACTGGCAAGATGTACTGAATTAATCCAAAGTCTCTTATGTTGTCCCAGGAGAGATCAAATACATCTTCACAGATGTGATACCAACATCTGGTTGAAAATTATGAACTGAGAGTTTACACTTCCGGCCTAGCTGCCCATCCCCTAGGGGGCCAGCAAGATAGCGCGGTGGCTAAAAGATGCTTGCAGCCAAGTGGAGGACTTGAGCTTGACCCGGGGGGGATCCATACAATGGAAGGACAAAACTGACTCCTGAAAGTTACCTTCTGATCCCCATACCCACACTGCGACAGGACAACCACCCTATGCATGATCCACACATATGCACACACAAAGACACTAAATAAATGGAAGTTCTCTAGGACCAGCAGAGGTTTCATTTGATTAAAAAAGAAAAAGAAGAAAATCCCCTAGGTTCTTTCCCTCAAATTTTTAATGGAGTGCAACGAAAGTAATAGAATGTTATGTCATCAATTAGAAAGAGGAGGGCAGATTAAAAACCACTGGCTTTAAAATGTGAAAAATCTTGCCAAAGCATGGTGTCACACCCTTTAATCCCAGAACTAAGGAGGCAGAAGCAGGTGGATTTCTGTGAGTTCTGTGAGTAGGCCAGCCTGGTCTACATAGTGAGTTCAGGACAGTCAAAGCTATATAGAGAGATCCTGTCTCAAGATAGATAGATAGATAGATAGATAGATAGATAGATAGATAGATAGATAGAAGATAGATAGTAGATAGACAGACAGACAGACAGACAGATAGGTAAATAGGTAGGCAGGCAGACAGACAGACAGGGAATATATAGATAGATAGGCAGGCGGCAAGCAGACAGACAGGGAAAATCTTGGTTCTAAACTAGCTACTGCTTACACTGTAACTTGAGGTAAATCACGTCTCTGAAGCTTCAATTACCATATCAACAAAATTGAGGGGCACCATGGGACTATCTGGAAGAAAGAGGAGCTATAACAGATGATGATGATGTTTTTCAAAGTATGTAGAGTAATAAGCATGATAATCACAACATAAAGCAGGAAGGGTAATGGATCTTAAACGGCATAAGATTTCTACATTCCCCTTAAAGTGGCAAAATAGTAATTCTAAGTACACAGAGCAGAAAGAAAGAAAGAAAAAGAGAGAGAGAACAGAAGCCAATCATAAAATGGCAACCCTAAATCTATCAATATCAATCATTACATTATACGTTAATGGCCTAAATACTCTGAGATACCTCAGAATGGTTAAAAGAAAACCTGGCTACCCACTATCTAAAAATTATAATAGGTAAAAGTAAAAACAAAGTCATACACAAATAAATTATAAATAACAAATCTTCAAGAGTGAATGGATAACCATGGCACGCCTATAAGATGTAATAGCCTAGCAATAGCAATACACACAAGATAGGTTAATTTCTAAGGCATTCATCTGAGCAAAGGAAGCCGGTTTCAGAAGATCCCATTCATATAACACTAGAAAAGGGAAGACTAGAACAGATCAGTGGTTACCACCTGTTGGAGATGGGGCTGAATGACAAAGCTTTGTGGGACGGAACTGATGAAATCCTAGTTAGTGATAGTGACTTCCTACATGTGCTAAAACTCATTCAACTGTACACCAGAAAAACCTATTATTAACTTTTAAAAGTATGATTTTTAAATTATGAACATGCGTGTGAAAATGGGTGTCCTACAACCCACAGAAGCGAGAAGCATCCGCTGGAGCTGGAGTTGTGGGTTCCCTATAGCTTTGAGAGCTACTCCACGTGGGTGCTGGGAACAGAATTCTGGATCTCTGAAAAAGCGGTCTCCCTTAACCACTGTGCATCCATCTCTTCAAGACCCTACATATTACTTTTTTTTTTTAAGTAAAAGTATGTGGCTAATTTCCATCGGTCCTTCCAGACTAAGATTTAATGAATAAGATCAAAAGGAAAACAAGTGAGAACGCCAGATCCTGCTAGCATAAAAGTCACTACTGAAAAGAACTTCCTCATTTACTGCACAAAATCTATAAAGCAAACCCAAACTTCGGAAATGTCTTCTCAGAAGAGGCTAAGAAAACCAGTCATTCGGATCCAAAACCTGTATATTTTAAAAATGCCTGTTGAATAGCTTCTCTTGTCTGTTTCTATATTTCAGGCTTTTCAAGACGCTGCCAATTTCTCCTGGCTGGATGCCACTTTGGGGTTTACTCAACTTACAAGTAGCCCTTTATGCGTACCTCATACTCTGGGGTCTTTGGGCAGCCCTAAGGAGGACTCTGCTGAAGCAATGGCCTTTGCACGGAGCGGGCAAGGCGGGCCGCTCGGCACGCGCTCTCACTAGCCCCAAGGTCCGCGGACGCCGGGGCGGGGAGGCGCTGCTCGGCGTCCCGGAGGCGAGCCTGGGCTCCCGGGCCCCCAGAGCGCCCGTCGCGGGGGGACGCTTAGCGGGTCCCGCCGCACCTCTGGAGCGCACCTCAGCCGTCGCGGGAGCCGCAGGAGCGCGCCGCCCCCGCGCACCGCCCGGAGGCCTGAAGGAAGAGTGAGGACCGCCCGCCCCGCCACATTCCCAGCCAGCACTCCCTGCGGACACCGCCGCCCGTCCCGCCGCCCGTCCCGTGCCCTACGGGAAGCGCCGGCAGGGGGCTCACCTTGAGTTGCGACTTGGAGACCTTGCCGCTGCGGTCCAGGTCGAGCGCGGTGAAGGCGTGCCAGATGGCTTTGAGCAGTTCGTCTTTCAAGCCCCCCATGTCCGCTGCCGCGCTGCCCCAAAAGACCTGGTCAGCCTGCTCGGCAACTCAGCCCCTCTGCCTCCAGCAGGATCTCCACAGACGACGCTGCCCGCCGTGCGGTCACCTGACCGCTGTAGGCCCCGCCCTCCAATAGGACACGCCCCTCTGGTCCCGCCCCTCCGTCTCACGAGCCAGCCCCTGGGATACCCTCTGTCCACTACCCGGACGTAAATAAATACGTAAAGTCCTTGTGGTGGGTTTCCACACCAACTCAGGCCCTTTTCAAAGCTCGCATGTGCTCCCAAAGGAATTTCCACCATCCGAGGAACACTCAAGACTGGAGTGATCGGCTTCTGCAGGAGTCCCGCAGTTATTTAAAGAGCCTTGGTTCAGTCCTGGGATGGAATCACAGTCTCAAGAGGCCAGACAAGACCCCGAAAAATGCCCAGGCAGAGCCTGGAATGCTCAGTCCTAAATCAGGAAGGATGAAGGAGGGGACAAAAACAAAAAAAGAAATCTAAGAAAGCTGCTTCGTGCACTTTGCAAATATGCATTGATGGCCCACTGTAGTGGCCTCTAGGGGCAGAGTTTTAAGAAGAGTTAAGAAATCAATGATATGTCCTTTTGATGGTGTCCTTTGCCTTACAGAAACTTTGTAATTTTATGAGGTCCCATTTGTCAATTCTTGATCTTAGAGCATAGCTATTGGTGTTCTGTTCAGGAACTTTCCCCCTGTACCGATGTCCTCAAGTTTCTGTAAGGCAAAGGACACCATCAAAAGGACAAATCGGCAACCAACAAATTGGGAAAAGATCTTCACCAACCCTACATCACATAGAGGGCTGATATCCAATATATACAAAGAACTCAAGAAGTTAGACCCCAGAAAACCAAATAACCCTATTAAAAATGGGGTAGAGAGTTAAACAAAGAATTTTCACCTGGAGAACTTCAGATGGCTGAGAAGCATCTTAAAAAATGTTCAACTTCATTAGTCATTAGGGAAATGCAAATCAAAACAACCCTGAGATTTCACCTTATACCAGTCAGAATGGCTAAGATTAAAAGTTCAGGAGATAGCAGGTGTTGGTGAGGATGTGGAGAAAGAGGAACACTCCTCCACTGCTGGTGGGGTTGCAAATTGGTACAACCACTCTGGAAATCAGTCTGGCGGTTCCTCAGAAAACTGGGCACACCACTTCCGGAGGATCCTGCTATACCACTCCTGGGCATATACCCAGAGGATTCCCCAGCATGTAATAAGGATACATGTTCTACTATGTTCATAGCAGCCCTATTTATAATAGCCAGAAGCTGAAAAGAACCCAGGTATCCCTCAACGGAAGAATGGATACAAAAAATGTGGTATATCTACACAATGGAGTACTATTCAGCCATTAGAAACAATGAATTCATGAAATTCTTGGACAAATGGATAGAGCTGGAGAACATCATACTAAGTGAGGTAACCCAGTCTCAAAAGATCAATCATGGTATGCACTCACTAATAAGTGGATATTAGCCTAGAAAATTGGAATACCCAAAACATAATCCACACATCAAATGATGTACAAGAAGAACGGAGGAGTGGCCCCTGGTTCTGGAAAGACTCAGTGTAGCAGTATAGGGCAAAATCAGAACAGGGAAGTAGGAAGGGGTGGATGGGAGATCAGGGGGAGGGAAGGGGGCTTATGTGACTTTCGGGGAGTGGGAGGCCAGAAAAGGGGAAATCATTTGAAATGTAAATAAAAAATATATCGAAGAAAAAAAAAAAGAAGTCAATGATAGGCTGATAAAGGCCCGATATAGATAAAGGCTCTTGCTGCCAAACCTAAGGACTTGGAGTTCTATCTCCTAAACCCACATGGTGGAATGGGAACCGCAAGTCGTCTCCTGACTTCCACCGCATGCCCACACACCTACACTGACTTCCACCGCATGCCCACACACCTACACTAAATAAATAAATGTGTAAGAAGAAGTGGATAAACCCAGCAACATTTTCTTTCCAACCCCAGCGGCTGGGGATCAGTTCACATCTTAGGAAGAGCTTCACAGAGGTAAGGTTGCTGTGGCTAGTGGACTGTGCTTGTATGAATGGAAATCATGCAAATCACTCCATCCATTTTACTAATGAGAGTACTTGACCCACTTAAAAGAACCCATCCAGACGTAGAGAAGTGCCCTGATGATATCTCTTACATCTTCCATCTCTTACACTTGAACTCTTCTGGCTTCAAATTCTCCACAAATAAAACGAGCATGAATACCAGATATACCAGAAGACTCTGTTCCACTGCCTGGGGTAGTGACTATGAGTAACAGGAACCTCATCACAATAGCACAATCCTCAGACACTATGGAGAGGATAACGAAAAAAAGTCAAAAGCAGCTCTCATGGCTCTCTCCTCTTAGCATTCTCACCTCTCTGCCCCACCCCCCAGGTGGTCATGGCCGCCTCCACTCCTCCACTTCTCTTCTCCTCTCCTCTTCTCTTCTCTCTCTCTCTCTCTCTCTCTCTCTCTCTCTCTCTCTCTGCCTCTGCCTCCACTTCCCATAACTCCCATCCTCTGCCCTGAATAAACTCTATTCTAGACCAAAAAAAAAAAAAAAAAAAAAAAAAAAAAAAAAAAAAAAAGTCAAAAGCAGGAGATTTCCAAATCAAAGTGTAGTTTATTTTTCCTTGTTAAAGTTCCCTTGAGCTGAGATGTAGCTCTGTCAGTAGAGGGCTCATCTAACATTGCAAAACCCTGAATTTATCCCTAGCACTGCATGGTGCTAGACCAGGCATGGTGGTGCATAGCTGTAATCCCAGCCCTTGGAATTCAGAAGTCCAAGGTCATTTTAGCTACATATGGAGCTCAAAGTCAGCCAGGACTAAATGAAACCCCTGCCTGTAAATAAATTAATAAGCAAACTTCTTGATGTCCACATATGTCTTATTTTAAAGGAGACAGGAGAGACTTGGAAAAAGCTGAAAAAAGAATAGGCGGTGTCAATGAGTTTAGGGCCAAAGGGAAGAGTTAAAGGTAGGAAGAAAACAAAGGGACCATGATGTCACCTCTTCCTCACTCTGGCAGCCTTTCATCACTGATGGTCAGGATTATTCTTGCCCTCCCAGAATGTGGTTTCTAATGTTTATCTTCTTTAGCTCCAGCCCAAATCTTTAGTCAGCAAAACCACGATTTAACCTCTAATTTATTTATGCCAACTCAGCTAGCCCTAAGTAGTGGCAAAAACAAACAAAAACAAAAAACTAAACCAGGTATGGCAGTATATACCTGTACTCGGTCAGGGGAGACAGGGCATGGCTACATGTTTGAGGCCACTCTGGTCTGCACAGTGCATTCCAGGACTACAGAGCAAAACTCTGCATCAGGAGGGGGAAAAAGAGGAAGAGGAAGAGGAGGAAGAGGGAGGAGGGGAGGCAAAGGAAGGAAAGTGGGAAGGAAAGGAAGAAAGAAAGAAATCCTAATTCTGAAGGTTCAGTTTAACCACTAAATGACACTTTCAGAATCCAGACACACTAGGCATATTTCAAAGCCTTTTCTCCAGGCTATTCTGTATTTCCAAGTGCCTATTTTTTTAATCCTAGTACCTTTTTCTTTTAGGTTGGATAGTTGCTCAGTTAGTTTATTTGCTATATTACAAATAAGAACCACCACACCTTGCTCCTACATCATCTTTTTTTTTTTTAATCCAGCCCTGAGTGTCATTCACCATCACTTGTTCAATGACTTACTAATTTCTCAGGTCCATCCTATTTAGTTGGCAGTGAAACTATTAAATAAATATCAGTAGGCGCAAGTCATCTGGGGTCAGTTGGGAAGGTGGCTGGTTACTACATAGATGGGGGCAGAATCTTGGCTTTCCCATATACTCATGTATGAATAAATATGAAGTTTCATTTCCTTGCTTATAAAATGGAGTGGAATACTATTATTTATCTGGAGTACTATTAAATAACATATTTAAATGATTAGGATGATTAAATAAACATGACAGTAGAGTGCTATTAAAATAACATGAGGCTTAAATGAGTAGCTAGTGTGGCACACACTATCACAATACTGCTCATATAATGGATTTGTCTATGGCAATTTAACCAAACTGCAATTTAGTTCCCTAAAGTTCCACCCACCCCCTTTCTTTGACACAGTGTTTCACTATGTAGCGTTAGCTGGGGGGAACTCCTACATGGACAAATACCTGGCTGGTCTACAACTCTGCCTCTGCTTCTGGGGTGGTAAAATTAAAAGTAGACATCACCACATCTAGCCTCCTCCTGAAAATTAAAAAAAAATCTTTATATTTACATGTGCGGGTGCTTTATGTATGCAGGTATCCAAGGAGACCATAAGAGGGTATCCTATCTCCCTGAAGCTGGAGCTAGGGGCAGTTGTGAGCTGTAACCATGGCCCTGTGAACCAAACTCAGATCATCTATAGTCACAGTACACACTCTTAACCACTGAGTCATCTGGTCAGGCCTCACAAGGAACGCATTTTAAGTTCTGGCACTCGGGAGACTGAAACAAGATCATCAAATTACTTTCTGCCCCACGGCTGGTTACCTGTGCTCAGGTACCAAGCGTTAGACCACTCACATCTTCTCAGGCAGTGCCTGGCTCTGTCCCAGAATTCTTCCTACCTCCCAGATGTCCTACCTTCTATTATACTCTTTCCTATAGCCATAGGTTTTTTAATTGACAGGTGATGCATCAATACAATACACAATACAGTCTTTCTACAGGGGTGAAAGAAGAAAGTAAGGGAGAGAAAGAATAAAGATGGTGTTAGTGTCATCCCCAACATTCACTTGCTGAAGTCCTAATACTCAGTATTTCAGAATAAGATCACATTTGGAGATGGAGTCTTTTTAGAGACAATTCTGATCCAATATGATTGGTGTCCTCATAAACAGGCCAAATTTGGACATAAATATGCACATGGGAAGAGCACCTTGCAAACAGAAAGGCAGACATCAGAGTCATACACTTCTACATGCTAAGAAACACTAAGAAGTAAGAGCAAACAGTCAGCCTCTGAAAGAGAGACATGGAATACATTCTTCCTCACAGTCCTTAGATAGAACCAAGCCTGCCAACAACTTGGTATTAGACACTTCCCACCACCCAATTCCATCCCCCCAGCCCCCACCCTTATTATCCCAACACCTAACAACAAATCACTCTTGCTTAATGCTGCACTAATATGGTTTAAGGTACTCATTCTGGGATACTTTGTTACAATACTTCTAGACGCAGAAGATGACACACCTGTTACATAGTGACAGAAAGCTCCACAACACTGTTGCCTGGAGTTACAAAAATTAGAATGAGAAACTGGCCAGTGGATAAAAGCATTTGCTACCAAGGGTTTAATCACAGTCTGAATCCTGGACTGCACATGCTGAAAGAAAAGAATCAACTCCAGAAAGTTGTCCTATCTTGGTCCAAATATTCATCATGGTATATTTGAGCCCACACACATACATACCAGTGTACACACATGCACCAAATAAATAAGTGTAACTTTTAAAAGTTTAAAAATAGAAAGGAAGATGGGAGGCGTTGTCACATACCTTTAATCCCAGTACTGGGGAGGAAGATCCCTGTGAGTTTGACGCCAGCTTGGTCTACAAAGCTAGTTCCAGGACAACCAAGACTACCCAAAGAAACTCCGTCTTGAAAAAACAAAATTAACTAATTAAATAAATAATTAATTCTATAATCATTAAGATTAATTTTGATTAATATATTTATTGATTTATGATTTATAATAAATTTTATTTTATTACATAATTAATTAACAATGGATCATTGATTGAATAATTAACAAAATTGTTTAACTACTTGAATAAAATAGAATATGCTAATTTAAAAATAAGAGGATTTGAGCACAAACAGGTACTCTGCATGAATGGACAGTGCCCAGCATAGGGTATATTCCTGTGATTTATTGACCAGGGAAGACCCAGAGTACCTTCTCCACAAACAAAATAGACTATGGCTATTACTCTTAGTTGCCCACTAAAAGTAGAGTGTAAAATCCTATTACTGCAGCTCTGTTGGTGAAGAACAGAAAAAATCAAGCTGGAACTAATCTGAAAGTTTCCTCCCTGTTCACTAGACTTCACAGTGCCAGAATGTATGCAGACCTCTGAGGGACAAAGCCATGAAGGAAAGTACTCAGCAGCATCTTGTATCTTAGTAATTGTTTTATTGAAAAGACACCATGACCAAGACAATTTATAGAAGAAAGCACTTAACTCAAGGCTTGGTTACAGTTTCTAAGGGTCAGTTCATGATCTTCATAGCAGGGAACATGGAGGCAAACAGTCAGGCATGGCTTTGGAGCAATGGCTGAGAGCTCACATCTGATCTGTAAGTTGCAGACAAAGTCTGGGTTTGGCATGGGCTTTTGAAGCCTCCATGCCTACCTCCAGTGACACACCTCTTCCAACAAGGCCACACCTCTTTATCTTTCTCAAACAGTTCCACTACTGGGGAACCAAACATTTGAACATATGAACCTACGAGGGCCATTCTTATCAGAACACCACAACCTGTATTCTCCAATACTGACCTGTCAGGTAAAATGAACAGTATTGTAGGTTCAGTGAGAGACCTCGCCTCAGTACATAAAGTAGAGAATGACCAAGAAAGACATCTGACAACTTCTGGCCTACACATGCATGCAGACCACACACACACACACACACACACACCACATACACATGAAAAAGAAGAAGCTGAGAACCGACAAGTTCAGAAATAAAGCTGCCTCTAATCCTTAGTCTTTGCCAGCAAAAGACAAAAGACTCTCCAAGCAGGAAATGGTCAAGTACTAAAGACTGGGTGTGCTGGCACATTTCACGGAAAGCCTCTGGGTAAAAATAGTTTCTGATTTTTCTCAGCACAAGGAACAGCTCTAAGATTGAAGGGCAATCTTCTAATTAGAAAACAAAGCTCCTAGAAATTCTAAGAGTTTCATCTCAGAACTGAACTCCAAATCCAAGAAAGAGAAAAGAATGTTTTTTAGAGACTTTGGTGGTTTGTGTGCATCCATCACGTGCCTGTCATGTGCCCAAGGATATCAGTATAGAGTGTCAAATTCTGTAGTGGTAATGGACTAAACCACTTTATGTTCCCAGGGGTTCACACTGCCAGCCACCTACCAGAGCCCTCTGGATTCACAAACACACACACACACACACACACACACACACACACACACACACACACACAGTTAATTTTTGACATGCCATGACAAACTCAAAGTTTGGGCACTCCTAAACCTTCCTGATAGCAAACACTTTCCTCTGGTACTCCTGACATTCCTAAACCTTCCCCTATTACCCCAGGCCCAACTGGAGAAGTGGACAGTGGCCACTTAAATTCTTACATGGCTGGTTGGCTTTCTCTCCTGCAGCTCTTACATCCCATCCTGAGTCATGGTGATTTCCCTCTCTTCCTTTTTTCCAGTTCCTAACTCACACAAATCTAAAGGTTCTGCCTCAGTCTACCTGCCCAGACATTGACTGTTCATTGATTGATCAAAAACTAACTAGAGATGAGGACCCTTCAGCATTTGGATAGCAGATTCCCAATTTGGAGGTGGTCAGATTAATTCAAAGCATTGGAACCAATCCTCAATAGAATTCCCTGGAACTGGAGTTATAGATGGATGTGAAACACCATGTGGATGCTAGGAACCGAACCTGGTTCCTCTAGCTCCAAAAGCAGCAAATTCTCTTAACCACTGAACCATCCTTCCAGCTCCTTTCATTGTGCTTTTAATTTACTTTTATTGGTAGAAGCACCATCAATCTGGACTGAAAACAACAGAGATTTCACTCAAAATAAAAAGAGGCCCCCGGGCACTATATATATATATATATATATATATATATATATATATATATATATATATATATATATATAATGAGGGAGGATGGGCAGGGTGAGAAAGCAACAGGTTTGCAAACAGACTATCTCTTTGGAAAATATCTCCTTAGATATTCTTCATGCCTAAAGGTAGTGCCAACAGGCCGAAGAACAGAGCCAAGAATTTCCTGTAGCAAGACTGGGCATTAATCAAAGACCTGTAAATGAGTCTGGATGAGTTTCAGAATTTCTATGGACAAATGACTACTGTATGTCTCATGTCCTTTTCTTCTCCTTCCTGTTTTGAATGGAATTGTTTAATGTTATTTCATTCTTATATCATCATTACATGTTCTGCCAGTGTTGAAAATAGAGTGTACAGGTTTTACTGCTTATCCTTAGAAAAATATACCTTTTAGTATTTGTTATATATAATGTTTGTTAATATAATGCTATGTGAGGAGGGTACACATGCACGTATGTGCAAGTAACTGTGGAAACCAGAAGTCTGGATTCCTTGGAGCTAGCATTATAGGCAGTGTGAGCCACCCCAGTGTGAGTACTAGGAGCCAAACTCAAGGGCTCCTAACAACTAAACACTCTCCAGCCCCTAGAAAGACCTATTAACGGTGTTAGTATTCTGTTTAAGCTCCACCCCACACTTACCTGGCAACAGCCAGGTATGCCCCGCCCCATAGACCTGGCCCACTATAAAAGGGGCTGTTTGCCCCTCCCCTCTCTCTCTTTGCTCTCTCTCATCCCACTCTCACCTGTCTGCCCCTTGGGCTCTCCTCCCCTCCCCCCTCTTTACATGTGGTCATGACCGGCCTCCACTTCTCTCTACTCTCTTCTCTCTCTCTCTCTCTCTCTCTCTCTCTCTCTCTCTCTCTCTCTCTCTGCCTTTCTCTACCTCCACTATACCATTAAATCCCATTCTCTGCCCTGAATAAACTCTATTCTATACCATGTCTGTGTGCGTGTGGTCCCTCAGGGGGAAGAAGTGCTTGGGCAGGGGCCTGCCTGGGCACCCTCCTTCCCCCACACCACCATGCCACACTCCCTTAACCCCCATTCTCTCTTTTTAAGCCCCCTTCATTGGTGCATTGGCCCTTCAAATGGAGCTAGTAAGCTGTCTCAACAGGTAAAAGTGCTTGCTGCCAAGCTTGACGCTTGAGCTCAATTCCAGGATCCGTGTGTAGATAATCCTCCAACCTCTATATAGTGCCATGTCCCACTTGTGCCCACTGACATAAATGGTCACGGGTGCACACTACATAAAGGTAATACGAGATCTATTTAAAACATTGACCTTTGGCTAGCAACTGGGAACTTTGTCGACTACATTAGTGCTTCCCCTGCTAGTCTGCCTTTTTGCTTCCTGGTCCCTCAAGCTGTGAGCAGGCTCATACCTGCTGCTGTACCTGCCCCTTCCTGGCATAATGGACTATAAACACAAGCCAAAATAAATCCTTCCTGCATTAAGTTGCTTCTTGTTCATTATTTGGTTTTAGCAACCAACACATCCATATCTCTCTCTCTCTCTCTCTCTCTCTCTCTCTCTCTCTCTTTCTCTCTCTCTCTTTCTCTCTCTCTTTCTCTCTTTCTCTCTCTCTCTGGGCTGTTCCTCTCAGAATCATGTTGCCATGCTATAAGAAGTGAAGTCGTACAGAAAGGCTACATGGAGAGAAGGGATATAAGCCAATCTTCATATATTTCATCCACACTAGTCCAGACATCACATTGTGAGGAAAGAGGTGTAGGAAGCCCCAGACGAGACAACTACAGGCAAACAAGCTGTCTTTGCCATCTCCAACTCTCTGAGTCAATCCAGATTAATCCCTGGACTCTGGGAAGCAAAGACAGGCACTGCACGCTACTGTGCCCAGTCTTCTGAGCTGCTGGATGATGACTGAGTTTTGCCACTGTTGGGGGTCGAGTGCTTAAATTGCATTAGATAACCCAGCAGTGGTGATAAGATATTTCCAAAATGGTGTTTCCTTCTGCTCCCCAGAGAAGATTGAGTCTTGGCCTACTCAGATTCTCCCCTCCACCCTGCTGGAAGGAAGGCCCTCCCTTCTCAGACCAACATTTAAACTGCTTTCTATAATGAAGAATTAAAAAGAAACAGAGGGAGGCTGGAGAGATGGATCAGTGATAAAGAGCACCAACTGCTCTTCCAGAGGTCCCGAGTTCAATTCCCAGCAACCACATGGAGGCTCACAACCATCTGTAACCATATGACAGTGTATTCATATACATAAAATAAATAAACTATTTAAAAAAAAAAAGCAGAGGACTGAAAATCACCAGACAGGGGTGGGTTAATTTGTTTTGGAGGACAGTGTCGGTGTGGGAGGTTGTTTCTGAGGAAAGAAAATAGCTGTCCCCTGTGGAAGCAGCGACAAGGGAAGGGCTGAGAACTGAATGCAGGAGGTTTCAAATGGCTATGGCCGCCATAGTGATCAAATGGCTATGGCCGCCATAGTGATCAAATGGCTATGGCCGCCATAGTGATCAAATGGCTATGGCCGCCATAGTGATCAGGGCTACAGAGACGTTGGAACTTCGAGGAGAACTGTGGAAGACTGTTTTCATTTTTCCTTTTAAACTTTCTATTTGTAGATGGCAAAAAGGTCCTGTGCACAGAGATAAGCACTAGAGAATGCAGGGAAAGTTAAACTTACAGTTGATCTCTCCAAAGGAGGAAGATATTCGGCTCTTCTGGAATGCTGGGGGAAATGTAGTTTACAACTTGGTAATTCTTTGCTACCTGTTGAGCCAGGCTCCACCCATATGCCCAGAATATTATGTTTATTTCTCCCAGCCCCCTTTCCCCTAAAACCTTGAGCAATACTTGTAGACCATAAAACTAACCCTTGTGAGAAAGGTCATTTGTGCTTTACAACAGCCCAGTTGATTTCTCTGGCTCCCAAGGCATTCTGTCTACCCCAGGCATTCTCCCTAGACCATGTCTTGAGCACTGTATCGAAGTCAACAAGATCTCATCTGAGGGATGAAGCCGCATGGACTTTGTAAAGAGCTTCAACGTAAACACGTCTTAATCTTTGATGTACTCATGGAGATGAGGTGTTACCTGAAATTTTTTTCTAAAATTGTGGTTTGCCTGAATATGGCAAAAAATTTCATGAGCTGATATCAGACTCTCGAAGTATTAGCCCATCACTCAGTACCAAAGATTCTGGCTGAGCTGGGTTAGGTTCTTATTTTTTCCAGGATCATTTCAGCTAGCAGGACCTCCACATTTATTTATGTGCGTGTTTGTGTGTGACTATGACATGTACATGAGTATTGACAGAAACATGAAGAGCGTGTTGGATCCCCTGGAGCTGGAGTTATGGGCAGTTATTAGGAGCTAACATGGGTGCTGGGAAAGGACCTTGAGTCCCTTGAAGAGCAGCCAGAGCCCTCAACCACTGAGCTATCCTCTGAGTACCACACCCGATCTTTATCTTTGAGGTAAGGCTACATTCTGTCATCTAGACTGACCCCAAACTTATAGGTTCAAGTGACCCTTCCTTCTCCTTCAGCCCCTAATGAGTCCACAAACACCTGCCAGTGCACCCAACTTTGAATCTTAGTGGCAATGAGAAGGTTGAGATAGGGTCTCATTAACCCAGGCTGGCCTCAGACTTACTATGTAGCCAAAGATGACCTCAAACTCTTGATCTAACTGCCTCCATCTCCCAAGGATTAGGATCACAAGCATGTGCCGCCACACCCAGCTGCAAGTGAAATAGTTCTAAGTTCGCTTTTTGGTTTTGCTCTTGGTTTCATTTTATTTGTTTTGTTTTGTTTCTGAGGATCTTGAGTAGCCCAGGCTGACCCCAAACTCACTGTGTGTAAGAGGAAGACCTCCTCCTGCTTCCACTTGTGTGAGCATGCTGGTGCTGTAGACTTCACCACGCAGGGTTCAAGCACTGCTGAGACTGGAGCCCAGCGCTTGCTGCATGCTGGCAAGCACTCTACCGACTGAGCCATGTCCTAGTTTTGTCTGAGCCATCTTTGGTCTTTTATTTAGGACTAGCTTAGACTTTTTTTTTTAAGATTTATTTATTTATTATATATGGATACACTGTAGCTGTACACCAGAAGAGGGCATCAGATCTCATTACAGATGGCTGTGAGCCACCATGTGGTTGCTGGGATTTGAACTTAGGACCTCTGGAAGAGCAGTCAGTGCTCTTAACAGCTGAGCCATTTCTCCAGCCCTAGCTTAGCCTTTTTAAGTGTTACAGATTAGCAGCATTCCTCTCCTGAGTCCCCATTCCATGTAATTCTGTCTTTCCTGTTACCTGCTACGGTGTCAGGGTTGATAAAACAGTACACACATGAGCACGGCAGTCTGTCGGAGACGAGGAATCGATCATGAGTTTTAGTTTGAATAGCCAAGAATGAGTCACAGTTAACTGCACCAAAGATGGGAGCCGAGACTTCTGAGCGGAAAAGAGAATGGTGAGAGGCCGTGTGACAGAGCAGGGTAAATGAGGAGCAGAATGGAGCTGAGAGGGGCAAGTGGGGGACATCAAAGCCCAAGAAGCCAGGAGCACCAGGCCTATTGTCAGTGCTGTAGAATGCTTATCTCCCACCAAAGGCCTGAAATACCCTGTAATCAGTGGGCACGATCTGGCAGACGGAAACAGAAACGCTGAGTGTCTATGACGGAAGTTGGCAGATGCGGACTGACATCCTGCCCCTGACACTGGGATCCCCGACTGATAACACCCTCATCCTGCCATTAACCAGAAACTTTCCTGGGAAAGTGAGGAGACTTCTGGTCCTAGAGGAAGGTTCATAGCCCTTCTCAGGATTTAGGATAAGCCTCAGGAACTCTGCCAGCCTCCATGTTCAACTGGTGGAAACAACGTCCTTTCTGCCTCGTAGGGTTATTTTATGGTCACGGTAGGGCCATGGAGACGGCTCAGTGAGTAAAGGGCCTGCCCCCAAACCTGAGTGATGACCAGAGTTCAACTCCTGGAGCCCACGAGGTAGAAGGAGACAAGCCACTCCTAAAGCTGTTCTCTGGCCTTCAGATGCAGTCACAGCACAAAGTGAGACCCCACACACATTTAAAATATATATTTTTTACAAAGGTAACAGCTGTCGTTCAGATGATGGGGCATATCTGTAATCCCAGCACTCAGGAAGCCAAGGCAGGAGGACTGAGAGCCCAAGGCCAGTGTGGGCTATCTAGATACAGATAGTCCTTTCCTCAAAACAAACAGCCGTGACAGCAAAGACACCGTCTACGTGGACGGGACCACAATGAGAGGAGGGAAGAGGGACTAAGACAATACAGGGTCTGTTCCCTTCGGTTTTTAGGTTGCAGATTTTTGTCACTGTGATTGTTATTGTTTGCTCATTTGGGTTTTGTTGCTGTTGTTGTTGTTGTTGTAATTGTTTGCTCATTTGGTATTTTTAAACAGGGTGTTTGATAACCCTAGCTAGCTATTACTCATAGCCCAGGGTGGCCTCAGGTTGTAGTGATCCTCCTGCCTCAGCCTCCGGTCTGGCATAATCGTTCTGATAACAAATACACAGCTTCTATAACACGTGCACAAGCTTCTATAACAAGAACACAAGCCTTGGGGTTGGCTGTTTCATTGAAGATGGAGATGAGCCTAAACCACACCTTTAAATAACGGGAAAGTGAAGCAGGACAGCCCATCAAAGACTTGTTCTGTGCAAGGTCTCAATGTAACGGTTGTCCCCTGAGACCTAGGCCAGGTGTACATCGCACTGAACACTTGAAGGAAGAATATACCAGCCAGCTCAGTCCTCTGAGGACAGAAGTAAGGGCAGTCAGCAAAAGCTTATCAGAGGTGAGAGCTGAGCTTTGAGTCTGTGAAAGGTCACAGATGGCTTCAGGGAAGAAGGAAGGACATTCTGTAAGAGGGTCTGAGCTGCATGTGCAGAGGTATGGAAGAAGAAACAGCAACCACAAAAAATGTGAGAGACGAAAGAGGATATAGAACAGTGTTCAGACCGAGGGGGGTTTGTTGTTGTTTTGTTTTGTTTATTTGTGTGTTTGTTTTGGTTATTTGGGTATTTGGTTGGTTTTTGCTTTGTTTTCTTTTGCTTTTGCAGGCAGAGTGACATTTTCAGCGGACACTCAGTCTGTACCCAGGCAATCCTACAACAAACATCTTACCTAATGGTGTGAAAATGAAAACTTTTCCTGTAAGGTCAGGGCCAATGCAAGGTGGCCTGCCATTGTCACTTTTACTTAGGATAATAGTAGACAAAGATAGTGCGGTCAAGCCTAACTTAGTGGGACTGAAGAAATAGCTCAGTGGTTAGGAGCACTTGTTGCACAAGACCCAAGTTCTGTTCCCAGCACCTACATAGTGGCTCACAATAATAAGGAACTCCAATTTCAAGAGATCTGATGCCCTCTTCTGACTTCCATGGGCACCAGAAATGCATGTGGTATTCATAACATATATGTAGACAAAGCATTCATAGACATAAAAAAATAAAAATTAAACAAATTGCTAGACAGTGGTGGCACACGTCTTTAATCCCAGTACTTGGGAGGCAGAGGCAAACAGATTTCTGAGTTTGAGGCCAGCCTGGTCTACAGAGTAAGTTCCAGGACAACCAGAGCTACACAGAGAAACCCTGTCTCGGAAAAAAAAAATAACTCAGAGAGGCTGAGGAACTAGCTCAGTGTTTGTGTAGCATGCAGAAAGTCCTGGGTTCCACCCCAGCACTGCCCTAACCCAGCATGGTGACACATGCCTATAACGCCAGCATCTTCACACAAGGAAGCAGAAAGATCCAAAGTTTGAAGTCCTATTCAGGTACTCAGTGAATTTGAGGTCATCCTAGTATACATGAGACCCTGTCTCAAGGAAAAACAAAAGCAAAGGGAAAAAAACTATGTCAAGGACCAGCCTCGGCTTGGTCAGGAGTACTAAGGAAGGGGTGTTTGGAAGCAACAGAAGAAACAACTCCAAGTTAGTGACAGCTCTGTAGTCTGCTTGAGATGGTCCTCTAGACAGCTCTCTGCTTGAGACAGCTCTGTGCTCTAGATAGATCTCTAGATAGCTCTTGGGTTTTCCCACCAAAGTCAGAAAACCTGATAGAAAAATTCTTGGTTTTTCTGACCAGAGTCAGAAAGCCCACCAGACAAATTCCAAAAAAAAAAAAAAAAAAAAAAAAAAAAAGAAGAATGCAATAGCTCTCTAGACATCTCATCTCTCAAAGACCACAACTCAGTCTTTTATTTATATATCAATTCAATCATTTACCCAGACCTCCATTTTGATTATCCCACAAATCAGCATTTTATGACCTAAGCCCCTTGATTCTTAGAAAAAGACAGCAAGTACATTTTTTTAACATTACAAATGAATTCAGAAATCTGCCTGCCTTTGTAAGCACAAACAATAAGCTCGCTGGGTGGGATCCCATCCTGAGATCACCACTCCCTAAATCTCTTTATCTCCTTCCCTAATATCTTCCGACAAGCCTGCTCATTAGTGCATTTGACTCAGTTCTTTTAGGTCTATGAAGTCCTTCATACAATTTATATTGCATCCTTATATGTTACATGGTTGAGAAACTATTCTTGAACTCATGTTTTCAGAGTTCTTTCCCATGGCCTTAAGGGTCATCCTGAAGGTCACAGCATTACCATTTTGCTGAGGAACACAGTCTTGCCTCCCAGACTCATGCTGTTTCTAATTATCATGGAGTCATTAACATGGAGTCATTGGCAGGGAGGACATTCCCCCAAAGGAGAAACATAAAGTAAATATATGTAATTATTATTTATTATTATTATTATACAAACAAACTTCTACCTACAACAAGTATCAACACTTGTGGAGGCTCATGTTCTGCTGGGGTGGAAACCATGACATACTGTCCCTTCTGCAGTCATGGAGGACCCCAAGACTTGGCAAACTTAGAAGCTGGGCAATGGTAGTACATGTCTTTAATCCCAGCACTAAGGAAGTAGAGACAGGAAGAGCTCTGTGAGTTTGAGGTCAGTGTGGTCTACAGAACTAGACTAGACCACAACTCAGTCTTTTATTTATATATCAATTCAATCATTTACCCAGACCTCCATTTTAATTATCCCACAAATCAGCATTTTATGACCTAAGCCCCTTGATTCTTGACAAGGAAGAATGTTCCAATGTCCTTGTTCCAGGACAGCCAGGGCTACACAAAGAAACCCTGTATTGAATAACCCAAAAAATTAATTTAGAAATATGTTTGGAAAAAAAAGAAATATGTTGGGCGGCACATGCCTGTCATCTCGGTACTTGGGAGATGGAGGCAAGAATCTCACACATACACACACAATGGAAATAAATTATAGAAATTTAATTTTAAAATCTTAATTTAACTTTAATTTAAAAATCAAGATGGGCAGTGCTTACACATACATTTAATCCCAGAACTCAGGAGGCAGAAGCCCAAATCTTTAGGAGTTCAAGATCAGCCTGGTCTACAGAGTAAGTTCCAAGACAGCCAAGGCTACATAGTGAAACCCTATCTCAGAAACAAAAACAAAACAAAAATTGTATCAAAGCAAAGCATCAGAACAGTAAAACGTAAGGTTACACCCAATGAAGCCCGAGGACCCAAGTTCAATCCTACTACAGACACGAGCATTGGCTCCTGCAAAGTGTGCTTGGACTTCCACATTCACACCGTGGCATGCATGGCCTAAATGCACAAAATCAATCAATAAATATTTCTTAAAGTCAGTATCAGTATCAGGCCTGGAAAGTTGGTTCTGTGGCTAAGAGTACTTCCTGCTCTTGCTGAGGACCTGAGTTCAGTTCCCAGCACCCATGTCAGGTGGCTCACAGCTGCTCCTCACTCCAGATCCAGTGGTTCTGATGCCCTCTTCTGGGCTCCACAGGTTCCCTTACACAGATGCACACACAGAGAGAAATACAATTAATTTTTTTTAAGGCGGCATCAGTTGGATGTGATCTACATAGCAAGATTAGGACAGCCAGGTAGTGATACCCTGTGACAAAAACAAACGGTCAGCATCAATATAAGTCTGTAAGTTTTACATCTCTGATAAGGCTTTAATATTCACAATATTTGTTTACATTCCTAAATCTTAACAACAGAAAAGCTAGACAACTCAACTCAAAGATCCAAAGGGCACAAGCACAGATTTCTCCAATAGGTAAAATGGTACTAATCCTTAGGAAATGAACTTGGAAACTGAGTCACATTCCTATACCATTAGGCTGCTAACTACCAGAAGAGGGAAAGAAAACAGAAAATAAAAGTGCTTCAGAAGAAACTGTAATTTTTGTGCAGTGTTGTTAAGAGTATAACACGGTACAGATACTTTTACAGAACTGTAATGGTAGTTCCTCAAAAAGTTAAAAATAGATTACCATAACCTAGCAATTCCACTTCTGTTTACAAGTCCAAAAGAACTGAAAATGGCCACACACACTAAAAACAATTAAATGAATTAAAAACAAGATATAGTTTTTGTAAACTCATATTTTTTATTATTTTTCAATCATGTTGGTACACTAATTTGAGATCAAATGCCTGAGCAGTCAGAAGTGACAGGTGGCTCTGAGCTGCCCAACACGAAAGCTAACAACTCAACTTGAACTCTCTGCAAGAGATATGTTCCTAATCATTGAGCTATCCATCTTTCATACCCTTTATTTGTTTATTGGAGACAGAATCTCATTATATATATATATATATATATATATATATATATATATATATATATATATATATATGTGTGTGTGTGTGTGTGTGTGTGTGTGTATGTATGTATGTATGTATGTATGTATGTATGTATGTATATATATATAGCCTTGAACTCACTTTGTAGCTCAGGTTGGTCTTGAACTCATGACAATCCTCCTGCCTCTGCCTCTGGATTCCTGGGATGATAGGCATATACTAACATGCCCATTCCTTGTTATTCATAGTAATCAAGAGAAAGAAGCAGCCTAAGTTTGCATAAGTTTATGAATGGAGAAGTACAATTTGATCTATACACACCATGCGGTACATTCAGTCAGGTGCAGAGACTGAAGAGGGTAAAGTTTATGCTGTACGCATTTTATACCACAGTAAATGATACCAGGAGTCAGGGAAGCCATGAAGGCCTCAAATGGAGTACCAGACATAGAGGAAGGGAGAAGAGTATAAGCCAAAGGTACAGAAATCAGGATAGCAGACCACATACCACAGAGGGCGGAGGCAGAGCCTGAGGAAGCGCCTGTGGTCAGAGGCAAGGGTGTGGCATGATGGATTATGGGTAAGGCCAGCTCAGGTATGACGTTCATGTGGATGAGTGAGATCAGTCAGAGAAAGTGGACAGATGAGACTAGAGTTGTAGAGAAGAATCCTAGGGAACACCAGGCCACAAGGCATGGCTTAAAGAAAGAACCCTGGCAGATCTCAGCGAGTTCCAGGCCAGCCTGGTCTACATAGTGAGTTCCTGGCCAGCCTGGTCTACATAGTGAGTGAGTTAGTTCCAAGCTAGCCAGGGATATGTAATGAGACCTATCTCAAAACAAAACAAAAAAATGTTTTTAAAGAAAGAAGGGATGAATCAAAAGCCATGAAAGAGGCTAAGATAGCCAGAAAGAGCCAAGGTCTTCCTAGCCACTAGCAGCCTGGTCCCACACTCCTTCCAAACTGGGTTGTTTGCTTGCTTTTGCTGTTGGTTTGGTTTTGGTTGGTTGGTTGGTTGGCTTGGTTTTGCTTTGAGACAGGGTCTTGATATGTATGTAGCCCTTTTTATTTTCTAATCTACTGGAAAAGCCGTACCAGGAAACACAGGGGTGGGTCAGCCCCTCTGTGTGCAGAACACCTAACTGACTAGCCACCCTGCTACCACACTACCACACCCTCTTCCCCCTGGTCTCTTTGTGGCCCCCAGGGATTATTCAGTCGGTGTTTCCTGTCTTTGCTTCAGCTCCTGTTTGGTTTGATTTGGTTTGATTTGGTTTGGTTTGGTTTTGAGAGAGCTCTTTGGCTTTATCAGGGGCTTCAGTAAACATTCTTTAACGAATAAGTTGAATGTGCCCTTCTGGAACTCATTCTGAAGGGTGGGGATGTCATTCCGCCGGTATAGTGCTAAGCTGGCGTTAGAAAAGGCATGGGCTTGATTCCCCGTGCCATGTACACCAGGCTTGGTGGCACATACCTATTGTCCCCATACTCTGGAGGTGAAGGTAGGAAAACAGTTAAAGGTCACTCTGCACTGTAAGTTTGAGGCCAGCCTGAGCGACCTAAGAACCTGACCCCCAAACAAAACAAAACCATGCCATGTTGAAATGTTACTGTGAAGTTAGGCAGTAAGAGGGAATCCTTACTCAACTGTGTCACTGGGGATGAGACCTTCACACTGCAATGAAAGTTAGATGAGGCTGTAAGGGTGGGGCGCTATACTTTGGGACTGTGGCTTCTTAGGAAGAAACACGAACTTGAATTCTGCCTCACCATATTAGGCTCTGCCATCCCTTGGAAATCCACCAGCAGGAAGGACCTCACCAGATGTGGCCTCCCACTCTGAACTTCCCAATCTTGTCAGTCAGGAGGCAAATAAACATTGTCTTTCTGTAACATCTAACCTACAGTATTCAGTGACAGCAAAGGAAAGGTGCCAATGGAACCTCCAGTGAGGCTTGTAGCGGTCACACCTCACTTTTCACCACAGCAGCTGATTTTTGCTATCTGTCAGCCCTGCCCAGTCTGTCAGGAGTGGGAGTTGGAAGATATTGGTTTTAAAGTTAAAAGTGCTAGGAAAGTTCAGGAATGAGTAACGTAGTGATCATCAATTCCAACTGTTTTGTTCCTGTTGTTGCTTTTTGACATGGGATCTTCCTAAATAGTGTGTGATCCAGGCACCAGCCTTGAAGAACTCACTACATCTTCCTGGCTTTTCTCAAAATCGCATCCTCCTGTCTCTGTCTTCCAAGTACATATGGCAGCATGCCACTGTGCCTCGGTTTGGTTTATTTTCTTTAATTCTTGGTTTGGTTTTTTTACCAAAGATTGGTTAATTAATTAATTAATTAAATGTATGTGAGTACACTGTCACTTTCTTCAGACACACCAGAAAAGGGCATCAGATCCAATTACAGTTGGTTTTGAGCCACAGTGTGGTTATTGGGAATTTTACTCAAGACCTCTGGAGGAGCAGCTCCTAACTGCTGAACCATCTCTCCAGCCCCTGGATTGGGGCTTTTGTTGGTGTTCTTTTGTTTGCTTGCTTGTTGGTTGGTTGGTTTATTAGACAGAATCTTGCTATGTTGCTCTGGCTGATTCAGAACTCATTATAAAACCAAGGTAGCCTCAAATCTGCAGCACACCTTTCTCTGCCTTCTATATTAGAGTTACAGGTGTGACCCACTACACCCTGCTCAGATATTTTTTTCTTAGCACTCTTTTCACAGTTCCCTACCTGACTCTCCCTTCCTCCAGGCTATGCTTCAAACAGCCTTCATTTCTTCCCCCCACCCCCTGCCCCATAGCTTGTTTTGTTGTAGGTTTTGCTTCTGTTGATATCAAGTCTTCCAAGCTTCAAACCTGCGCTCTTCCTGCCTCAGTATTCCAAACGCTGGGGTTGCTGGTGTGAGCCACCACAGCCGGCTTCGAAACCCTGGTGTCCACTATCTTCTGAGGTAGACTGTGGAATCCAGCTGACTGGTGAGCATGACAACTCAAGGGCAAGTACTGGCAGCAGAACATGGAGTCTGGGCAGGGCACACTTTTTCTTCTTTTATTTTAAAGATTTAATTACATGTATGTATGTGTTCACGTGAGTGTGTTCACACATGTACAGGTGTCTGCAGCAGCCAGGGTTGTTGGGCTCTCCTGGAACTTGCCTTACCTGTGAGCCTCCCAGTGCGGGTGCCCAGCTTGGAAGAGCAGAGTGTACTCTTAGCCCCCGAGCCATCACTGCTGTCCCCACTTTTTCTTTTAAAGCTTCTGCTTTGCATTAAAAGTCCACTTTTACCTGATGCTGTTATTTTGAGTCTAATACAAAATTGTAACTTCTACTGACTGCTTCCCTCGCGTTAACCCTTCCTCAAATCTATTACTGTGACATCTTCTTCTTCAGGGTTCTGATTTGAGTCACTAGTGTCATTCAGAACAGCCTTATCGATGCAAATTTGTTTGAATTCATTTTAGGTCCAAAATAAATCGAATCTTCAACTGTGAGACTCATTTTCCAGTCAGCCGCACACATCTACACCCTGACTATTTATGAATGATCTGTGTTATATTCCAATGTAAAGTCTTTTTTGGAAGACCCTAATTAAATATGAAATAAATAAATGAACAATATTTAAATCAGACTTGATCAGGAAACCAATAAAGCACACATTAATCTTGAGTTATTACTGTGCTGAGACTGTTAAGCATGGACATATACAAGAGTCTGCCTAGTGGCTGGGAGAATCTCTTGTACCAGATGAGAAGCTACTCCAGGCAGTGGTGGCGCACGCCTGTAATCCCAGTACTCTGGGAGGCAGAGGCAGGCGGATTTCTGAGTTCGAGGCCAGCCTGGTCTACAGAGTTCCAGGTCAGCCAGACCACAGCTACACGTTTTCATTATAATCCCAGGCGTGGGCATATGGGGCTGCTTTGAACCACAGCAGCCGACTATGATTTGCCTCCTGCTCTAACAGGGCACGGTTTTGCCAGATGCAGATAGTTTCTGCAATTGTGTGACATTGGGAATTCTGGGAACTTTATATAAATGCTAGGGCCCCAAGAGTCACTTTGTAAGTTGTTGGTGGGTTGTTGGTAGTTGGCTGGTGATTGGTTGTTGGTTGTAGTTAGGTAATCATCCACAAAGAAGAAACAACAAAAAGACATTAGATATCCTGACTTCAAAGATCAGACTTGCCCTAAGGAATTCAAACGTCCCTAATCAGGAGGAGGCAGTCTAACTGTGAAGTTGCTCCCATGTCAGGCCCTGGCTCTCCTCAGGGAGTGCTTTCCTTTCCCCTCTGTCCTCTCTTATCTAGTGATAGGAGGTGAACTAAGGGGGAGGGAATAAAGGCGGGAGGAAAGAAGAACCCACAGAGTAGTAAAAGACTGACTACAAGGTACAGTGTACAGACCAGGAAAAATTAAAGGATCAGTCAGGGTGATAGAGAAGAGATGAGGGGGGGGGATTTTTAAATTAAGAACAGAAAAAAAGCTAGGTGGTTGTGATGCACCCCTTGCACACCTGTAATCCTAACACTGAGCGGCACGTCCTGCTTTTCCAGAGAACTCCAATGCAATTTCCAACACCCACATCAGGTGACTTACAACTACCAACTACTGCAGCTCCAAGAGATCCAGTGCCTGTGGTCTCCCAGATCACCTGCACACTTGTGTACATACACACACACACACATATAAAATCTTTAAAAAATATATATGAAAATGAACCCACTCAACAGAAAGGTCCTAGAAATCTAGATAACTACTCAATGCCAGTGATGTCATGATTATTGAAGGAAAACCTACAACCACTACTTTACTAAACCAGAATAATCCCTAACAATAATCTAAGTATTTGCCCGGTTTTTTTTGTTTTTTGTTTTTTGTTTATTTGGTTTTTTGGGGGTTTTTTCGGTTTTGGTTTGGGGTTGTTTGTTTTGTTTTGTTTTTTACAAGACAGGGTTTCTCTGTATATCCTGATGGCTGTCCTGGAACTCACTCTGTAAACCAGGCTAGCCTCAAACTTAGTGATTTGCCTGTCTCTGCCTCCTGAGTACTGAGAATAAAGTATCCACCACCACTACCCAGCTGAATTGGGATTTCTATTACTTCATCCAAATTATAATTCATAATCAGAATTTAAATGGAGAAATGGGGGTGTTATTTGTTTTGTTTTCAAAGATAGGGGCTCACATAGCCTAGACTGGGCTTCCAACTCAGTATGTATGAGCATGACCTTGGATTTCTGATCTTGCCTCTACTTCCTCCTAAGTGCTAGGATCATAGGCCTGTGCCTTATGGTGTGGTGCTGGGGACCCCAGAGTCTGTGCAAGCTAATCAAGCACTTTATCAATTGAACAACATCCCAAGCCCAGAAACATGGTTTAAACGTTTTTTAAACGTTTTTCTATGTTCTATTCACAAAGTGTATGAATTTAGTAAGTTGAACATCAATTCCATTGGAAGTTGGAGAGTGTTTCTTTGCTCACACAGAACCATCTTGGACTTAAATAACCTTGAAACAAGACTGGCTATGGAATCCTGAGGGCTGGGATTACCGATGTGGGCCAGCACACCTGGGTTTTTCAGCGCTGGGAATTAAACCTTACGCGTGTGTAGACAAGCTCTCTCCCAACTGAGCCGCAGCCTCAGCCCCTCAATTCAACCTTAAAATGGAAAACATAGCTCTATAGAGCCAAACAAAATGCACCTACAGGCTGTCTGTGGTCTAAGGAGCCACGTAGCCACAGGGTTACAGCCGAACACTTGAAAGCGGACGCCTGAGTGCTGCGGTTGCCCTGTGCCAGGCAGAGCCAACACTGACACCCACCTCGGGGCTGGAAAGTTCCGTGTGTGTGTGTGTGGGGGGGGGTTGTTCATTTTCTGTGTACAACTATTGATGGTTTTGTTTTTATTTTATTTCTTTGAGATAGGGTCTCACTATGTAGCTCTGGCTGTCCTGGAACTCACTGTGTAGACCAGGTTGGCTTCAAACTCAGAGATTCACTTGCCTCTATGTCCCAAGTGCTGGGATGAAAGGCGTGTGCCACCAGACCTGGCAGGCTGCTGGGTTTGCTTGTTTGCTTGTTTGTTGTTTGTTTGCAGATTGATTTTTGCTTTTTGTCTTTTTGTTTTTGTTTTTTGGAGACAGGGTTTCTCCGTGTAGCCCTGGCTGTCCATAGCCCTGGCTGTCCTGGAACTCACTCTGTAGACCAGGCTGGCCTGGAACTCAGAAATCTGCCTGCCTCTGCCTCCCAAGTGCGGGATTAAAGGCATGTGCCACCACTGCCCGGCCTTGATTTTTGTTTGTATTATGTGTACAATATATCTGTGTATGCTCCCCACGTGTGCAAATGCCAGTGGAGACGAGAAGAAGGCAGTGCAGACCCTGAAACTGGAGTTACAGGTGGTTTTGAGCTGTCAGACATGGGTGTTAGTATCTAAGCTAAAGTCTTCTATAAGAGCAGCAAGCACTCCTGACTTCTGACCCATCTCTCCAGCCCCAAAAGATATATTTATACAAACATGGCAACAAGAAATATCAACTACAAACATACACAAGTAAATGAAATGACCTGTTACCTGAAGCTGTTATTTTTTTCCCATGAATGTGTATTTTGCCCACGTGTACCAGGTACATGCCTGGTGTCCAAAGAGCCAAAAGAGTGTCTCAGGTTCCCTGCAACTGGAGTTACAGGTGGTTGTGAGTCACCATGCAGATACTGGGAACTGACCCAGGTTTTCTCGAAGAGCGTCAGTCCTCTTAACCGCTCCAGCCTGCCTGAGCTATCTAATGCCATCTGCTGAAGGCGGTCACTGCTAGGCCACCCGTGTGGTTGGTCCTGCTGTAGTGCCCTCCTTGTCTCATAAGTCATCAAAGTCATCCACCTGCAACTGAAAGGGGAGTGAGTTGAGTGACAGAGGGGCATAGATGGCCCTGAGCTGCAGGAAATAGGAGTCTCATCACAACTCTCCACAGCTTTCCAGTCAAGCACGGCACAATTCTGGTCTGTAGTGCTCACCCACCGAGCAGTCACTGGCTTCCTAAAGACAAGTGCAAACCCAAGGCCAGTCAGTGCCTCTGACTCATAGAAAATGCGGCTCATTTTCATAGGTCTGATTGTCACGTTAAAAATAAATGTGCTGTGTGACACCATAGCAAGAGGAACTTCTGTTCGAATTCAGAACTCCCTCCTCACAGATTGTGAAACTATAGAGCAGGCTACAGATGAGGAAACGGAGGCCACAATCACGCAGGACTTCTGGCAGGAGGGCAAACGTCTGATGTGTGGGTCAGATGTTATCACTGTAAGGCAGGGAGGAAGTAATCGTGTGACACGTCTGCTCCAGTCTGCCCATCACCTCCACTTACAACCTGCTCCTCATCTAAGTCCCTCACATTAGAGCACTTTCAAACCCAAAAGGCAGGGCCGGGAACTCATCATCTGAACTGTTGAGACCCCAAAAGATCAAACCTCTACACTCAAGACATGGGGATGGCATGCTTTAATCCCAGAACTCAGGAGATAGGGGTAAGGAGACGTCTGTGAGTTTGAGACCAATTCACATAGTGAATTCTAGGCCAGGGCTGCATAGTGACACTATTGCAAAATAAAAATAATAAACAAAAAACAAAGCTTTACATTTTAAGATTCAAGCCAGATTAGATCATGTTAAATGCAGATTTATTGGGAAGCTGCTCTTGGACACGTTCTCTGGCCCCAAGGACAGAGGACTGGGAAGTCACCGTGGGAAGGGGCAGGGGAGGGGGAAGAGAAAGAGAGAAAGGGTACACTCTCAGAGAGAGAAAAGAAGTGAAGGGATAGAGGAGAGAGCAAAATGTCTGGATTATATAGGGAAGAGCCTCTGGGGGAAGGGCAGCCCAGCGCCAGGGCTGGAAAGTTCTCTCTTGGGGGCAGGGTGTGCCAGGCAGGGACTGAGGGATGCTGGGAGAACCTGGAGGCCAACTCTGCTTTGGTATGTAAGCTACACCTCAGTCCCAAGTTCTGGGGTCTGAAACTAAACATAATGCACATCTCTAAAGCTGGTAAGCATGTGGCACTCATATGAAACACTGTGACAGACACCCAAGTCTGTAGACAAGGGGGATATGAAAACATGGGTGGGTCACCACCACCTATGTAGCCATCCAAAGTCTTTCACAAACAGATATACAAAAAGGACACTGTTCCATTTACTGAGGAAGTGTCAACATTTTTTGCACATGTGCACACAATGCTCACTAACAAATGCAGCATTTAGAGAATGTACCGTCACTGAGTCAAAAAAATGCACAGTGTGTTAGAACACAACATGTGTGGAAAATAGTGCAAAGATAACTTTACCTTTCCATAACATAGCAAATTATAAAAATAATGCCAGGGAATACTATTCCTGATGCTCAGGACATCGCTATTTCTCTGAAACTCATCCCATTCCTGCCATGCAGACCCTAACTCAAAGAGCGTGTGTGTGTGTGTGTGTGTGTGTGTGGGTGTGTGTGTGTGTGTGTGTGTGTTTGTACGCTCAAGTCAGAAGACAATTTCCAAAGTCAGTTCTTTTCTTTCTTTCTTTCTTTCTTTCTTTCTTTCTTTCTTTCTTTCTTTCTTTCTTTCTTTCTTCCTTTCTTTCCTTCTTTCCTTCTTTTTCTTTTCTTTTTTTTTTTTTAAAGAGTCTTTGAGCCAGGCGGTGGTGGCACACACCTGTAATCCCAGTACTCTGGGAGGCAGACTCAGGCAGATTTCTGACTTCAAGGCCAGCCTGATCTACAGAGTGAGCTCCAGGACAGCCAGGGCTATACAGAGAAACCCTGTCTTGAAAAAACCAAATCAAAAAAAAAAAAGAAAAAAGAAAAAAAAGTCTTTGAATGTCTGCATTTGTGTCTAAGCTTGGTGCCCTTACAGGCCAGAAAATCCCAAAAGACTAGAATTACAGAATTACAGATGGTTTGAAGGGCCACATGAGTGCTATGAGTTGAACCCAACTCGTCTGGAAGAGCAGAGGGTGCTGTGAACTGAACCACCATTTCCCCAGCCCCCAGTGGGCAGTTCTTGCCCCCCACCTTGTGGAGTTGGAGTCTCTTGCTGTTTCTGCTGAAGAGCAGGGCTCCAGGCTGGCTGGCCTGGAGCCTCCAGCCGATTCTGTGGTCTCCCTCTTCCATCCTGCCATAGGTGTGCTAGGATTGTCGATCTACGCCACCGCATCTGGCTTTTTACCTGGGTTCTGGGACCAGACCTCAGGTCATCAGGCCTGCCCGACAAGCAGCTTGGTCCTGCTAAGGTGTCTCGCCAGCCTTATATAATCCTTTGTGATTGTTGGCTCATAGGATTTCATCATTCTGCATATTAATCTTTTGGGATTTTAATCATTTGAGATTTTCAAACTTTAAAGATTTTTATCTTTGGGAATTTCAACATCAGAGAAATCCTCACAGAAACACAGTACAATCAATTAATTATCCCCATTTTACAATGATAGAAATTAAACTCTCACTCAATTTTCAAGTTCAACTTGAAGTACACTCTGTTCACAGAAGGAAGAGCTAGGACTGGAACCCATGTCTGACCCTCCACAGGCCGGGGCGCGTCGGAAGGTTGTGGTGCAGAGCCCCTGTGTCTTCCAGTGGGATGCATAACTCAGCTTGCAAGGGTCCCAAGAAGCCAGTAATGGGATGGAGCCTCCCTGAGGAAATGCAAGCTGGGCAGAACCTTCCAGAAATGAGTGTTTCATGAGGCTGAGATGGCAGGGAACAGGAAATACCTTTAAAGCAAGACCCAGAGCTGCCAAGAGTCAGACTTGAGCTGCTGCATTACCATGCTTAGATTTTCCTCTGGGGCGCAGGGCTTGCTCACAACGGTTTGGGCCACTTCCCCTCCCCCACCCTAGAACTGTCTTCGTTGGGCAGGAGCTGAAGCATTGTTTCCAATGTATGCTGCAGTTTAATTAGATGCTTATGTCCTTCCTTGGGATACCAGGAATCATGAAACTTTGCTCTTGAAAGAGAGAGACCCAGCACTCTGGGAGGCAGAGGCAGGCAGATTTCTGAGTTCGAGGCCAGCCTGTTCTACAGAGTGAGTTCCAAGACAGCCAGGGCTATACACACACACACACACACACACAGAGAGAGAGAGAGAGAAAGAGAGAGAGAGAGAGAGAGAGAGAGAGAGAGAGTTGATGGCAGCTCACACCTTTAATCCCAGCGCTTGAAGGCAGAGGCAGACAGATCTCTTTGAATTTGAGGCTAACCTGGTATATACAGATGGAGTTCTAGAACAGCCAAGAAACCCCATTTCAAACACACACACACACACACACACACACACACACACACACGCAAGGGAGCACTGAGAAAGACCCACATAGTCCTCTGGCTCCCAAATGCACGTGCATAAAGAAAAAAAAAGGTAACTTGAAACCTAGGTGGTTGGCATAGTATAAATCAAGTCACATGACTTGCCTTCCTCCCCACCCCCACACCACCCTCTCTTTTTTTTTCAGAGCACTACCACAGAGCTCCCCAGCCCATAGCCTTTCTACTTAACACCTGAAAAGAATATGCAAAAGAACAAGTTTCCATAAAACAAAATTAACCAAAGGTGGTCCATCCCAGGCCCCCTTTGGGACAGGGGCTTCAGGGAGCACTATTTTTAAATGATCTGAGCTTTTTATTATCATCACAGAACTTAATTCTTAAACTCCAGTGATTCCAGTTATTGAAGCCTTCATGATGTTCAGTTAGAAATAAGGGACAACAGAAACAAGGCTGAGCCAGGCATGGTGACACAAGCCTGTTATCCCGGGCACTGGGAAGGCTAAGGCAGGAGGGCTGTCCATTTGAGACCAACTTGAGCTACACAGCAAGATCCTTTCTTAAAAAAACAAAGCAGCAGAAACCTGAGGTTAGGCTTTAAGAGTTTTATTAAGACAGATCTGATTCCCTTAAGCTCAAAACTTTCTGGAAAGTTGACCTCTAACAGGAGGGGAAGCCACAGGCCTGTGCTTCGGGTGAGTAAAAAAGGAAATTATGTCATTCGGGCTGTGCCTTAAAAGGACAGGAAGAGGAAAATAAACCAAAGGGCAAATAAACAAACAACCAGAGAGTCTGTTCAGGCTGTAAATGGCTGTAGCCTACTCCGGGAAATAATTTAATACAAGCAGACCATCTTGAACTGTTAATTTACTCCACCCACCATGGAAGGCAGGGGGAGCCAGAGCTACATTTTATCTAGCACTCCTAGGAAACGTTAAAGTTCAACCACACTTTCTGAGACTTTGGCCTCCAGATTAACAGAACTCTGGGGAAATGCTTTGCATTTTAGATTCATTGAGTTACTTCATAATCATTTATTAAGCGCCTTCTATTTTCTAGGGGCTGAGTTAGAAATGGTGGGAACATCCAAACAATGACTTGGTCTAGAACCGGCTCTCTAGCTGCTTGAGGTGATGTGGGGACACAAGACACAGAACTACATGGCTCTATAGAGGAGGGCAAAGTGCTGGGGCCGGAGTTGCTGTCTGTTAAGAAAGGCTATGGCTTCCTAACCAAGAAAATGGTATCTACCTCTGGGTGGAGACCTGCCTGAACCGTCAGTTTGGTCAGGTCAAGCTCCTGGCCAAGGAGCCACCCTCAGAAAGGCAGGATAGCCTTAAGCCACACTAAAGAATGGGAGGAATAATTAGCCCACCAAGGAGATAGCATTCTTTTCCTTCCAGAATCCCTGCTACTAACTTTTCTTTCCCAGAATTCCCACTCTTCCCTTTTCCTTCCCAGCATCCCCACTCCTTAGCACAGTAGTTACAGACCTGCTGTTCTGCTTTCCTAAAACAACATAGCCTTTCCTTTTTGTCTTCTTGTCCCTTTTCTAAGCAGAGTTCCTACAACACTTCAGGCTTTGCTCCTTCTCTAAAGCTCCCTCCCCACCACAAACCTGCTTGGTTGACATGGGTCTGACTTCCATGGCAGCTTTAATCCAAATAACAGGTTCTTCTCTCTCCATTTTCCCCCTCCAGTCAGCTGCCAGTATGTTCAGCTGCCTGGTCTGGAGTTTTTCTTTAACCTCCTCAAGGTTCTCTGAGTTAGTCCTTAAATATTTTATTTAATATTATTATATTGTATTATATACATTTATTTATATTTATATATTATTAATGATAATGAGGTTAAAAACTCCAAGAAGAGCCGGGCATGGTGGTGCACACCTGTGATCCCAGCACTCTGGGAGGCAGAGGCAGGTGGATTTCTGAGTTCGAGGCCAACCCAGTCTACAGAGTGAGTTTCAGGACAGCCAGGGCTATACAGAGAAACCCTGCCTCGAAAAAACCAAATCCAAAAATCCGGAAAAAAAAAAAAAAAAAAACCAAAAAACTCCAAGAAGAGACCCAATATCCCCATTATCACAGGAAGATGACACACGAACAATATGACTCTACAAAAGAGGGAAAAGGCGTTGAGGTGAGGGGCTAGAAAGATGACTCAGTGGTTAAGAGCTCTTGTCCTTGGAGAAGACCTAAGTTGGAATCCCAGTTCCCACAAAGCAGTTTACAACTGTCCATAACTCCAGCTCCAGTGAACCAGTGCCTCTTCTGACCTCCACAAGTACCAGGCACATAAAAAGTACATAGACATACACACACATGTGAACACTTATATACACAAAATGAATAAATATGAAAAATTAAAACAAAATACCACCAAAAAAGAATTGGTTTGAAGGAAATCTTAGAGTTCAGGTCTTAGCCAGTCCCAAGACAACCTGGAGTACCTAAGAACCTGACTCAAAGTAATCAATTAATTAATTAACTGGAAAAAAGGAAGAATATGCTAAGTACACCAAAACTTAGAAAACAAAATAACATCAGTTATATTTGAATAGTCGGGGTGTGTGTATTTATGTGTCTGTGTGTGTATGTGTATGAGTGCATGCACCTGTGTTCCTTTGGGAGGAGCACAAACACACACATGTGTACATATGTGTTCACGTGTGGGAAGGTTAGTGTTTAATGAGTGGGGTCTCCACTGAGCCTGGACTTCACTAGTTCAACTAGGCTGCTGGCCAATGAGTTCTAGGGATCTCCAGGTCTCTACCACCACCTAAGCTCTTACATGCTTTTCTGGGGATCCCACATGAGGTCCCCGTGCCTGCACATTTCCAGGTAAGCCATCTCCCCCAGACCCATGAGTGGCACGCCTGAAGTCAGTCTTCTTGACTGTCTTGGCCATCAACTCGTGGGCAGCAGGCCTCTGGGCTGATTCGTTTCACTACATCAGTACATTCTGGAAAATGTACTGAACTCTCACTGAAGAAACACAATACAGCTACTATGAAGAGGAAGATGTCTAAAAAAAAGAAAAAAGAAAAAGAAAAAGAAAAAAGAAAAAAAAAGATGAAGATGTCCACAGCTTTAAGAAGCCCAGCCCTCACCTGGGTATTTTTCTTCTTTCTTGAGTGCCTTTTTTCTTTCTTTCTTTTTTCTCTCTTTCTTTTTTTTTTAAGCTTAAAATCTATACCATAAGCTGGGCAGTAGTGGCACACTCCTTTAATCCCAGCACTTGGGAGGCAGAGGCAAGCATGTCTCTGAATTTGAGGCCATCCTGATCTACACAGAGAAACCCTGTCTTGAGGAGGGAAAAAATAAAAACAAGTATAAAGAACTAGTCAAGAGGATTTCTGACAAAGAAAGCCAGAGATGAGGAACAGGCCCACCAAACAGAAGACACGGGTCTACACTGATTAGAACATGAAATGTGGATACAGAATGAGCAGGGAAATAAAACTCTATCCACAATTCATGGGCTCTCTCTCTCTCTCTCTCTCTCTCTCACACACACACACACACACACACACACACACACATACACACACACTTCATTAATTAAAAAACAACCTGAAAATAGAGTCTAGAAGAAACTCAAATACATATAGGAATTTTATATGTGCTAAAGGTGGCATTTCAAAATGATTGCTAAAAAAATTATCTGATGCTGTCAAGGTAGCTCAGCAGATAAAGGTACCTGCTGCTGCCAAGTCTGCTGATCCACATAGCAGAAGCACAATCAACCAATCAATCAATCAACCAATAAATAAATAAATGTAAAGGCTTTTTAAAAAATAAATGCTGGGGAACAGAAGGGCTCAGGAGGCAGAAGCAGGTGGATCTCTGTTTGAGGACAACCTGGTCTTCAGAGCTAGTTTTAGGACAGCCGGGACTATACAAAGAAAGCCTGTCTCAGAAAACAAAACAAAACTAATATTCATAAGTTAAAGAAGGTGTAGAGAAAGGAACATACAGTCTAGACATACAGTTTTCTCTTTTGACAAGGGTGTGGCCAAGGGGCAGAGAGCATGTAAGAGCCAACCCCGAGAGCCAGGTCTTTCTAGCTTTGAGCTGCACATCAGGGTTTCAGCAGGACAAGGGGATGCGATTCAGGTGTGTGCTAAGTGACAAAGTAGACTACTGACTTTAAGAAGAGAGTGGGGGACGGGGTGTAGCTCAGTGGTAGAGATCTGCATTCCATACACACACACAAATAAAACCTGAAATAACTAGGCCTGGTCGAACACCATAATCTCAGGACTGAGATGAAGGGCATAGTGTCAGAGGTGGAAGGCCGTCCTCAGCTACACAGTGAGGTCAAGGCCTAGGTCAAGGCCTAGGTCAAGGCTAGCCTAGGCAACATGAAACCCTATTCAAAAACGCAAAAGTTAATAAATTAAGTAAGTAAAAAAAAAGTAGCAGGGAAGTCAGGTGTGTCAAAATCCAAGGATGAGTCAAGTAAGATTAGGAGGAAGAACAGTGCCCACCTGTGGATTGGATTGGCAACAGGCAGATCAATGACCTTCCTTGTCTTTGGTGGTTTCAACAGTAGGTGGAGGGAAGAAGCCAGGTATGAGGGGTTGACCTCAGTAAAAGGAAGTGAGCTTAGGACTCAAAAATAAACCCTTGCATGTCCCCCTAGCCGTGACATTTAAAATACAAAGATGACTTTTTAAAAAGGACGCTGTTACCAATTCTGGCAAATCCCCAGGAACCAGAAATAGAAGCCCCTAAGGGAGATGGTAGAGGTAAAGTCTCAATCATGCTTGAGGTCTCTAAGGGTGGAGTGTAGTCATTAGGGTACTCAGAAGGTGGAGACAGGGATCAGAAGTTCAAGGTCAGCCCTGCCCTGACAGCATAGTACAAGGCCAGCCTATTCTACATGAAACCATCTTGAGAAAGAGAGACAGATGGACAGGCAGACCAGCCGGCTGGAGAGATGAGACAGTTGTGTGGTTAACAGTGCTTTCTGCTCTTCCGGAGCAAGAGAACCCAGCACCCACAGCAGGCTCACAGCTGCCTGTAACTCCAGCTCCAGGGGATCCAGCACCCCCTTCTTATAGGCTCCCCATGTACCCACCCCCACAGACATACCCAGGAATAAAGAAACAGGGTGGGGGGGTGGGGGGGGCTGGACAGATGGCCCAGAGGATGTACAACTCATCAAGAGGTCTGGAGTTCCATTCCCAGTCCCTTATCAGACTCTCTCAGTCTACAGAGGTGAGATTCCACAGAATGGCTGAGGTGTCTGCTGCTCCCACCACTAGATCCACCATCTGGCATATCCTTGGTGTGGAGCCAGGACTCCAAGTTGAGGCCAGAGGCCACACCAAACAACTTGGGCCCAAATCAGACAACCCAGATAGGTCCTTAGCAGTGAAAAAGATTTGACCTTCACATCAGATCAGAAATGTTCTCAAGTTTCCTTGAGAAGTTTGTAAAGGGTATGAAAAGTTTTAAATTGAGTGATGTTGCAGACACTCAATGGATGCACACTTTCCAATCCAAAATGAAATTATTAAGCAGAAATAGGCAGAAATGAAACAAGATGAGAAAGAACCCGTTAAAAATCCTTGAAGTAGAAAGATAGCCTAGCTGAAACTCAGCTTACCAGGGAGAGGCTCTAGCCTGAACACTGTAAATACGTTCTCCAGGGAAACCCGCTGGGGCTGGATTCTAACAGTAAAAATGAAAAGCTGGTCTCAGGTGACAACTCAGTGGGTAAAGCGCTTGCCGTGCAAGCATGAGAATCTGAGTTTGGATCCCCAGCACCCGTGTAAACGGCTGAACAAAACACTGTTTATAAACAAAGTGTTAGATAGACACTCGAGGCTCCCTAGGGCTCGGTGGCTGCCTAGTCTTGCTGAATAGAGCCATAAGAGATCCTCTCTCAAAAAGAAGGTGGAGGGTTTAGGGAGAAGGCTCAGCCGGTAAAGGTGCTTGCCAGGAAAAAGCCTAACCACCTGAGGGCAAGTCCTCGTGTAAAAGGCTGGATGTGGTGGCGTGAATCTGCAGTCCCAGCATTCCTAGAGAGACAAAGGAAACAGAGACAGATCAGGCAGGAGCTGTGGACCACTTCTCCCAGAGTACACCATAGCAGAAACACGTGAGTCCCTCACACCCAGACAGCGGTGGTGCACCCTTTAGTCCCAGCACTTATGAGGCAGAGGCAGAGGGATCTCTGTGAGTTTCAGGCCAGCCTGGTCTACAGAGCAAGTTCTAGGACAGCCAGGGCTACACAGAGAAACCCTGTCTCAAAAAAAAAAAAAAAAAGTAAATAAATAAATACAAATAAAATAAAAAACCCTGTTTCGACATGAGAACCACTCAGGAAAGTTGTCCTCTGAACTCCACTCAAGTATACAAGGTAGTCTACCTACATTTATCCTCAGCACAAAAAGGAATTTAATTTTGTTTTTCAAGACAAGAGTTTCTCTTGTGTAGCCCTAGCTGTCCTGAAACTCACTCTGTAGATTTCTGCCTCCTAAGTGTTGGGATTAAAGATGTGTGCCACAACCACCTGGCCAAAAAGAATTTTTTTAAAAGTGGTGGGCACGTAAGATGGCTCAGCAGATCAGGGAACCTACCTCCAAAGTTGATCACTAGTATTCTGAGAACTCACAAAGCAGGGGAGAATGACTCTTCCAGGTTGTCCCCTGGCATGGATATTTGTGCTGTGGCACATATACACACGCTAATTAATGTAAAAATATTCTAAGGCAGATAGCCACAGAGGAAGACATCTGGCATTGACTTCTGGTCTTCACACACAAGCACACTTGTACATTTGAACATGTACATACACAAATACCACACGCATACACACAAAGTATCAAAACCATACTGGGAGGGTGGGTCTGGAAAGAGCTGGGAGAGCAGTGGGGCGTAAATATGATAAAAAATACATTGTATGCATGTGTGAAATTATCAATAAACTAATAAAAATGCTATTTTTTTTATTGAAGATAGGATCTCACTATACAGCCCTGGATAACCAGAAACTCATTTGTTAACTAGGCCGGCCTGGAACTCACAGAGATCCTCCTGACTCTGCCTCCCAAATGCAGGAATGAAAGACATAAGCCACTATGCCTGACCAAATATATATAATATGTAATTATATATATATATGTAAATATATATAATTTTAATTCTAGGCCTAGAGAGGTAGCTCAGGGTAAGGGGCAGTTACCACATAATTATGAGGCCCAAACAACTGTAACTCCAGTCCAAGGGATCCCCATGCCTCCTCCCACCACCTTGAGCACACAGGAGTGCACAATCACACACATGGGCACTCATACAGACACATATATATACAAATAAATAGAAATAAAAACAATCTCAGGCTGGTGAAATGTTACTAAGCTTAACAGCTTAACAGCCTAAATTTAATCCCTAGGACCTACCCTCACATACAAGCCTTTAAGAATAGACATTTGTAGGGCAAGAGGACACACACACACAAGCACATATTAATTGAATTAATAAATTATTTTTATATTTGGTTGGTTGCTTAGCTTTTTGAAGGCAGTGTTCCTTTGTGTAGCCCTGACTGTCCTGGAACTCACCTTGTAAACCAGACTGGCCTCGAACTCACAGAGGATCCACATGCCTCTACCTCCTGCGTGCTGGGATTAAAGATGTGCTCCACCACTGGCAACACTCTTTTTTTGGTTTATTTATTCAGTTTTGTTTGTGTGCGTGTTCTGCCTTCACGTATGGTGCCCGCAGCAGAGGAGGACACAGGATCTCTGGACCTGGAGTCACAGAGGACTGAGAGCCACCATATCCATGCTGGGAACGGTCCTGGGTCCTCTACAAGAGCAAAACGTACTAACTGCTGAGCCCTACCTCCAGCACATTCGTTTAGTGTTTTTAACTCTGAGCTGGCTCAGTGGCATTGCGGCCCTTACACAGCTTTTCAAGGCTGGGGTTCAATTGGTAGCACCACAAAAACAAATTAAAATGTGTGGCTCCCATGTTCCAGCAAAGGGAAGGAAGGTCGGGCCCTCAGCAGAAGCGATGCCGATGACAACCACGCCTCAGAGGCAAGCCTTACCGTTCCTTACAATGCATACTTCCCCTTTGGAAAGAGGCTATGGTGACTGGGGACTCAGGCGAGTTAAGAAGCAGAAGACAGAACACTGGGACAAATTCAGAATACAGCATAAGAGAAACAGTCAGGAAAAGCATGGAAAACGTGTAAAGTGCCAGATATTCTGGGAGATGAATTTAGAAGAAACAGTAAAAAAAGAGCAATATTTGGGGGGGAAAAGCAGTTTTTCCCTCCTAGCCTTAAAAGACCATAGAGACCTTTTTAGACCCTGGCTAGTGGAATCCTCCTGTTCCGCAGAGTTAGGGGGCTCCAGCTATTTTAGGTCATAAACATCAAGGGCTCGTGCCTGTCATAGCACGTGGGGAGGAGACAGGAAGATCAGGTCAGCCTCAGCCTTGGTGATATAGAGTTCTAGGCCAGTATGGGTTCCGAGGAACCCTCTCAAGACAAACAAACAACAAAACGGAATAGACAAGGAAAAGCGACAAACCTCTGCTCAGAACCTTCCAGTTCTTTTCAACCGCGACTGAAGCCAGAGCTGGCCCCCTTGTTTGCTGGGTTCACCTGCCCCGCCCTCTCCTCTCCTCCTCTAGCTCCAGGCCGATTGGCCTTACTGCACATCTTTCCCAGAGCTCCAGGTAAGAAGACCAGCCACATTTGCTTCACTTTTGGAGTTTTTGTCTGGAATGTTATTCCCCAGGTGTCCACACGACTACCTTACCCCTCCCTTCTTCACTCACGGGCTTCTGTGGGTGCGCATGCTCAGACCCCACCCTCGCTATCTAGCGCTCTCTGCTGCTGTCAACATGAACCTCGATCACCCATCATATTTTCATTATGGGGGGGTTCTTTGTTTGGTTTTGGACTAGGTCTCAGGTAGCCAAGGCTAGCCTTGAAGTCCTGCTTCCATCTCTGAGCCACCACACCTGACGTCACCAGCTGTTCTTGTCATATTTAAGTCTATGGGTGGGAAGGAATGGGGGGGAGGGGTGGTACCTTCTAGTCCCAGTGGAAGTTCAAGGTCATAGGGAGCTCAAGACTAGATCTGAATATATGAACTATATTTAAAAACAAAAATAAAAATGCCAGGCAATGTTGGCATACTCCGTTAAGCCCAGCACTCAGGAGGCAGAGGGTGGTGGATCTTTTGAGTTTGAGGCCAGCCTGGTCTACAGAGTGAGTTCCAGGACAGCCAGGACTACACAGAGAAACCCCATCTCTGTCTTGAGAAAGAATATGGCGGCCAGAGAGATGGCTCAGCAGTTAAGAGCAATGGTTGCTTCACAGAGAACTAGGGGGTCAGTTCCCTACACCACACCAGACCCTCTGCCCTCTTCTGCCCTCTTCTGCCCTCCCAGGCACTGCATGCTTGTGGAACACTTACTACACACAAGCAAAACATTCATACATATAAAAAATAAAAATAAGAGGAAGGGATGTGGGGCTAAGGAGATGGCCTAGCTGTTGGGAGCACTTGCTGTGCTCCCAGAGGACCAGCATTCAGTTCCCAGCAAGCACACACATCAGGTGACTCACAAGTACCTGGAACTCCAGCTCCAGGAAATCTGACCCACTCTTGTGCACAGATATGCATGAAATTAAAAATAAAACTTAAAAAGAAAAAACAAAGAACAAGAGCTTTTGTCCACAAACTTCATGTAAGGAGAGACCACTGGATACTATTCAATGTGACTTCCAACTCTAGTGCTCCTGCCTCTGCCTCCTCAGCGTTGAGAGACTGACACTTACCACTCTATCCTCGGGCAGTGTTCTCAGCCTTCCTACTGCTCTGACCCTTTAGCACGATTCCTCGTGTCCTGGTGACCCCCAACCATAAAGTATTTCCTGTTGCTACTTCATAACTGTAATTTTGCTACTGTTATGGATTGTAATGTAAATATTTGTGTTTTTTGATGGTCTTAGGTGACCCCCCAAAGGGGTGGAGACACACAGATTGAGAACTACTACATTAGGGTCTCGTTCCTTATACCAGATTGTCATGGGAGTCACTCAGCAGCCCAGGCTAGCCTTGAACTTCCGACCCTCAATTTGCAGGGGTGTGTGCCTTTGTTAGTTTTTGACACAGTGTCTTAGTCTACCTAGGCTGACCTAGAACTCAGAGATCTTCCAGCCTCAACCTCCCAAATGCTAGGATTACAGGAGTGAGCCACCAAGCCCTCTGCACGCAGAGAGACAAAGATGGAAACATAGCGGGTGGAAACTGAGCTGTGAATGGGAGCGGAGCGAACGGTGTCCGGGAGAACACTTGGTGTCAGGTGAAGGCCGAATGTCCAGGTGTGGACAACCGGGATCAACCCCTGCGGGGGACACCTGCAGACTGGGAAGGGATCAACATGCTCTGAATGCTGAGCACAGTCGGGAAGCCGGGCTGGCCTGGCTGCCATTCCTGTTAGAAGGAAGAGCAGCAGGTAGTAGGACAAAGAGGGCCTCCTGTCTCCCGGCCTCTAGTTCCCCCTGAAGCGTGGGAGGCCAGGTTATCTGCCTCAGGACTGGATGGCCTGAGAAGAGCGGACAGAGAGGAGTTAACTATGAAAAACGAGGAGGGATTTCCAGCCAGTCACCACTGCTCCCTTAGGCTGAATCAAAATTGAAAATGAAAGACGTGGCTGAGTTGGAGTTTTCCTCGGGCAGCACCCAGAGCCACAGCCAAACGTGACTGAGAACCAAAGTGATTTTAACGCCTTTTTCTTTTTGAGGCAAGCTCTCTCACTATATAGCTTGAACTGACCCTGAACTCACAGAGTCATGTCCTAGGATTACAGGCCTACACCATCCCACATAGCTTGGCATTTCATTTTCAAATAAATTATCCTGGAAGAGGCTGAAGATGTGGCTCAGTGAGCAGTGCATACCTGCAGTACAAATGTGAAGCCCACGAGTTGGGATCCCCAACCCGCACTTACGAAGAGTCAGGCTGGAGTGGCTGGCCTGAAATCCCGGCACGCTGGAGCAAGCTAGCCAGACTAAACAAACCTGCACGCTCCTGGGTCAGAAGATTAAGGCAGAGCTGGCCATGGTAGCACAGGCCTTTAATGCCAGAACTCGGGAGGCAGATGAATGTGGATCTTTGTGAGTTCAAGACCAGACTAGACTACAATGTGAGCTTCAAGCCAGCCATATTTTTATGTTCCCAATTCTCGAGTATATTCAATATACTCGAGAATCTCTATTTGTAAGTTAGCCTTGGCTAGCCCACATTAGCCTTGGCTAGCTACCTCAGTATTAGATGAGTAAAGGCATTTAAGTGAGTAAAAATTATTTTTTTCCAAAAAACATCAAAATTGGATTGTTACCTGATACATTTATTTGTTTTGAGACAAGGTCTCACGCTATAGTGTGACTGGCCTGGAAGTTGATATTTAAACCAGGCTGGCCTCAAACTCATAGAGAACCTCTTCTTCTTGAGTGCTGGGATTAAAAGTATATGTCACCACACTAAGTAAGCTGATAAGTTATTAAAATAAATTATTAAATAAAATAACTGTAGCGTCTTGTTATTGTTGTTTGTTTGTTTTATTCTACTGGGAATCAAACCCCAGGGCCATGACCAGGCATGGTGGCATGTGCTTATAATCCTAGCACCTGACAGAGGAGATACGGAAGGCTCAGGGCTAGCCTGAGCTACATATCAAATTTGAGGCTAGCTTGGGCTTCTCAGAAAGACTCAGTTTGTATACACCTGTAATTTGAGCAGTGAGGAAGCCAAGGCAGGCAGATGGGGAGTTTCGTGCTAACCTGGGCTACACAGTGGGTTCATGCCTAGCCTGTACAGTTTATTAAGACCCTGTCTCCAAAAACAGACTCTGGAGTAGCCAGAGTAGGGGAGTGAGAGGTGGAGCCCAAGGTCACAGGGTACAGGCCTGCTTCTAGACCCAACCTGCAAGCCTAAGCCATGTGATGACTCCACTGACCCACACATAATTTTTATTGAATTATTTTGTTTCTTGAGACAGGGCTTCTCTGTGTAGCCATGGCTGTCCCGGAACTCACTCAGTAGACCAGGCTGGTCTTGAACTCAGAGATTCTCCTGCCTCTACCTCCCAAGTGCTGATATTAAAAGCATTAGCCATCACCACCCTGCTGAATTTTATTTTTAAGTGTGTGTGTGTGGTGTGTGTGTGTGTGTATACATGAGTACAGATGCCTGTAGAGGCTATAAGGGAGCATTGGCTCCCTGGTTCTAGAGTCACAAGTGAGTTGAAACCACCCAACATGGTTGCAGGAAACCTAACTTGGGTCTTCAACAAGATCATTAGGTGCCCTTATCTCCTGAGCCATCTCTAAGCTCCCCGCCCTTACCTAACCTGACTCCTTTAAGAATAAAGTTAAGATATATTAAAACAGGATCTCATGTAGCCCAGGCTAGCTACAAAACTACTATATAACAGAAGGAGGCTAGCCTTGAACTTCTCATCTGAACTTGCCCCATCTCCCAGGAGCTAGGATCATAGGCATTTCCTGACACCATGCCACCAGCTGCTGCAAATCCTTCCTTGGCTCCGTCATAGCTAAGTAAATGCCTACCAAAGGCCTCATCTCTCTCTGGTCACCTCCCTTTCTTCCCTCTTGTTCTGGCCCACTCGACTCCTGTCACACAGGACATTCCTACCACAGGGCCTTTGCATGTATATTTCCTTGTCTAGAAGGCATTTTCTGGGATTTAAAAAGCATTATTCATACACTTCCTGTCTTTATTCCAACGTCACTTTATCAAATCGGCCTTCTCAAGCACTTCACACACAAAGTCCATTCAGCCATTGGATCTCCATTGCCCTGCAGTCCCCACAGTAACTAAGACTCTCTCTTATCCATTTCTATATTCTTGAAGCAGTTACTGGCATGTAGTTGATGTTCATTAAATAGCTGCTAAATGGATGAATGCAACAAATGTGGCTTCTGCAGAGAATTCATCATGACACCAGAAAATGGGATAAGAAAAGAAGAGGTTGCTCTGTAAATTCTCTGAACATAATCTTCACCACACACATACACACACACATGTACATGTGTGTGTGTGTGTGTGTGTACACTTCTCAACCTAAAAGTCAGGCAAAAGTGTACATGGAAGGGAAATGATGAAGTACACTGTGTGGTGGAACAGTATACAGCTATTTGAAACACTAACTCTGAGGCCGGGGTGGAGTTGGGTTGGAAGAGTAACTTAAAGGTCCAGGTTCGAGGACCAGCACCACATAAGCCAAATGCAGTGGCTCACTCTGGCAATCCCAGCACTGAGGGAGTGGAGGCAGGGGGATCAGAAGACATTCGAGGTCATTTGTCTATTCGGAATTTGAGGCCATCTGGGGATAAGAGCCAGTCTTAAAATAAATAAGTAGCTAGAGATGGTGCCACAAGCCTTCAGTTTGAGCACTAGGGATGCAGAGGCAGGTGGGTTTCTGTAAGTTTGAAGCCAGCCTGTCTACAGAGAGAGTTCCAGCTAGGGTATATATACAGTGAGATTTTGTATCAAAAACAAGTAAACAAATGAAAACCAAGCCACTGGTTATAAAAACAAAAAAAGGGGGGGGGGACTGTGATGACGGCTCAGTGGGTAAGTGCTTATTGTGTAAGCATGAGGGTCTGATTTCAGATCCCCAGAGACCCTTGGAAAAGCTGGGTATGGGAACAGGCTTGTAACCCCAGGGCTAGGGGAGCCCAGAAAGGGGTGGGGTCCTGGGGACTCCTGGCCAGCTAGTCTAGCCAAAACTGCAAGCTCTAGATTCAGTAAGAGACTTTTTGTTTTGAATGAATGAATGAATGAATGAATGAATGAATGAAAAGTTAGAGAGACCTTAACTTCAGGCTTTTAGTAGTAACTCATGCCTGTAATCCTTGCACTCTGGAGGCAGAGGGTGGCAGATCTCTGAGTTCCAGGTCAGTCTGGTCTACAGAGTGAGTTCCAAGACAGCCAGGGCTACAGAGAGAAACCCTGTCTCAGAAAAAAATAAAAGGTCGAGGCTGTAAAGTATATCTGTTCCTAACTCGGAGTTACGTCCCACTATAATTTAGCAATGCAAAGTACGCATTCATAGGAAAACCTATGTTAGAAACAACACCTGTTGGGGCTGGAAACACGGCTCGGCGGGTCAGAGCGCTGGCTGATCCAGCAGCTGCATGGCTGCTCCCACTCATCTGTAACTCCACATCCAGAGGATCCAACACAGGCACCATAGGCACCATGCACACACGTGGTGCACTTACACACGTGCAGGCAAAACACTCACACATATAAAATCAACAAAATGTAAAGTAAAAAAAAGAAAAGTCTTTGCAGTAAACTGATAAAAGGAACCCAGTACTTTTTTCTTCATGATTAGAACAACCCGTGTTCTCTCTTTCTTTTTCTGTACCATAAAAACGTTTAATCCCCAGGTACTCTGAGGAAAATCCCAGCCCGTTGAAGTCAGCACTCAAGTTTCCCCAGGGACTCCCATGCAAGGAGGTGAGGAAGGGTCGGGTCGGGGTTGGGTCGGACTCGTGCACAAGAACGGGCGGGCGGGCAGCCGAAACCCGGTGGTGAGTGAGGCATAGAGCATTCGCATGACTAACGCAAGGGGAAAACCCACCAGAGAGCCATTTCTATTTAAATGCTAAAAATGCAGAAGTACATCTACTTGGGCCTAACATGGCTTTAAAAGGAAACAACCGTGCCTCTGGAGTTTTCTGGGTGGACATGGGGCCATCTGTAAGGAAAGGGAGTGAAGGCCAGGCCTCAGTGACTTTGCATGAGTCCTCCTGGGTGACCAGGCAACATCCCAGGTCTGGGGCAGGAGGTCCTTTTCTGCAGAGTTCTGAATTTATAACATTGGTTTTATTTCCTTTTATTTACTATTTATTTGTTTAGAAGCAAAGTCTCGGGCTGGAGAGATGGCTCAGCGGTTAAGAGCACTGACTGCTCTTCCAAAGGTCCTGAGTTCAAATCCCAGCAACCACATGGTGGCTCACAACCATCCCTAATGAGATCTGATGCCCTCTTCTGGTGTGGCTGAAGACAGTGATAGTATACTTACAAATAATAAGTAAATAAATAAATAAATAAATCTTTTAAAAAATTAAAATAAAAATTAAAAAAAAAATAGAAGCAAAGTCTCAAAGCAGCTGTGTAACCAAGGAAGACCTTGAGTTTTGGATCCTCCTGTATCTCTCTCTCCACTATAGACATGAGCCACTACACCTGGGTTATGTGTTGTGGTCATACACTCCTAGTCCAGCGTTGATTTGAGACTTTTTTTTTCCTTCAGAGTCTTACTATGTAGCCCTGGCTGACCTGGAACTCACAGGGATCCATTTGCTGGCCTCTGCTTCCATAGTGCTGGGATTAAAGGAAAGGCTATGTCCAGCCTGCATTTCTTTCTTTTAAGATTTATTTTTAACTTATCTGTGGCTACACTAAGGCTAGAAGAGAGCATTGAATCTATGGAGCTGGTCTTGAATCCCATGCAGTTGTGAAGCGGGTACTGGGAACGGAACTCTGGTCCTCCGGAAGAATGGTAAGTGCCCTTAATCACTGAGCCATTTGTTCTGAGCCCTAGACCCACAAACTAAACTAGGAACTCCTTGGTAATCAGAAAAACAACTGGACTTCTTTCCCTAAATACTGCACATCTGCCTAAAAAGTTGAAACAGCTCACCCAGTTTCATGAGCAACCCTGGATCCTAAGTATTCTACTTGAGTCAACCCCAGGTTAAGGACCGCTGGTAGACTTGAACAAATACAACATCTTATAACGCATGCGGCTTTCAAAGCCTGTTTACAGACAGTGATAAATACGAAAATAAGTAAATAAATAAATAAACAATTCATTGAAAAGAAATACTGCAGTCAAAGACTGGTTAAGTATGATTACTACAGAGGCGGTGTACCTGGGAAGGATTAGGAAAGGTGACTAGTGAGTCCTTTAGTCCAACAAGCAGTGCCCTAGGGGCTGGGGCTCTAGATCTTCAGGGCCAGAGAGACACTGGGACTTCGAGGGGTTCATTCCGAAACAGGATCCACTGTAACTCAGGATAGCCTCAAATTCTCTAGGTAGCAGAGGCTGGTCTTGACCACTCATTTTGTTTTCACCCAACGTTGCAGCCACTGCCAAGCTTACATGTCTCTACATTGTGGTCTTGGATTGATTATGGCTGGGTTTCCCAGACGTGGGTTGTCAGGGCATGATCAAACAGTACCCAGCGAAACCCAGGCCACAGGTGCAGTCCCTGGGTCACCCAGGGTGAGCCTGCGGAATGTCCTGTCCGTGAGCGCCCTCTGCTGGGAACGCTCGGTCAGGCTACGGGGCTGCGGCTGCGCACTCGCACCACCGGTCGGCCCAGACCTCTGGGGTGGTGTGTAGCCCAGCCGACTGTCTAGCCTCAGCACCTCCAGTACTGTGCTCTCCAATGTTGCTCATCGTGCCTTCCCTCCGGCCCCTGAGACCCTCTGCTTCTTATCGTGACTTTGACCGGCAAACCGTACTCTAGGGTCCCAAGGCTAGACCTTATATGACTCGTAGAAACATCGGCGCACGCGTTGGCTTTATGAAACACTGTTTCCCACGGCTGAACCCAGCGTTTCAGATATAATTCCTCGGCAGGAAAGGATGCAGGCACGTCGGGGCAAAGAGAAGATGAGGACCTGGGTGGCGGGTGAAAGGGGAGCGCCCAGAGTCTAGCTCCACACAGCGACCCCGACGCGTTCAGCGCCCGGTACCCTCACCTTAGCAGAGCCAGCCCACCCTGCAGTAAGACAAAGCCAGTTCTACCTTGTGTTGGAGACTTGGCACCAGGGACGCCCTAGACTTGAGCAAAAAGGACGCCTGCTAAAGCGTTGATCAGGGTTGGGGCCCTCGCCTAGCAAGCTCTGGGTTCCAAAGAACACGGAGACCAGGATCCGAGAGCCACGTGGTGGCTTTTGTCCGTCTTCCGGTGACCACGGGCGCCAGCAGGGGGCGAGAGGTTCGTTTTGGCCCCAGCTCAACCGCAGTTAAAAATAGAAGCTGAGATCAACCGAAAAGCATGAGACAGAGCAAACGTAGAGAAACTTGATCTGGCTGATATGAAGTAACATTTCCAAATACGGCAGCAAGGAGCGTTAGCTCCCGCAGGAGTGCTGCTCTAGGAAGTGGATGAAAACTTCGAGAGGAAAAAAAGGTTAAGTCCATATCATACATCAAATGAACTCTCAGGGATTAAAACGGTAAATATTTTTAAAACAAAAGCAGGCAATATCAACTAGAGTAAAATTTATTTGTTTAAATATTATTTATTATATGTAAGTACACTGTAGCTGTCTTCAGACACCCCAGAGAAGGGCATCAGATCTCATTAGGGATGGTTGTGAGCCACCATGTGGTTGCTGGGATTTGAACTCAGGACCTTTGGAAGAACAATCAGTGCTCTTAACTGCTGAGCCATCTCTCCAGCCCTAGAGTAAAATTTATATATGTGGATAAATATTGGAATTTTCCAGGTTTGAAATAACAAAATATTACAAAGGAATTCAAAACAATGAACACTAAACAGAGTTTTTAAAAAGTGATGATATAGCCTTTAATCCCAGCCCTCTGGGAGGCAGAGGCAGGCAGATTTCTGAGTTCAAGGCCAGCCTGGTCTACAGAGTGAGTTCCAGGACAGCCAGGGCTACACAGAGAAACCCTGTCTTGAAAAAAAACAAACAAAACAAACCAAAAAAAAATAGATTCTTGAGCTATATGTTTGCAGAAAATCACCTCCATTCTGTAGAGTGTATATATATACATATTATGTGTGTGTGTGTGTGTGTGTGTATGTCTATAATGAATCACTAATAAAACAACAGACACAAAAGCAGTATGCACTGGCAAATGCCTGAACTCAGTACTCAGGAGGTTGGGTTGAGGCAGGATATTTTTCCAGAGTTCAAGGTATATATAGTAAGTTCCAAGCTAACAAGAGCTTTTTTAAAAAAGTTTATTTATTTATTATATGTGTCTGTCATATATATATATGTATATACACATATACATATATATATATATATATATATATATATATATATGTATGTATGTATATATATAGCTGTCTTCAGACACACCAGAAGAGGGTGTCAGATCTCATTACATGTGGTTGCTGGGATTGGAATTCAAGAGCTTCAGAAGAGCAGTCAGTGCTCTTACACACAGAGCCATCTCTCCAGCCCTTTTTTTGGTTTTTCAAGACAGGGCTTCTCTGTGTAGCCCTGGCTGTCCTGAAACTCACTCTGTAGAACAGGCTGGCCTCGAACTCAGAAATCCACCTGCCTCTGCCTCCCAGGTGGTGGGATTAAAGATCACTGCCTGGCCTATCAAGAGCTATTGAGTGAGACCCTTTACATCTCAAACAACAATAAATACATATATAATTTTGTGTGGGCGTTTTGCCTGCATGTATGTCTGTACATTATGTGAGTGCCTGGTACTCAGGGGGGCCAGAATGGGGCCCTGGATTCCCTGGAACTGGAGCTGCAGACGGTTCCTAATTGAATATTAAGTACCTAACTTAATTGGAAGGTGGCAGCAGGAAGATCGGGGGTTTAAGATCAGGCTGGCTATAGCTGATAGTGTGTTCCCAACCAGCCATCCTGAGCCACACAGGAAACTGCCTGGGAGGATGGGTTATAAAGCTTAAGAGTCTGGTGTAGGTCTAGGGGGTGGGTTATAAAGCTTAAGAGTCTGGTGTAGGTCTGCAGCACACCAAACAAACAAAACCACGTGGAAAAGAAAACACAAATAAACAAAACCTGCTGCCATTCCGTTTATGCTGACCAGAGTCACCTAGGAAGAGAAAGCTTCAATCGAGAGATTGCATAGATTACATGTCCGTGGACACTTTCTTTATTTGAAATATGTAACCCTGGCTGTTCTGGAACTTACTGTGGAGACCAGCCTGGCCTAGAACTCATGCAATCCCCTGCCTATAATAGAGGACTGAGAGGAAACTCAGAACAGTGCCAGATAAGTCGTGCTACTAGCATCTGATTGGTCAGGGTAGAGGGTAATTGATAAGATGAGATCTGAACTAAGAGATGGGGGATGGGGGGGGGGAGGTAATGAGCAACAGGTCTACTTCAACCTGAGGGAGGAGGAGAAACAGAAAGGAACAGGAAATATAATAGCAGAGTGCATGCCCAGCAGAGCACCCACAAATTCTGTGTGAGCTGAGCATACAATAGTACTTTGTAAAACAATCACAAATTCATTGTGTTGTGGATAGTTCTGGGTTTGTATTTTGATGCTAATTCCACTTCTGGGAGGGGCTGCAGATGAGGAGTTGCCTTGTGAACTTCTCCCCACCTTAACTTTGCAAATAAAGGCTAGAACAGAGATTGAGCAGGAGGGAGGAGGCGGAGCTGAGAGTTGGGGGGAGGAGAAGAGAAGCGCTAGGGAGGGGAGGAGTTATGGAGGATCTACGGAGAGGATAGAGAAAAGCTCGTGGCCTGGAGAAACTGCAAGTTATATAGGATAACACGGATGGGAACAGAGCAGTGTAGTAGGAGATCCATCCAATCTAGGCGTATAGCTTGTATTGATATTGATTGGTTGGAGATTTCTTTTATCGGGTAATTGGGTTGGAAAAATATTGCAACATTATTAGGCTAAATTGACATAGTCAAATATCTAATTTTACCTTAATTAGCCTAATATAAACAATCTCGGAGGGTGGTGAATTAACAAAAATATCACTTCACTCTCCTCTTCCAAAAGCTAGAGTCAGGCCAACACAAAGTACTAAGATTTCATCCTTAACTCGGGCAGTCGTGACACATGCCTTTAATCTCAGCACTTGGAAGGCAGAGGTAAGCAGATCTCTGAATTCAAAGCCAGTCTGGTCTTGCCTCAAAAAAAAAAAAAAAAAAAAAACGATTTCATGTTTAATATGCTCAAATGTTTTTTAGATATAAATTAAAATACTATAATAGTTAATGGAAAGAGTCATAAAGCACTGAGTGATTTTAATTATTTGTATGTGTTTGCATGGGTGTATACACACACACACACACACACACACACATCACGTATGTGAATGTAATGCCTAAAGAGGTCAGAAGGTGGCGCCATATATCCTGGAACTGGAGTTCCAAGAAGTTCTGAGCTGCCCAACTTAGGCTGAGAATCAAGTGCTGGTCCTCGGCAAGAGCAGCACATGCTCCAAACTGCTGAGCCGCTTGTCTCTCCAGTCCCTGGACTTATGGATTTAAAAGCCACTGACACTCTACCAATCTTCAAATAAAATCCTTTATCCAACTTTTGTCCTGAACTCCACACTCAGATCCACCTATGCACTTGATTTCTAGGTCGATGACCAATTCCCACCTCAAATTTGAAAGTGTAAGCTGGACAGCTCAGATAAAGGTGTCTGTTGCCACACCTGACAACCTAAATCCAATCCCCATGACCCTTGGGGAGAGGAGAGAGTGAATGCAGCAAGTTGACCCCTGCCATGCACACACATGGCACACGGCACGGCACACGCACCCCTCTCTCCACTCCACAGCTCTCAGACATTAAATAAACAGATGGAAAGAGCTTTAAACATCTGAACGTCTAAACGTTTGAATGACCACTGTTCTCCAGTTGTTGCTCCTGAAATACATACACAGACATGTACACATATGAATCTACACACATACATGGACATACCTGTATGCATTTATATGTGGAGGGTGATTCCGACAGCAAGTCAATCATTCGCTTGCATCATTTTAACACTTCTCATTTAAAAAAGGAAAGCACAAAACAAAACCCACACCTGTAACCACAGCATAGGAAAAGTAGTGGGGTAAAGACAGGCAGAAGGTTAGAAGTTCAAGGCCAGCCTGAGCTACATGAGACTGTCCCAACACACACACACACACACACACACACACACTAAGGGGCTGACAAGATGGCTCAGTGGGTAATGGTGCTGACAACCTGAGTTTAACCCAGGACCCACACATTATGGAGAAAGAAACTCCACCTGGGAAGTAATCTTGTCACCTCTACACCTGCCACCTGCTCCTTGGCAAGAAAGGACTGGGGAGATGTCTCCATGGTTAAGAGCAGTTGCTGCTCCCAGAGTTCAGTTCCCACCACCAACACCAGGCAGCTAACAACTCTACCACTCCAGACCAAGGGCTCTGACAGCCTCTTCTGGATTCTTCAGGGATCTGAATGCATTTGCTAATACAAATATGCACACACAGACATATATATAAATGAGTTTGGTTTAATTTTTCAGGGGAGGTGGTTTTAGGGTTTCTCTTATAGCCTGGCTGTCCTAGAACTCACTCCGTAGATCAGACTGGCCTCGGACTCAGATATCTGTCTGCCTCTGCCTCTTGAGTGGTGGGATTAAGGCATGTGCTACCACCAATTTAAATTAAAGCAACAACTTTAATTTAAAAGTAAAATAAACAAAACCAGGCATAGAGGTACCTGCCTGCAATCTCAGGGGAGGCGGGAAAACCCAGAATCCCAGATCATTGCCAGCTACGTAACAAGTTCAACTCTAGCTTGGGCAAGAAGAGCCTGCCTTTCTTTTCTTTTCTTTTCTTTTTTTTTTTTTTTCCTTTTTTGGTTTTTCGAGACAGGGTTTCCCTGAACTCAGAAATCTGCCTGCCCCTGCCTCCCAAGTGCTGGGATTAAAGGCACACGCCACCACTGCCCAGCTTAAGTGCCTGTCTTTATTTATTATTATATATTAAGGACACAATAGTTGTCTTCAGACACTCCAGAATAGGGCGTCAGATCTTATTATGGATGGTTGTGAGCCACCATGTGGTTGCTGGGATTTGAACTCAGGACCTTCAGAAGAGCAGTCAGTGCTCTTAACTGCTGAGCCATCTCTCCAGCCCTAAGTGCCTGTCTTAATACCACCACTACCGTTTTTAAAAAAAAAAAAGAGTAAATAGATAAATCGGAGGTCAGTTCCTGGAAGTCCTGTACTTAAAGGTTTCCCTGTCTATCAGATATAAAAGCTAAGACCCTGGGTCACCTGCCCCATCATCCCTCTGACCTCCAACCCACCCCTTTAACGTCCCTCTAGGCCGCCTTATGTTTCTCAAGGCCACCAGGCACAGGCCACCTCCAGGCCACTGACTTGTCATTCTGTGTTCCATGTGGTGGAAGGACAGAACTGATTCCTGCAAGGGGTCCGCTGACATCCGCAGTGGCTGCTGTGGCAGGAGCACTACCCACACATGCAGACACATGTGTACACACAACACACACATGTGCACACACCATTCACACACACACACACTCTCACACATACACACATGCTCACACACACAATAAGTACAAATGTTTAGACAAACTGTGTGTCTGCCGAATGTTCTATTTCTCAGAAGAACTCTAGTACAAGCTGTGTCGTCTCCTGGACAGACGTGAGTCTGCCTTTTCAGGCCATGTGTCCTTCTCTCTCCATGGGGGTTCTTTCTCACCTCACACTCCCTTCCGCCCATCCATGCTCTGAACACTGTCATTCTCAGGACTCTGTCTTGGATGTGTTTGTCACATTCAAACTCCGTCTCAGATTATGTCACACCCAACGATTCCTCAAGTGCCCGTGATACCCAAATCCAACTCCAGACCTTACAAAGCTGATTTCCAAAAATGCCTAGTGAACGTAAACTTGGCATGGCCAAAACTGAATTTTCTAAGGTGACGGTATAGCTCAGTCCCAGAGAGCTTGCCTAGAATACCCAAAGCCATGGATTTGGTCTACAGCATTGAGGACAAGGCAGACAGAGCTTGGGATGTGATTCAGTGGGTGGAGCGCTGGCCTGAGTATGCAAAGCCCTGGATTTGGTCCCCGGCACTACATAAAAGGCAAGATGTCACGTGCCTGCAATGTAAGTATTGACTTATGATGTGAGCATGGGAGTGTCTCAAGTTCAAGGTCAGGGCTGGCTCAAGGATTGAGAGGTACTTCCTGCTCTTCAGAGGACTTGAGTGTGGTTCTAACTGCCAGTGTCCATACTGTCCTGTCTTTACCTCTAGCTCCTGGGGATCTGATCCAGGCTTCTGGCCTCTGGCAGCCCTTGCGAGCACGTCTCTCTCTCTCTCTCTCTCTCTCTCTCTCTCTCTCTCTCTCTCTCTCTCTCTCTCTCATAAGAGCTGCATACACAGAAATGGTACTTTAATAGAGTTGTTTTTTTTTTTTAATGAAGTTCAATCTCTCACCTGGTGCAAACCCAGCCTTAGCTGTTTGAGGCTTTGACTTAGAGACAGATTGGCAAACAGAGCTTTCTGTTCGCTAGCCTAAATTCTCCTTTCTCTTCATTCAGACAGGTTGTCGCTTGTCACATAGCAGGGTATAATTAAGACCGACAGATGTTTCCTCTCCTGGATGGAGGGGAAGCATGAACAGCACTCCTTACTACCAACTTAAGGTGTGGTGAGCAGTCGTGAATGTCTGTTTTGTCAGCAAGCTGCTGAATATAAGAACACTTATCCTGTTTTCCCTTTAAAGTCCTAAGATGCTCACTGTGAATTCCTGTACTGGGAACTGTGGATGACTTCAGCAGGAAATGCTGAACCTCCTCCAGGGGCCCACCTCGGGCTGACGACGGGAGTCACTGAGGTCACAAGTTTAGAAATAGATATTGCCTCCTCTCTGTACTTCTAAGCTTGCTGTTAAGAGAGTCTGAGTCGCATGTGAAGTTCAGGGCAGATGTCTGTCCTCTGAAGACACTCCAGGAATTTCCTTGGGTGGGTGTCCCTCTCCTCTGTGGGCTGTCTCAGGCAGACACCAGTTCTTACATAAATGGATGGGGAGGGGGTGTCCTGGGAAGGAAGGCACTGATAAACTTCAAAGTTGAATAATGTGGCAATAGTCCCCACCACCGAAGCTCCTCATGGGTCCTGCTGACATGGAGGGACACAGAATAATCTGATTCACTCTCTTGGAATGAATGAAGCTTTGGGAACCTTAGCAGAAACTGCTTGGTTGACATTTGTACTGAAGGAATGAGAGGCAACCCCTGAGTGTAAGCTGTGGACAAAACCAGGATGCAATGTCTGGTTCTCTGGTTCTCTGCAGGCTGCAGCGGGAACCCTCCTGGCTGCCGAGAGCCAGCAGTTCCCCACCCTTCTGAACCCCACCTTGATTTGCAGAAAGGGATCTGCTCTGGCCTGGTTCCATGCCACCTGTCATGAGATCTGAGGCGCCCTCTCCGTTCAAGTGCCTGCCATTGACCCAGGACTAGTCAGTTAGGCTATGGGGACATGATCACATAGTATTGTGATTGTACTGAAGTGGTGGGGGGCAGAAGGGGGAGAGACAGAGACAGAGAGAGACAGAGACAGAGAGACAGAGAGACCCTATTAATACAAGGCCAAATAGCTGAACTTCTGCATATGGAGAGATAAAATGTTGCAGACAGAGCCAAATTATCTTGGGCTATTTTTAGTCCCCTGAAAGCCATTCAGTGTCCACCCCTATGTCTGACCTAATCTTGTGACTATTCAAACCTTAAAAATGTGTTCTCAGCAAACCACTAGCGCTGGGGGAAATATTTAAAAAGTTGAACCATCACCTTCCCACGCTCGTGCAGGCAACTCTCAGCCTCGGTGGCCTGGCCGGCCATGCACTGGCGGGCAATGGCCGACTTGTTTTTTGTTTTGTTTTGTTTTGCTTTTTTCCGAAACAGGGTTTCTCTGTATAGCCCCGGCTGTCCTGGGACATATATCTGCCACCATGTCCAGTGAATTAGGAGCAGAGAGATGGTTCAGTGGTTAAGGATACTTGCTGCTCTTGCAGAGGACCCAGGTGCGAGTTCCAGCACCCACATGGTGACTCAAGGCAGTCAGTGCAGGGGATCTGATCACCGCCTCTGGCCTCCAAAACCACCACATAGACACGCAGGCACACACACATACACATAAACCACCACATAGACACGCAGGCACACACACATACGCATAAACCACCACATAGACACGCAGGCACACACACATACACATAAACCACCACATAGACACGCAGGCACACACACATACACATAAAATAAAAATGAGTAAATCTTTTGTTGATGTTGTTTTTGAGGTAGGGTTTTTCTGTGTGTCCTGTAACTTACTCTGTAGACCAGGCTAGCCTCAAACTCAGAGATCTGCCTGCCTCTGCTTCCAGAATGCTAGAATCAAAAGCATGCACTGCCACCACCACCTGGCAAGTAAATCTTTAAAAAATAAAACAACTATAAGCAGATCTACCATATGGCCTGCCGTGCCACATCTTTTGAACTCTGTGCTGGCGTTTGCAGCAGCACTGTTCGTAACAGCTATGTCACCAGCATAGGCGCCCGGTGACAGAGGGACAGACAAAGAAAACAGCACACATTCACAAAGGAAGCTTTTAAACTTCATTGAAAAAAAAAAGATTATGTCATTTCAGGGGAAATAAATGAAGCAATATGAAGTAAATTAATATATTTTCTCTTATGCAGTTTCTACATTTTTTCTTTTAAAGAGTTATTCTTTTTTTTTATTTATGTAAGTACACTGTCACTGTTTTCAGACACATCAGAAGAAGGCATCAGATCCCATCACAGATGGTTGTGAGTCACCATGTGATTGCTGGGAATTGAACTCAGGACCCTGGAAGAGCAGTCAGTGCTCTTAACCACATCTTTCCAGCTCTGTGTCCTACTCTTGTCTGAACAAAAACAGAACTTTCTACTTCTCAGCAGTTTGGGGTGTTTTTTGTTTGTTTGTTTGTTTGGTTTGGTTTGGTTTGGTTTGGTTGTTTTTCAAGACAGGGTTTCTCTGTGTAGCCCTGATTGTCCTGGAACTCACTCTGTAGGCCAGGCTGGCCTTGAATTCAGAAATTCACCTGCCTCTGCCTCCCAAGTACTGGAATTAAAGGCATTTACCACCACTGCCCAGCCTCTGCAGTTTGTTTATTGCAGAATTGAAAGCCCAGAAATGGAAAACACAAGACTGGCAGAGTGAGTAAAACTGCCCTTAGCATTAATGGTGATTTGTTTTGTTTAAGATTTATTTATTTATTATATGTAAGTACACTGTAGCTATCTTCAGACACACCAGAAGAGGGCATCAGGTCCTGTTAAGGATGATTCTAAGCCACCATGTGCTTGCTGGGATTTGAACTTAGGACCTTTGGAAGAGCAGTCAGTGCTCTTAACCTCTGAGCCATCTCTCCAGCCCCAATAATGGTGATTTGTACCACACCAACCGGCCTGCCTGTTCCACACATGCTGAACTCTCACACCTGAAGTCCCAATGGGCTCGCTCACCCTGACACTCCTACAAAGCCCACCCACTTGGCAAGGCCCTTCCTCATCTTTCAAGCCTGGGAGGAAATGTCAGGCACACTCGCTTCAATGTGTGCACTCTACTGAGCACACAGGGAAAGTGGGGGAGAGTACCTTGTTTGTGTTGTTTTTACTTTGGAGTGCTTTTGAGACAGGGGCTGATATATTCTAGGCCGGCCTCAAATCCACTCCCCTGCCCATCTCCAAGAACTAGGATTAAGTGCTCAACAAAAACATATGTAAGTTTGCTTGCTGATTTGAGTGTATAATGTATGTGGGACAGAGCCTCAGACCTTAGTAGGCCTTGAGACCTTAGCACAACTAAATCCTTGATGAAAATATCATCTATCCAGGGTGTAAAACTCAGCACATAGATAGTACTGCCCAAACTAAAACAAACATCTAATCCCTCAAAGTCCATAGTTCTGGGGAAATGTCCAAATGCACAAACTTTGCTCTTTGGCTTTGGTTTCTGCTTCTGGCTAACTGTTCTAGTTAACTGAACTATGTCAGTCCAGGATGTGGTTTCTTTGTACTTAAATAAAGGTCACCTTGAGTGCTACACTGGGATCTCAAGCACTCAGTATAGTTGTTTGCCAGCCTGCTAATAAAGACTTCCTATTGGCTTAAATCCAAGTCTGAGCAGTCTTCTCTGGTGATTGCCAAACAATACTATGCATTTTCCTAAGGTATAAAAACTCCTTTAAGGGTGAGGCTGGAGAGATGGTCCAGCAGTAAGAGCACAGTTCAGTCCCCAGCCCCTATGGAGGGCATTTCATACACTCAATTGCCACACACAAACATATACACATTCACACACACACACACACACACACACACACTAAAAATAATAATATAGACTGGGCAGTGGTGGCACATAACTTTAATCTTAATCCTAGCACTCAGGTGACAGAAGCAGGTGGTAGATTAGGCTAGCCTGGTCTACAGAGTGAGTTCCAGAACAACCAGGGAAACACACAGAGAAACCCTGTCTCAAAAAAAAAAAAACACACAAATAATAAATAATAGTAAAAATATTCTAGCCTGGCAGTGGTAACACACACCTTTGATCCCAGAGCCCAGGAGGCCAAGCCAAGAGGATTTCTGTATGTTTGCAGCCTGTTTTCTCTATATAAGTGAGTCCAGGACAGCCAGGGTTACACAGAGAAGCCGTCTTGGAAAACCAACCAAACAAACAAACCTTACAGAGCATGGTCCCACACAACTTTAATTCTAGCACTCACCTTTAATCCTAGCACTTGGGAGGCAGAGGCAGGTGGATTTCTGAGTTTGAGGCCAGCCTGGTCTATGGAGTGAGTTCCAGGACAGCCAGGGCTACACAGAGAACCCCTGTCAGCCAGGCGGTGGTGGGCACACCTGTTATCCCAGCACTCTGGGAGGCGGAGGCAGACAGATTTCTGAGTTCGAGGCCAGCCTGGTCTACAGAGTGAGTTCTAGGACAGCCAGGGCTATATAGAGAAACCCTGTCTCGAAAAAAAACAAATCCAAAAAACCAAACCACACCAAACCAAACAATACACACACACACACACACAGGCACGCACGCACGTATGCACACACACATTTTAATAGAATTAAAGGAGTAGAATAATACTCCTAGATACAATAGAATATCAAGTAATGACTTTTGTACCAAGCCAGTGCCAGGAATGGATTAACTTTGAGTTGTTGGCGAATGAGGTCCCCCACACCCCACACATTACAGGCTATTGCCACTGTTCTTGGTCACCCTCCAGAACTTGATGGCAAGACCCTATTGCTGAAGACAGCACACACTTTGGTCGCAGGGAATGGAGAAATCAAGCTGGCACTGACCTGGAGACTCCATCACTGCTGGCCAGATTCCCTAGTGCGGTGCATGCTGCTGGGGAAGGCAAGCAAGCGCCAGTCCTACCCAGCTGTGAGCCCTGAGTCACAGTACCGGCCAAGCGTCCTGCTGAGATATACAGACAGTACAATAGTAGCACAAATGTTATGCGGCAAACCAATCGCTTTCTCATTGGATTTAAGGCCTGCTGGAAAGACAGAATCCACGTCTGACACCATTATCAGAGTCAAGTCTGAGGGCCTGAGGAAGACTGCTAATATTCTGCTAAGTGTACATGACAGTAAACCAGCTCTCAGCCTCCATCAGGGAAGCTTGGTTCTCGCAGTAGATGGTAATTATCTCAGAGACCCACAACTGGCCAGTGCAAACAGGATAAGGGACTGCAGGGTGCTCCTCACTAAATGGGGCATCTATATCTCATCCCTTCCTCCCAAGGCTCAGGGATCATTTAGGAAGAAGATGGGGCAGGAGATTGTAAGATCCAGAGGCAGTAGATGACAACAAGATGACCAAACACAACACTCACAGTGGTTATAACAATATATACAATGTCCAGCCAAACAGAACCCCAGCATAGCATGGAGGATGTGGCCACTCAGTCTCACCTTTAGCTGAGGAACTGTTGGCAACTGATAGATGGGAGAGAGTTGTTTTTCTTTAAGATTTTTCATTAGGTGTATATGTGTCTGAATTTGAGTATGTGAATATGATTGCAGATGCCCTTTGATGCCAGATCCTCTTAGAGCTGTGCAGTCCATGAGCCACCAAACAAGGGTGCTGGGAATTGAATCCAGATCCTCTTTGTGCTCAGAACCACTGAGCCATGTTTTCAGCCCTGGGTCAGTCAGGTTTTAAGAGTGTGGCCCCTAGTTTACTAACCATGCCCCAGTGGATGTCCCCACAATCAGGAGTTATGTGTAGCAAAAATTAGTCATGATGGCTTATTCACACACACACACACACACACACACACACACACACACACAAGCCAGGCAGTGATGGTGAGGCACACCTTTAATCTCAGTGGTCAGGGCAATGGTGAGATGGCTCAGTGGTTAAGAACAGTTGCATTGTGTGGATTTCCTATGGAATTAATTTTAAAATTAAAAAACAAACAAACAAACAAGTCCTCCTTTAAAGAGATGAGTGTAGGGCTGGAGTCATGGCTCAGCGGTGAAGGGCACTGGCTGCTCTTCCAGAGGCCCTGAGTTCAATGCCCAGCACCCCCATGGTGGCTCACAACCATCTGTAATGGGGTTTGATGCCCTCTTCTGCAGGAAGAAGACTGTATACATTATAAATAATTTTTTTTTAAAAAAAGGGATGTAACCGGGCAATGGTGGTGCACGCCTGTAATCCCAGCACTCTGGGAGGCAGAGGCAGACGGATTTCTGAGTTCGAGGTCAGCCTGGTCCTCAGAGTTGAGTTTCAGGACAGCCAGGGCTATACAGAGAAACCCTGTCTCGACAAACCAAATCCAAAAAACCAACAACCAAAAAAAAAAAAAAAAAAAAAAAAGATGAGTGTACCCAGAAAATTTCCCAACCCTCTAGTTGAAAAAGGTGGCAAGGGAAGCACCCCTTCCCACGGCATCCTCTGTCCCTGTGGGGGCTCCTTCCATTGATGGCACAATTCCAGCTTCAGAGAGGCCTTCGGGTTGGGATTCCCCTGACTTCCAAAAAAAGCTTGTTTTCCACAGGGATCCCTCTTCTGGTACATGCTCACGGGACTCGCTTTGACCAGGACTTGCTTTGACTTGTGCAGAGTGCTTCAACCCAACATTCAAAGTTTGAATCCTGCCACCACAGCTGTGTAACTCAGATATTCATCTAATCTCCTGAGGATCGGAGTGTGACTTTTGCCTCAGATGGTGGCTTGTCATTGAGTTCTTATAAGGAATGTGCTTGTCAAACACTTCATGGTAGCTGTGGAGACAATCACAATAGAGTCCCCACTAGCTCACAGCCTTCCTGCTTTGCCCTTCCTTAGCTGTGCTTCTTGAATATGGTGTGACCCCGTCTCTATTTGGTCATCTTCTCTTTACACAGCCTACTGCCTGCAGTGTTGGCTCATCAGAGATCTAATAAATACTCTCTTGGGTCATTTCTGAATCCTCTTTGTAGTATTCAACTTCTCCTTCCAACTTTTGTGGTCTGCCAACACTAATTGGCTCCTGGTTTTCCTAATTCTCAGATTGTTCCTTCATTATTAACATTCACACATCCAAAGGAAACACAGCAATATCTGAGTTGGAATTCTACTTATTTAGTTCCTATTCATAAATGGATTGAACCTCCATATATTTAAATTTTTAATTTATATATGTTTGTCTGCTTGTCTATATGAGTAAGTGCTGGAGGAGGCCAGTAGGGGCAGCAGAGACCCTGGAGCATAGTTAACAGGTCATCAGGTGCTGGGAACCAAATTTGTTCCCTTAGTTGCTGAGCCATCTCTCCAGCCTGAGCCTCTATATTTTTGCCTTCACAAAGGTGACCCCCTTCATGGAAATCATCCAAAATTATTGTACCCTGAGCCCATTTCAAGCCGTAAGGATGTCAGAACTCAAAACAAATAAATGCTCTTTGAAATATTTATTAGCTACACAAAACTAAACAATACGAATTCTGTTTCTCCGAGGTAACTTTCTTTGAAGGCTGGAATGGCTGAAGTCTTCCAGACTCTTAGCTTAATGAAGTTTTGACAGAACATGTTATCTTTTCCTGGTAAATCTTCCTAGAGCATACACAGTTATTTCTCCTTACTCCACAGACCTTTGAACTGCATTGAAAATTAGGAACATCTGCCACAAAAAAAAAAAAAAAAAAAAAAAAAAAAAAAAGAAAGAAAGAAAAAAGAAAAAAGAAAAAAAAGAAAGAAGTTCAAAGCTGTTCAGGAGAGTGCTTCTCCAAAGGTGTTGAATGTGAATGCTAAATGTTGGGAGAGGGGCGGTTCCAATGATGGCCTAATCTTCCATTATTTATTTATTTATTTATTCATTCATTCGTTTGTTTTTTTTTTGTAAATCGACTGTTTTTAAGAAACTTTTAGCCTGACAGTGGTGGCACATGTCTGTAATCCCAGCACTTGGGAGACAGAGGCAGGCAGATTTCTGAGTTTGAGGCCAGCCTGGTCTACAGAGTGAGTTCCAGGACAGCCAGGGCTACACAGAGAAACCCTGTCTCGAAAAAAGAAAAAGGAAAAGGAAAAAAAAAGAAAGAAACTTCTAACAGGGCTACCAGGTTTGAGGGAAAAGACCCACTCACTCTAAATTATTTCAATGGTGCTAGTCCCAGGGTTCACTTAAGATCATTACAATGTCCAAAACACTTCCAAAACCTCTCATGAATCCTCTTCCTCAACGGCTTTAACTAGTTCACAAATTGCTTGTAAAGTTCACACACAGGCCAGGTGAAGGTGGCGCACACCTTAGATCCCAGCACTTGGGAGGCAGAGGCAGGCAGACCTCTGAGTCGAGGGCAGTCTGGTTTACAGAGTGAATTCCAGGACAGCCAGGGCTACAGAGAAACCCAGTCTGGAAAAAAACAAGTTCACAATTAGGGGTTAGAGAGGTTAAGAACACGTCCTGCTTTTGGAGAGGATTCAAGCCCAGTTCCTAACACTGCACCCACATCAGGTGTCTCACGACTGTTAACTCCAGTGCCCAGAGATCTCACACCCTTGTTGCCTCTCAGAGCCTTCACTTTTCTATGCCAACACTATGCTAAAGAATTAAAGGCACATTAAAACTATGCTAAGAATTTTAGTTTTAGGTTAGGGTGGGTTTTTGTTTTTTGTTTTGTTTTTTGTTTGGTTTTTTTTTGGTGTCTTTTTGTTTTCTTTTAAAGATATAATGCATTCCTGTTGTCCAGAAGAGAGTCAGATCATTGAGCACTGGAGTTACAGGCACTCGTGAGCCACCGGATATGAGCACTAGAAATGAACTCAGGTCCTCTGCCAGTGCAGCACGTGATCTTAACCACTGGGACATCTCCTGATACCCGATGGACAGGTTGCCTCTCCCTCCCTCCCTCTCTCTGTGTGTATGTTTGTGCACACATGTGTACATATCGTAATGAGACAACTTGAGCTGTCATGCCATGATTTTGAAGATGGAAGTTTCTCACTGGCCTGGAGATTTCTAAGATGCCTGGGCAAGCTTGGCCAGCGAGCCCCAAGAACACATCACCATAGCTGGCATTTTAATGAGAGTTTTGGGATTGAACTCAGGTCTTGGATCCAGCCTGGGAACTTTGTTAATTCCATAATATCTTGACCTCTGCAACAAAATATATTAAAAAAAAAAAAATCAAAGTTTGAAATTTGTTCTTCCTGGGGCTGGTTCAGTGGGTAGAGGTGCTCACTGCCAACCCAGAGACGTGAGAGCAATTTCCAGGGCCCACATGGAGGAAGCTGACTCCTGCAGGCAGCACTCACCTTCAGGGGCACAAACATCATGGAACATGAGTACCTCTCCCATCCCACAACATAAATAGATGTAATCAAAAAGTTCAAAGAAATCAGCTCTGAACTAAAGGGGTACAGTTCATATCAGCATCAATTTTTTGTGGTATAAACCAAGTTTTAATTGAAGTGAGTTGTACTAATTCCTCCTTCCACCCACTTTGGTTTTTATTAAAGTCAGCTTTCAAAAGTTTTATCAGTGGTAAATATCTGGCTCAAACAATAATAGAACTGGGGCTGGAGAGATGGCTCAGTGGTTAAGAACACTGACTGCTCTTCCAGAGGTCAATTCCCAGCAATCATATGGTGGCTCACAACCATCTGTAATGGGATCTGATGCTCTGTTCTGGTGTGTCTGAAGACAGCTACAGAGTACTCATATATAATAAATAAATAAATACTTAAAAAAATAGAACTTTTCATCTTAATATTTTTGGATAATCTTTCATATTTTTGAATTGTTATTCAAGATCTGTTACCTAAACCCTCTAACAGTCTAACAGGGATAGTACATTTTATATTTATTATGTATTTCCATGAAACTCCATCATATCCTCCCCACCAGTGATGTAATTAAAGGCGTTCACCACTACTCCTTTCTTTTTCTTTTTTCTTTCTTTTTTTTTCTTGGTTTTTTGAGACAGGGTTTCTCTGTGTAGCCCTGGCTATCTCTGTAGACCAGGCTGGCCTCAAACTCAGGCCTAGCACTACTCCTAGCTAGCAAAACTCCCCCTCCCCCAATTTTTAGGGGGCTGGAAACATGGGTCACTGGTTAAGAACATTTACTGCTCTTGCAGAGGGCCTGGTTTGATTCCCAGCGCTACACATGGTAGTTCACAACCATCTGTAACTTAAATTCCAGGGTATCTGATACGCTCTTCTGGTTTCCACAGGAACCAAGCATGCAAATAAATCCATGCAATCAATATAATCATACAAGTTAGTTGAGTGTTGTGCTTACATACATGTATGTATACCATGTGTCACCTAGTGGTCAGAGATCAGAAGAGGGCATTAGAGGCCATGGGGTTTGGAATTATAGAAAATTGAGCTGCCATGAACCCCGGTCCCCTGCAAGAGAGAAAGTGCTCCCAACTGCTGTGTAATCTCTCCTAGCACATTTTTAATCATTTTAAATATTACATTTATCTATTTTTTGTGTGTACCTGTGATTTGTATATACTTGGCCCAAAGAGTGGCACTGTTGGGATGTGTGACCTTGTGGGTGTGGGCTTTAATACCCGTCCTAGGTGCCTGGGATCAAGTATTCTGCTAGCAGCCTTCAGATGAAGATGTAGAACTCTCAGCTCCTCCTGTCCCATGCCTACCAGGATGCTGCCATACTTCTACCTTGTTAATAATGGACTGAACCTCTGAACCTAGAAGCAAGCCCAATTAAATGTTGTTCTTATGAGATGCCTTGGTCATGGTGTCTGCTCACATCAGTAAAACCCTAAGACAGTGCCCACACACATGTGACAGGCTGTGCAGGTGAAGGTCACAGAACAACTTTGAGTCATTTCTCTTCTACCATGTGGATATGAGGATTGAACTAAAGCCACCACATTTGGTTGTGAACACTATATGATGAACTATCTTTCCAGCTCCCCAAACTATTTCTTACTGTTAACAGATAAAAATAACTCAACAAAAAAATACCTTAGGTTCAGATGGTTTAAGATTTCTTTGTCTCCCTTTAAATTTTGGCTTTTTGAGGGACAGAGTTTGTTTGTCCTAGAACTCGGTGTAGACCAGGCTGGTCTCAAACTCAGAGATCTGTCTGCCTTGCCTCCTGAGTGCTGGGATTAAAGGAATGCACCACTACCCAAATAATTTTTAAGATTTATTTTTATTTTATATGCATTGGTGTCTGACTGCATGTATGTCTATGTGAGGGTGTATGGACTTACAGTTGTAAACTGACATGGAGGTGTGAGAATTGAACCCAGGTCCTCTGGAAGAGCCATCAGATAACTGTTGAGTCATCTCACCAGAACCCTCCAAATAAGGTTTTTCTTAAATATCAAAAATATCTGGAGAGATGGCTCAGCAATTAAGACCAGTTACTGCTCTTGCAGAGGACCCATGTTCTGTTTGTAGAAGCAACATGGTAGCTCACAATCACTTGTAATTCCAGGTCAATGGAATCTGATGCCCTCTTCTGATCTCCACAGGTACCAGGTACACATATGGTATTCACAGACACATGCAGACAAAACATAAATACAAATAAATCTTTTTAAGGTATATTGGATTGGATGTTTAGGAGTGCTAGTCATGGGCAAGGCCCTGGGTTGTCTTGTGTACAAATGTACAGACAAGCCAGCCTCTTAACACTATAAGCTTTTCTGTGACGCAGACTAGTTAGAAAGCTATGAGTTACATACTTTATCCACTTAACCTGAACCTTTAAAATTAAACCTAGTGTCATGTGTATGAACATGTGTTATGCTTAAACGTATTATTTATATTGATAAAAACAATCAAACCTTTCATGGGATCTCAAGAATACTAACATGGACTAGAGCACACCATTAAAGGTCCACATTCCATCAAACTAGGTAAGGGAGTTCTAAGTGCAGCACTGAGGGGCGAGGGAAGCAGCTAAGCTTCAGGCTACCCTGGACTATAGGTAAGAACCTATCTCAAAGAGCCAGCAACAAAGAGGAAGTGCACTCTGCTCTTAGCAATTTATATATATTTATCCATATTCTGTAATGAGCAGTGAGGGGATATAAAGTAGGAAACAGGCACTGTGAAGATTTGGACAATTAAGGTAAGCACAGAATGACTTTTAATACAATGTTAATAAGACACGAGTCAAACAGACAAGTGCAAATGTGTTTCAGACCAAAGTTAATAGGAAAGCAAATGAGACATTCCCCCCTTTTGGAGGGCAATATCTACTAGCCAAACATTGTTAGTCAAATGGCTATTCACAGGTAAAATGTATTTTGTGAAAAACTTGAAATACTCAGAAGTCATTCTGGTATTTTAAACAGCTATGTACAGTATTACCAAGATCAGTTTATATACACAAATATTGAAGAGAAACTGGGCAAAACATTTAAAAATAGGCTAACCATACAACCAAGTACAAGACTTGACAGGAGGAAGGAAACATGTTTTAAAGTCAGAGGACATCATAAGAAAAATTTACAAAACCAGTAATAATTATACTACATTAATACAGCATTCAAACAGGGAGGGAGTAGGTGCACTTTTTCAATGCACTAGCTTCAAAGTCCAAAGAAAAAGAGGTGAAGCTGCTTTTCATGAAGAGCAGCTACACATTTCACATAATTGTTTTGAAAGAAAGCCTATTAACAACAATGATTGTTTAATGCTAGTTTTACAGCAAGAGGAAACTAAAATAGCAGCAAATTCACAAGGCAAGGCTTCCACAGAATGGGCATCCCATGGTGCACATGATGCCTAAAGTGCTCCCAGTTGGATATACAAGTATAATTCACACAGAAAAAAGAACATAAGACTGACACAGGTACACTGGAGGCTGAGTAGTCCTGAGTCTTTGAGCATTTCCCTTTCTGAAGGGAGGGGATGTCCGCAGTAGAGCCCTTGAGTCCTTTCTACAGGTCACAGCAAGGAAAGACACCTTTCATCACACTGCAATAGTGAGTGATAAGCAGCAACCACCACAGTGGCGCACCCCTTAGGGGTGCTGGAACACCCCACAGTGACTGACATCCTACAGGAAACAGACGGGAAGATGAGACAAAGCCTGACAGAGCCAAGTCAGAATACAGCTCTCAACTGTAATTCACAAGTCATAAAAGGCATTTTAGGAAAACTACTGATACCAATGGGCAAAATAATGGCAAAGTGGACTCTAGCAGTGATTTCAACCTAGCTTCCTCTTGTCACAGTTTTTTTCCTTTGCGGGGGAGGGGCTGGGAAATGTGAGCAGTTCAGTATATAGTAAGGCTGACAGAGCGGTTCATTTTCTTTCCAATAAGTCGAGAAGTTCTATTACTCTGGGTGGTGGATCTAGTGGCCATCCGATCCGTGAAGAGCGCCCGTTCCTCAGCTGCAACTTTGGCTGCCATTTGTGCTTTCTTCAGTTCTCTAAAAAAAATAAAAAAAGAGAGCGAGACTTTAATTTACCTACTACATTATTAATTCTATGCAAAGAGTCTAAGAGGACAAATACAAACTGAACTGTTGTGCTGGATAGTTTTATGACACTTTGACACAAACTAGGATCATCAGAGAGAGGGAGCCTCAATAGAGAAAATGCTTTCACAAGGTCAGACTGCAGGCAAACCTGTTTCTTAGTGATTGGAGTGGGAGGGGCCAACCCATTGTGGGCACCGATTCTCGGATGCAATATAAGGGTATATGACACACTTGAGGCTGGTGAAAAGACTCATCAGTGAGAACACCTGGCACCAAGCCCAACAACCTGAGTTTGATGGCCAGAATTCATACCATTAAAAAAAAAAAAAATCAAAGCATGGCATGTGCATATATATATATATATATATATATATGAAATGTAATTTTAAAAAACAACCAAAATAGGAATGAGAAGATGGATTAGCGGGTGAAGTGCTTGCTGCACAAATACACTCACCCAGAAAGCGGGGTAGCGGAGTGGGGGAGTGGGGGATGGGGCTGAGGACTTAGCTCGGTAGTAGAGCCATTTGTCTTGAGCTATGAGGGTGAGACACAGTATGGCTGTGGCAGCACAGGCCTGAATCTTGGAGTTGAGAAGCAGACAGGAAATCCTGAGTGCTTGCCCAGACTGCCCATCTAGCTGCACTGGCAAGCTCCAGGCTCAATGACAGACCCTATCTAGAAAACTGGTATTGTGGTGCACACATTTGATAGCAGAGCCAGAGGCAGGCAGATCTCTGAGGCCAGCCTGGTCTACACAGAGAATCCTTGTCTTAAAGAAAAAAAAATATTTTTGAACAGGAACGTAAAGATGGAGAGAGGAAGACACCTGATATTCACTCTCAGTTGCTGTACAGATGCATACACATATGCATACCACACATACAAATAAAAAAAATTTTTTTGATCAACTTTATCTTTGCCAGGAGTTTTCTGAAACTGTCCCTCAGATCAAATACTAGAATCATTACAAGTAGTAATGAAATCGTTATCAAGGATCAGCAAGCAAGATACTTGTCACACCTGAACAAGTCTACAGACTAAGTCCAATCCCTGGAGAAGCCCAGATGAAAGGGGAATGAGAAAACAGACTTCTAAACAGTATCGTCTGACCTCCATGTATGCAGTCCCAAGTGCCCCTCCCACAATAATACATTACCAATTAAAAACCATGCAGCTACATAATAGCCATTTGCTTCACTGTTTTGTAAAACAGGCTGAAAAAAATGCTATAGGGAAACATATTTGGTGAGACTCTGAGAGAAATGTTACAGATTGATTTAGGTCCTACCATGATTTAGAGCTTAGAGATAATGACCACTTGGAAGCAAACACATTTTTAAATAATTATTTTTGCTTTGATTTTGCTTTGAAAGTAATGAAAATTAAACACAGAGCATGACATATCCCTGGCAACAAAAGCTGTACCACAGAGCCTTCTTTTTACTCCTTTATATTCTATCCCACTTACCCTCTCAGCCCTTTGGTTCTGGGGATCAACCAGGGCCCTATGTTTGTTGGGCAAAGCACTCTTAACCCCTTTTCAGACAGGGTCTGATCATGCAATCCTGGCTGACAGGGAAATCGCCTTGTAGAGCAGGCTGGCATCTAATTCAGAGATCTGTCTCTGCCTTGCAAGTACTAAGATTAAAATAAAGTGTGCACCAATACCAGTCTCACTAAATTGACGGCGATGACTTTCAACAGTCTGTAGCCCAGGTAGAATCTGAACTGGTGATCCTGATGCCTCAACTCTCCCTGGCAGCTGGGTAACATGTCTGTGCCAGCCACCACACCAAACTCAGCCTTAGTATCTGTGTCTCTACAACTAGACACACATTTTTGCAAGTGCATATGGAGACCAGAGGTCAACATCAGATGTCTTCCTTAACTGACATACACCTTAATTTTTTATACTCAAAATCTTTGGTTTTGCAACATAAAACTTTTTAAAAAAATCTGTATGAGTGATTGTTTTATATGCATGTATGTCTGTGCATCATTTGTGTGTCAAGGAGGCCAGAAGAGAGTAATGGATTCCCTGGGACTGAAATCAGACAGTTGTGAGCCTTTATGTGGGTGCTGGGAATTGAACCTCAGTTCTCTGGAAGGGCAGCCAGTACACATAATTGCTGGGTCATCTCTCCAGCTTGCCACACTGTTTTTTTTAAGACAGTATCTTTGACTAAATTTGGAACATCACGATTCAGCTGAGCTGGTAGGAACCTGACCTACCCAGCCTTGCCAGTGCTGAGATGATATACACAAGTCTCTCTGCCCAGTGTTTTACAGTGGGCTGGGGATCCAATCTCAGGTCCTAATGTATGTGTGGCAAACCTTACCTCCTGAACGCTGACTCAATTTGGTTGTCTCACACACAAAACTACAAAGTTTGACAAAACCCTAAATGATCTCTTAAAATCCAAGAATCAATGAGCAAAGTAGAGTAAAAACAGTAATAATAATAATAATAATAATAATAATAATAGTAGTAGTAGTAGTAATAAAACCCTCCTTACTTCTGCAAAAGAGAGTTTTAGTAGTAGTAGTAGTAGTAGTAGTAGTAGTAATAAAACCCTCCTTACTTCTGCAAAAGAGAGTTTTTGAACTTTTCAGCATTCAGTTCTATCCGTAACTGTTCTGCACTCTTTCTAGATGCGGACAACAACACTGAGTGCTTCACCAGCACCGTGGCTGAAGGCCTTCTCTCTGGATCAGGATGAATCATAACCTAAAAAACAAAAGCAAAAAAGTGGTTAAAATGTACAACTTAGAGCCACTTGTGATGATGCACACCTTTAATCCCAGCACTCTGGAGGCAGAGCCCAGCATGGTCTACAGAGCAAGTTCCCAGAATAGTCTGGGCTACATAGAGAACCTGTCTCAAAAAAAGAAAAAGTAGAAACAAAAAACCAAACACCCTACTTAGTAAAAATCCTGAGGTGTTAATAAAGCACTTCACATGTAAAGCACTCACTTTTAGCAACTCTGTCAGCTCCTGTGAGAGCACTTGTGGAATACGAGGCAATCGGCCCTGCCGGATTTCATGCCACTGGTCCCCATTTCTGGGAAGGGGTTCAGCACCAGCAGCGCATACAACTGTGAGAGCAAGAGCAAAAATATCTGCTTTCGGTAGATGGCTATAGTTCTGTAAAATTTAAAAGAGAAAAAAAATTAAGGTAATAGTCAAAACAACAGATTACACACCATAATGATCTCTGTAAAAAGAAAAAAATCATAAACACTTTTGAATGCCACATTTAAGTATCTACTTAGAAAATAAATTGCCAGGCAGTGTTGGTGCATGCCTTTAATCCCAGCACTTGGGAGGCAGAGGTAGGTGGATTTCTGAGTTCGAGGCCAGCCTGGTCTACAGAGTGAGTTCCAGGACAGCCAGGGCTATACAGAGAAACCTTGTCTCAAAAAAAACAAAACAAAACAAAACAAAAAAAAAAAAAAAAAAGAAAAAAAAAAAGAAAATAAGCTGCTAAATCTAGGAAGATAATTAAACTACAAATAATATAGAGAGAGGGGTTAATATAGATTTATATGTCTTTTTGGGTCTGCTTATATTTTTTTTAAAGATTTATTTATGTGTAAGTACACTGTAGCTGTCTTCAGACACTCCAGAAGAGGGAGTCAGATCTCATTACAGATGGTTGTGAACCACCATGTGGTTGCTGGGATTTGAACTCAGCAAGCAGTCAGTTCTCTTAACCACTAAGCCATCTCTCCAGCCCCCAGGATGTTTTCTAGTTCTATCCATTTGACTGCAATGTGGAGAGCTCTTGGTGCTGCTTTCAAGGATGATGTCAGGAACTTGACACTGAGCTAGGACAAGAAAGTAATGGTCAAGATCTTGATTATCTTGCTAAGTCTCTGAAAACCAGGGGACCCTTGGTTATGCCTTGTTGGTTCCTTGACTGCCTTGTTTTTTGACCTAGAACTGACATTATTCTTTGCATACCTGGAACTGGCATTAAAAGCAGACTAAAAAAAGGTAAACCCACCTTAACACTTGCTGGGGTCATACTATAATGCCTAATTGTCTCTTCTTTCTTTAATCCTCCCTCCCTCTAGAACCAGTAGACTTATTACTGAGTTGGCCTGGTCACTGCAAAATGATGTCTTCATTTTTAATAGTGAATAGAACTCCATCATGTAAATGTACCACATTTTCTGTATCCATTCCTCTGTTGAGGAATACCTGGGTTCTTTCCAGCTTCTGGCTATTACAAATAAGGCTGCTATGCACATAAGTGGAGTGCTACGAACACGTGTCCTCTGTGGTGTTATGGAACATCTTTTGGGTATTTGCCCAGGAGTGATATAGCTGGATCTTCAGGTAGAACTATTTCCAGTTTTCTGAGGAACAACCAGAGTGATTTCCAGAGTGACTGCACCACTATGCAATCCATCAGCAGTGGGGGACTGTTCTTTCTCTACATCTTCGCCAGCAAGTACTGTCACTTGGGCTTTTTATCTTAGCAATTCCGATTGATGAATGTAAAGTGGACTCTCAGGGTCATTTTGATTTGTATTTCCCTGATTACTAAGGATGCTGAACATTTCTTTTAAAGTGTTTCTCTGCCATTTGAGATTCCTCTGTTGAGAATTCTGTTTAGCTCTGTACCCTTTTTTTTAAATATTTATTATGTCTAAGTACAGTGTAGCTGTCTTCAGCCATCAGAAGAGGGCATCAGATCTCTTTATGGATGGTTGTGAGCCACCATGTGGGTGCTGGGACTTGAACTCAGGACCTTCGGAATAGGAGTCAGTGCTCTTACCCGCTGAGCCATCTCTCCAGCCCCTGTACCCCATTTTTTAATTGGGTCTATTTTGTTTTTTGGAGCCTAACTTCTTGAGTACTTTGTCTATTCTGGATATCAGCCCTCTGTCAGATGTGGGGTTAGTGTCTTAATGTTTTATACTGCTGTGAAGAGAGAATCATAACCAAGGCAACTAACTTGTAGACATTTAACTGGGGCTAGCTTACAGGTCCAGAGGGTCAGCCAAGGTAGGAGCAGGCATGGTATAGGCTGGCTCTTCCGAAAAGGAAGAGGATCTCTTTTTTTGTTTGTTTATTTACAAATTTTCCAAATATTAAAAGGAAGAGGGCCGGGCGGTGGTAGCGCAAGCCTGTATTCCAAGCACTCTGGGAGGCAGAGGCGGGCAGATTTCTGAGTTCAAGGCCAGTCTGGTCTACAGAGTGAGTTCCAGAACAGCCAGGGGTATACAGAAAAAACCAAATAAACAAATAAATAAACAAATGGAAGAGGATCTAAAGCCCACACCCACAGAGACAGACTTCCTCCAACAAGGACACACCTTTAAATAGTGTCACTCCCTGGGCCAACCATATTCAAACTACCACATTCTACTCCCTAGCCCTCATAGGCTTGTTCAAACACGAGTAGGGGGCACACCTAGCCATAGCATAATAAAAAATACATTTAGACCAACTTCCAAAGTTCCCATAGTTTATAGCAGTCTCAATGTTAAAAGTCCAAAGTTCAAACTCTCTTCTGAGATCCATCCAATCCCTTAACTGCAATCCCCAAAGTAAAACAGGAAAGCAGCTAGGCAAACTCCAAACTCTGCATCTCCATGTCTGAGGTCAAAGTGGCCTTCAGATCACTCCTTTCTCATCTTTGTAGACTGCAACAAACTTCTTTCTCCTGGGCTGGTTCCACTTCCTCTTAGCAGCTTTCCTCAGCAGCTATCCAACAGCTCCAGCATCTTGAACATCTTGGAGTCTCCAAGGCAATTTCAACATTACAACTTCTTGTTCCAATGTCTGGGAGTCACATATGACCATCTGGGTTCCACTAAAGGCTTTGCACCATCTCTTTAGCTCTGCCCTCTGTAGCATTCTAGGCTCTGGTTGACTTCACTCCATTGCTGCTGTTCCTGGTGGTCATCCCATGGTTCTGGCATCTCCAATACACTGGAGTCTGATACTGCAACGAAACTTCACCAATAGCCTCTCATAGGCTCTCTTCACAGTGCCAAGCCTCAAATCCTTTGCATGATCCCTTCAGTCCTGGGCCACCAACTGCAACTGAGGCTGCACCTTCACCACTGGCCTTCCATAGCCTCTCACACTGCCAAGCCTCAGCTGCTCTTTATGGCCCCGTCATGCCTTCAAAACAGCCTGGGTAGCTCTTTTTTTTTTTTTTTTTTGGTTTTTCGAAACAGGGTTTCTCTGTGTAGTCCTGGCTGTCCTGGAACTCACTCTATAGACCAGGCTATTATGGTTGGAAAGGCTAAATGGAAACCTTTAGAGTTGCCTCTGCCAAAGAAAATAGTGAATCAAAACCAGTATCATAATCCTGGAGGAAATGCAGAAATTAGTGCTACCATCAAGGACCTAAAAGATGCAGGGTCGGTGGTTCACACCACATCTCCTACTAACTCTATCTGGCCACTGAGTGCAGAAGACAGATGGATCATGGAGAATGACAGTTGACTATGGAAAAGTAAATCAGGTAGTAATTCCGATTGCAGCTGCTGTACCAGATGTAGCTTCTTACTTGAGCAAATTGACACATCTCCTGGTACATGGTATACAGCTATTGATCTAGCAAAAGCCTTTTTCTCAGTACCTGTCCCCAAGGGCCATTGGAAGCAATTTGCTTTCAGTCAGCAAGGCCAGCAGTATACAGTTTTGCCTCAGGATTTATTAATTCTCTTGCCCTGTGTCATAAATTTAGTTAGGAAGGATTTTGATTCTCTGTCTCTTCCACAAAATATTACATTGATTTACTATATTACTGACATAAAGCTGATTGGACCAAGTGATCAGGAGGTAGCAACCACTGTGGACTTATTAGTAACATTTGAATCAGAGGATTGGAAATAAGTCCAACCAAAATTCAAAGACAGTCTACCTCAGTGAGATTCTAGTGAAGTCCTGTAGTGTGGTGTCAGGAGCCATCTAGGAAAGGTGATTGCCCACCCCTTTTTGTGTGGTCTGCCATGGGTGAGCTCTAAGAGGCTGGAAGAGACTTCATTTCTGGATTGCTTCTTGCTATTGATATGCCTCCTATCACTATTATTTAGTGTATCAATTTCTGGCCATCAGCCCACCCTCTTGGGCAAATGTTTTGTAGATTAACACGAAGAACTTTTTATTTTTATTTTTTGTTTTTTGTTTTTTTGGATTTGGTTTTTTTGAGACAGGGTTTCTCTGTATAGCCTTGGCTGTCCTGGAACTCACTATGTAGACCAGGCTGTCCTCGAACTCAGAAATCTGCCTGCCTCTGCCTCCCAGAGTGCTGGGATTACAGGCGTGCGCCACCACCGCCCGGCTAGGAACACAGCTTCTTAGTGCTCTCAGAAAACACTTCCCAGAAAAATTTCACCTCAGTGATGCTGGTCTCTTCTTAATCATTACTAATTTCTTAGCTCCAGCTAACCAGCATCAGTAGTACCTTCTATTTTTCACTCTAAAGCCAAAGCCACATGGCTAAAGCTGCCGTGCTGATGCTTGCTGGGACTGGAATATGCCCTGCCCCCTAACCTATTACCAGCTTTCTGCAGATACTTACAGCCAATCACTGAACTGAGGGTAGGGACCCTCTATGTAAGAGTTAGAGGAAGGACTGAAGGAGCTGAAGGGGATGGCAAACCCATAGGAAGAACAGTATTAACTAACCCAGACACCTCAAAGCTCTCAGAGACTAAGCCACCAACTTAAAGATTATACATGGGTTGGTCCTTGGCCCTGGGCATATATGTAGCAGAGGACTGCCTTTTCTGGCCTCAGTGGGAGAAGATACGCCTAATCCTGTAGAAACTTGATACCTCAGGAAAGAGGAACATTGGCTGGGGTGGGGGTGGGGGGAGCAAAGGGGAGGGGGAATGGGGTGAAGAACTTGGGAGGGGGAACTGGAAATGGGGGAACATTTAAAAAATGTAAATAAAGTAATTTAATAATAAAAACTAGACCTATGCCCAAAGTGGCATACCTGTTCCAACAAGGCCAAACCTCCTAATGGTGCCACACTCTAGGCCAATCATACACAATCACAATGGAACATTCCTCAGCTGTTAAAAAAATGACATCATGAAAATTGAAGGCCAATGGATAGAACTAGAAAAAAAAAATGGAGAATGTGCCTGAAAAAGTCCCTGTATGCACTAACCGCACATTCTGGCCCCAGTACCTCTGCCTCCTGCTACGTGCATCTTGGTACTGTTCTTGCTAAGTAAAGTGTGTCAGCCCAGGATATGTATTTTATGCTTAAAAGCAAAGATCAGTGATGCCTGAGGTTTTTTCATTTGGGCAAGTTCCCCATACCAGAAGTGAATAAAGACTTTCTATTTGGCTTTAAAAAAAAAAAAAAAAAAAAAAAAAAGACAAATCTACAAACAAATGCTGCTTTATCAGTTATCCATGACTTTCAGAAGCAAGTCTCAAGCATTTAGGGGTGCATATGCAAACAATGTATTTTTTTTTAAAGATTTATTAATTTATTTTATGCATATGAGTACACCACCATTGCTCTCTTCAGACACCCCAGAAGAGGGCACCAGACCCCATTTCAGATGGCTGTGAGCCACCATGTGGTTGCTGGGATTTGAACTCAGAACCTATGGAGGAGCAGTCAGTGCTCTTAACCGCTGAGCCATCTCTCCAGCCCTGCAATGCATTTTCAGAAATACAAGCTTCAGATATGCATACATTCAGTAAGGCAGACCAGTGTGCATGGAGAGAAGAGCAAGGGACTACATTAGACTTTATGTGACACATGTCACAATTTACCTTTCATTTCCAACATTGTTTTCACATTGTTCTCTATGTATACACAATCATTCTTTTTTTTTTTTTTTTTTTGAGTCAGGGTTTCTCTGTGTAGCCCTGGCTGTCCTGGAACTCACGCTATAGACCAGGCTGGCCTTGGACTCAGAAATCCGCCTGCCTCTGCCTCCCAAGAGTGCTGGGATTACAGGCATGCGCCACCACTGCCCGGCTGTTTTTTCTTTTTTCTTTCTTTTTTTTTTTTTTTTAAGATTTACTTCTTTTTATGTGCATTGGTGTTCTATGCGAAGGTGCCAGATCCTCTGGAACTAGAGATAAAGACAGTTGTGAGTTGCCACATGGGTGCTAGGAATTGAACTTGGGAGTTGAACTGGGGTTTTCTGAAAGATCAGCCAGTGCTCTTAACTGCTGAACCATCTCTCCAGCTGGAAATGTGATTTTTAATCACATTTAATCAATGTAGTGACAATTTGGTCTCTAGAAGGCTATACAAATTTGAAGTTCCACTGGTAGTGAGTGGGACAACTTTCAATGCCATTAGACTCCCTTCCCAGATAGGATTAGACTTTCTACTTTTAGTCTACTGGTTACTTAATTTTTAACATATTAGAATTCAGTCTTCTGTCAACTGATACAAAGCAAATACTATAATCCAAGAAAGAAATTACCTCTTGTAAAACTTCATTTGCGAGGAAACGACTATCACCTTCTTCAACTTGAGGACTAGAGATTCTTGTTACATGCCCAAGATCACCTAGAGGTATCAGAAAAGTACAGTAGTTCAGTTAGTAGACAACTTATCTAACATGCACAAAGCCCTGCCATATAAACCAACCACGTCAATACATGCATATAATCCTATGATTCAAGGCAGAGGCAGGGGAATTCTCAGCTTTTGGGGCTACGATACAAGCTCAAGGAAGTAGACCTGGGATACATACATACCTAGGATACATGAAATCCTGTCTCAAAGTACATAAACAGGGGCTGGAGAGATGATGGCTCACAGACAAGAACACTTGATGCTCTTGCTAAGGTCCAAAGTTCCATTCCCAGCATCCACAGAGTAGCTCTTTATTTGTTACTGAGTTCCTGGGGATCTGATGCTTCTCCTGGCCTCTTTAGGCACCAAGTATCCAATGGTTATGAGGTTAACACTTCAAAAGGTATTATGGAAATGTCTCAGTGGATAAAATGCTTGCCTCACAAGACTAAGGACCAGAATTCATATCCCCAGGACCTATGTAAAAACCAACACAGGAACACAGGTCTGCAAACCCAAAACAATGTCAAGATGAAAGCTAGAGACAGAAAAATCCCAGGGGTTCACAGGCTACCTACTCTGGTATCCAAGGCAGTATACAACAACCAAAGACCCCACCTAGAAACAAGGAGGAATATGAGAACTAACACTCAAGCCTGTCCTCTAATATCCACATGCTGTGGCAGTCTTTCCCACCACACCCAGACTACACCCATGCACATAGCAACCCAAGACCAATGCTTCTCAATTCTAACAGTTACCCTAATAGTTAACAAAATAGTTTTACCTATTTTAAACATAACTTTGTTGGATATCCAGTCATCTTCATCTCCTTCCTCAGAGACAGCATTTGGGATTGAGGTTCTAGATATAAAAATATTACCTGTTGAATAAAAATAACTATATTTAGCAAACAAGGCTGAAGTGGAAACTTCTAGTTCTTTGGAAAGTTAGTTATGTCAAATAAAGTTTTGCCAGGCACACAAGTGAAAGAATGCCTTGCTAAAGCAAACACAGTGTACCTGTGAATAAATATGACCCCACAGCCAGTGGGAGACTTTAGTGATACTGACACTAGTATATTGGTTCACCTTATATAGCACTGTTGAGCTCAACTTGCAATAACACTGCCACTGAGAGAAACTCACCAAGAACTGCTCATGAGGTTCCTGGGGCAGCTTGCTGCTTCTGTGGCCTCACCTCAGGCCAGCTGGCACTCATGCCTGGTGTCTGCCTGCCTAGAGGACTGGTCTGCAGCTGCTGAGTCCTATTTGGTGTTTGCTACAGGACTGAATTGCTGAAAAAGAAGATCAAGCTTGCCTCCCAAAGAAGTACTGCTGTACAGGTACTTCCCCCATAGCTTAATAACTTTTCGCTTCCACTACTTTTTTAAAAAGATTTATTTTATATATGTGAATACATTGTTGTTGTCTTCAGCCACATCAGAAGAGGGCATCAGATCCCATTACAGATAGTTGTGAGCCACCATATGGTTGCTGGGAATTGAACTCAGGACCTTTCAAAGAACAGTCAATGCTCTTAACCGCTGAGCCATCTCTCCAGCTCCTCTTCTACTACTTCTGCTAGGTGGTGGGCTAGAGGAGAGCTTGAACCCTTATTAAAAGTAGGTTGCAAAAATTGTATGCCTGCACAAGGCCAAAAATAAAAATCATCCATAAAGCTGGTAAGATGACTCCATGAGTAAAGGCACTCGCTGCCAAGCCTGACAATCTGAGTTCAATTCCCAGATGCCACATGATGAAAGGAAAAAACCCAACTATGCCAGGTTCTAAAAGATTATCAACATGCTTGGCGGTGTTAGCACGGCCTTTAATTCTAGCATTCGTAAGACCTCTGAGGTCGAGGTCAGTCTGGTGTACAGAGTGAGTTTCAGGACACAGAGAAGCCCTGTTTCAAACAAAACAAAGCAAAAAAAACAAAACAACAAAATCCATAAAGTCTTATACCAATCTTAGGGAGAACAACAACTTCAAGGGATAAAGACCCAAGGCTGTATGCCTTGGGAATGCTTTTTTGTTTTGTTTTCAGGACAGAGTTTCTCTTTGTTGTTGCAAGATTTGATCACACTGTGAACCCTGTTTTTTTTTTTTTTTTAAAACAAAACAAAATAAAACCAGTCTTCTAGTTGTGGCATGGCTCAGCCCTTAGCATACACCTTTAATTCCAAACAATGAAGGTGAAGCTTCTTTGTAGAAGGAAACACCCACGTTTGAAAGTGATGTCTAATTTTGAGTGGCAGACAAAGTGACAAATCAGAGAAAGATTGGACAAAATAGGATATGCCCAATTCTTCAAAAAGATAAAAGGGAAGCTACTTAAGAGAGTAATTAGGGGCTGGTGAGATGGCTCAGCGGTTAAGAGCACTGCTCTTCCAAAGGTCCTGAGTTCAAATCCCAACAACTATATGGTGGCTCACAACCATCCGTAATGAGATCTGACACTTTCTTCTGGTGTATCTAAAGATAGCTACAGTGTGCTTATATATATTAATAAATCTTAAAAGAAAAAAGAGTAGTTAGTGCAGAGAGGAATGAGAAAAAGCGATTTTACTGGGACAGTCTTACAGAGACAGGTTGCAGAAAAAGAACAAGCTAGACACAGGTGAAGACAGAATGAGTCAGAGAATGAGTATAAGACAGAAGATTCGAACATATTGCCAAAGTTAGTACGAGGCCAAGCACAGCAATTCAGGAAAGACAGAGCGAGAGAAGCCAGCTTGAACCAGTCAGCTTGGGGAGGAGTTTGAGCCAAAACAGCTGAGTTGAACCAACCAGCCAGAGAGGGAAAAGAACTAACTAGGAAAGGGTGAGCTCATTCAGCATCAAGTCACAGAGGCGAAAAACATTGTAGGCCTAAGTAAGATTGTACGGAGGCTAGAAGCTTCCAGGACTAGGCCTAGGATAGCAAACAGAAGCAGAAAGCCTCAAGAACAACAATTACACCAGGAAAATAAAAGTCACTTTTATAGGCTGTACTGAAACTTGCTTTGTTGCATGTAGACCAGGCTGGCCTCACATTCACAGATTCACTTGTTTCTGCCTCCTGAATGCTAGAATTAAGAGTGTACCACCATACCCAGGTAATTAGTTAGCTTTGTTGTTGTGTTGGTGGCTGGTTTTTGTTTTTAAAGAAAAGCACCTCACCTGTTAGAATTAGTTTGAATTCATTAACCCTTCTTTTTTTTTTATTCGATATATTTTTTATTTACATTTCAAATGATTTCCCCTTTTCTGGCTTCCCACTCCCCGAAAGTCCCATAAGCCCTCTTCCCTCCCCCTATTCCCCCCATCCACCCCTTCCCTTCATTAACCCTTCTAACTTTAGGAAGCATAGGGAAGGCAGAAGCTAAAAATATAAGAAAGCAACCAGTTAAATACAGAAATTTATCTGTAGAATTAAGTTTTACCATTTTTAAGAAGTAGAGGGGACGGGCTAGAGAGATGGCTCAGTGTTTATGAGCATTGACTGCTCTTCAGGTCATGAGTTCAAATCCTAGCAACCACATGGTGGTTCACAACCATCTGTAATGAGATCTGATGCCCTCTTCTGATGTGTCTGAAGACAGCTAGACTGTACTTATAGATAATAAAAAAAAAAAAAAAAAAAAAAGAAGTAGAGGGGACACCTTTAATCCCAGCACTTGGGAGGCAGAGGCAGGTGGATCTATGGAGTGAGTTCCACAGGTGGATCTATGGAGTGAGTTCCACAGGTGGATATATGGAGTGAGTTCCAAGACAGACAGGGCTACACAGAAAAACCCTGTTGAAAAACAACAACAAAAAAAAGTAGAGGGGCTGGAGAAATGGCTCAGCAGTTAAGAGCACCGGCTGTTCTTCCAGAGGACCAGAGTTCAATTCCCAGCACCCACATGGCAGCTCACACCTACCTGCCTTTTCAGGGTTTCTGACACCCACACACAGCCATATATGTAGGCAAAACACCAATGAACATAAATATTAAAGAAAAGAAAAAGTAGCAGGATAAAACCTGAAAAGGGTAATGATATAACCAGATGTACAGCATGGTCCTAAAACAGATACCATGTAAACTATGAAAGACTTGGGCCAGTATTGGGGTGATCTAATGCTCCCATCATAAAACACTAGCAAGTAATCAATGAAAAGTAGTAAGGCGCTTTCACGCTTTCGCATTGTTACAATGAAGTACTTTATTTTCTATATCCAGGTCCCAAACAATATAGCCAGAGCACCTGTAATACTTACTAGGTTTTATATCCATGTGAACCAAAGACATTGAATGTATGTATCTCAAGCCCCGGCCAACTTGCAAAAGGAGATCCTTCAGCTCTACTTCAGTAAAGTAGCTCATGACTCTGTAGTTCTCACTTATAGCATCAGCTAAACTCCCACCTAATAGAAACAGCAAAAATTAGCATTTTATTTTCTCTTCTCTCTATATTGACAACTGCAATTCTGCACCCAGAAAATGATACTTATTATTATTATCTCTCGGTTCAACTTTCTTGGGATATCTTTTATTTTTGTTTTAGTATGAAATATATTTGCAATTATAGAAAATACAACTAGGCTGGGCGTTGGTGGTACACGCCTTAATCCCAGCACCTGGGAGGCAGAGGCAGGCGGATTTCTGAGTTCAAGGCCAGCCTGGTCTACAAAGTGAGTTCCAGGACAGCCAGGGCTATACAGAGAAACCTTGTCTCTAAACAAACAAACAAACAAACAAAAAAACCAAAAAGAAAGAAAATACAACTTAACGCCAGGCCTGGTGATCAGGCACACAGTCCCAGCTTTTGGGAGGGAGGCTAAGGTAGGAGGGTCACAAGTTTGAGCCCAGCTTAGGCTAAGGATGAGTTTGAGGTTAGCTAGCCCAGACAACTTTCTAACATTCTCAAAAGTTAAGGGCAGGGTGCAATGCTGACCACGCATGTAGAGATCCTAGGTTCAGGTCTCAGTCCTGGGGGAAAACACAATTCAGTAACCAACTTTTATTCACTTTCTCAGAATAACTTGTGAGGTTTCTTTTTCTAAGGGGCAGAGGCAACCTTCAGTTGTTAAGTGAAATGGGCAAACTCCTGAAAGTGGAACAAGAACCAGGCCATTTTACACAAATCTTTAATCCCAGCACTTTGGAGGTAGGGACTGGCAGACATTTGAGTTCAAAGCCAGCCTGGTCTACACAGCAAGTTATAGACCAGCCAGAACTACATAGCAAGACCCCGTCTCTAAATAAGAATCTGATTTAAGCCAGGCGGTGGTGGCGCATGCCTGTAATCCCAACACTCTGGTCTACAGAGTGAGTTCCAGGACAGCCAGGGCTACACAGAGAAACCCTGTCTCGAAAAAACCAAATCCCAAAAAAACAAACAAAAAAACAAAACAAAACAAAACAAAACAAAAAATCTGATTTAAACCAGGAAATGGTAGAAGCCTTTACTACCTATGTCATGTATTGATCCACAACTATTAGACTGTTATTTATAAAACAAAAAGCAAAAACCAAAACAAAACAAAACAAAAAAACTTTACTATCAAGTGTTTTCTAAACCTTACAGTTCTTTTTTTTCTTTTATTGGAAATAGGGTCTCTATGTAGCCCTGGCTGGCAACAAACTCAAGAGAGATCTGTCTACCTCTGACTCTAGAGTGTACCACAACAGCCAGCTATGTTTCTTTTAAAAAAAATTTAATTTTTATAAAAACGAGCTTATGTGCACGCATAAGTGAGTGCTTAGTATTTGTGCACATGTGGAAGGTAGAAAAGGGTGCTGGTGTCTCTCCACCTATTTCTTTGAGGCAAGATCTCTCCTAGAACCCAGGATTCATTGACATTTTCTCTGCTATGCTGCAAACCAGAAGCCCCAGTGATTCTCCTGTCTTTGCTTCCCTGGGACTTGGGGCTCAGAGGGCATATTCAGGAAGCCCAGCTTGTTGCAGAGATTCTGGAATTTTCACTCTAATGCTTGTAATTGCCAGCAAGCACTCTTAAACTACTGAACCATCTTCATGGCCTCCTAAACCATAAATGTCTCTAATCTTTATGGAAACAATTTAAAAATAAAAACAACCTATTATGTATTAAAAGGTATGCTTAGCCAGGATGTAGTGGTGTATGCCTTTAATCATAGCACTTAGGAGGTAGAAGCAGATGGAACTCTGTGAGTTATCTACAGAGCAAGTTCCAGGGACAGCCAGGGCTACCAAAGAGAAACCTTGTATTAAAAAACAAAAAACAAAAGGCTAGCTTGTAATAATAGCAGATTTCTGGCCGGGCATGCCTTTAATCCCAGATGCAGGCAGATTTATGAGTTCAAGGCCAGTCATGAGTGAGTTCCAGGACAGTCAGGGCTACAGAGAAAACCTGTCTTGAAATACCAAAAAAAAAAAAAAAAAAAAGAAAAAAAAGAAAAAGAAAAAGAAAAAAGAAAAAAAAGAAAAGAAAAGGAAAAAAAACAGAAGAAAAAAGGCAGATTTCTATTAAGGATCAGAATTCAAAACTTCTGGTAAAGGTTTAATGAAAAAGGAAGGTGAAAGACTTGTGAAAAACCATACAAAGCTGACCTTTATTTTCCTACTTTGTTTACACTGAGGTGGGGGGCGCATATAGACAATTTAGAAAACCATAACTTACTGCAGTAGTTGATTTGGCCCTTACAGACTCATGTGTTTGAATGCTTGGCCTACAGAAGTGACACTTTTTTTTGGTTTGTTTTTTGGATTTGGTTTTTTTGAGACAGGGTTTCTCTGTATAGCCCTGGCTGTCCTGGAACTCACTCTGTAGACCAGGCTGGACTCGAACTCAGAAATCCGCCTGCCTCTGCCTCCCAGAGTGCCAGGATTACAGGTATGCGCCACCACCGCCCGGCAGGAAGTGACACTATTAGGAGGCATCCTTGTTAGAGGAAATGTGTCACTGTGGGGGTGGGCTTTGAGGTCCTATGCTCAAGCTCCGCCCAATGTGGGAGAACCTCCTCCTGGCTGCCAGTTAAAGACAGTCTCCTGCTGCCGCCTTTGGATCAAGATGTCTCAGCTCTTCCAGCGCCATGTCTGTACACTGCTATGATTCCTCCCAAGATCACTGAACCTCTGAAACCGTAAGCCAGCCCCAATTAAATGTTTTCTTTCACAAGAGTTACCTTGATCATGGTATCTCATCACTGCAATAAAACTCTAGGACACTTATTTAGTGTAAGTATTAATGACAGCAGTAAACTAAACTGGAAAGATGTTGGGAATACAGCAGGATTTCAGAATGTCTTCAAGAAATGGTTAAATTTAGATGAATGGACTCATTGTCCTTTTATGAGCAACTAACATCAATATAAGAAGCATGCAAAAAGAGAAACCTAAATACAATAAGTATTCATTGAAAACATCTTTGTTATGATTTGAATTTGTTTCCCAAAGTTCAATTGTTAGAAACTAAGTCCTAGCAGGGCGGTGGTGGCGCACGCCTGTAATCCCAGCACTTGGGAGGCAGAGGCAGGCAGATTTCTGAGTTCGAGGCCAGCCTGGTCTACAGAGTGAGTTCCAGGACAGCCAGGGCTACACAGAGAAACCCTGTCTGGGGGGGGGGGGGGGGAAGAAAGAAACCGAGTCCTAGTAAAAGATAAACAGGGCCATACCTTCAAGAATGGTTTATTGTTAAATTAAGTCTGCCTCATGGCACAAACAAGCCTGGAAGATGTGAGATGGAATATAAGATCAAGGCCTGCCTCGGCTAAAGTGTGAGCAAGGCCAACCCTGGGTAACTGCTTAGTAAAACCAGTCACAAAACAAGATACAAAAAAGAACTGAGGATATATATACCTCAGTGGTAGGGCCCTTGAGAGCAGTCAAAGGGCTCTCAGTTCAATCCCTAGTACTGCAAAGAAAAAGATTAGCGCCATGAGATTTGCCCTCGAAAATAGAACATTCCACCCAGGACCACACAGTAAAATCCTGCAATCCACATGAAAATATACAGCATGACTGACCATCTCAGATGTTGATACCATGTTCTTAGACTTCCTAGTGTCCAAAACAAACCAAATGAATTTATTATAGTTGCCAATTTCTTTGCATTCCTGTACAACTAAAGATAAGACTAGACAATCTTTCCTATGTGCCATAAACTATACTATACTGTGTGCTAGGAAATACCAAAATATACACAGCAAGGCACTCAGTGGGCAGTCTTCTCAGGAAGCTCAGCACTGAGTGAAAGGCATATAAACACAATACTACTGAGACATGAAAATGTCACAGAAGGAATAAGGCTTCCACTCAAAATTCATGTTGCTAGCTGGGCAGTGCTGGTGCACGCCTTTAATCCCAGCACTTGGGAGGCAGAGGCAAGCCAATTGAGTTTGAGACCAGCTGGTCTACCGAGTTCCAGGACAGCCAGGGATATATAGAGAAATCCTGTCTCGAAAGACCAAAACAAACAAACAAACAAACAAACAAAACCTAACAAGGGGGCTGGAGAGATGGATCAGCAGGTAAGAGCACTGACTGTTCTTCTAGGGATCCCAAGTTCAATTCCCAGCAACCACATAGTGCCTCACAACCATCTGGAATGGGATCTGGCGCCCTCTTCTGGTGTGTCTGATGATAACTTGACAGTGGACTCATAAATATAAAATAAATAATTAAAAAAAAAAAAAGATCCTAACAAGGGGACTGGAGAGATGATTCAGGAGTTAAGAGCATTGGCTGGTCTTCCAGAGGTCCTGAGTTACATTCCCAGCAACCACATGCCATCTCATAAACGTCTACAAGTTCAGTTCCAGGAAATCTGACACTCTCAAACACCAATGCACATAAAAATAAATTAATTAAAAAAATAATCTTAATGTACATGCGCACACACACAAAGAGGGAGCCAGGGATGTATCCTAACACATATGAGAACTGCCCCCACCCCAAAAATAAGGAAAAAAAAAAAGAAAAACTTAAAATTATAATATGGCGAGGCAGGCGGATTTCTGAGTTCGAGGCCAGCCTGGTCTAAAGAGTGAGTTCCAGGACAGCCAGGGCTACACAGAGAAACCCTGTCTCAAAAATCCAAACCAAAAAAAAAAAGATTGTAATAACTATTCCCATAGTGCTTACCATTACAGTATTCATTCTGTATAAGCATATGGTCATCTTCTGCCCAGGCAGAGAAATAGCGAACCACATGGGGATGCTGCCCAAGCACAGCATGAGCATATACTTCTCTCAAAGCATTCTGCCTAGAAGAACAACATGAACAAGAAGTTGTCATTTCTACTCAGGAGTAATCAAAGCACCATAAAGTAAACCCAGCCTTTTTTTAAAACTATCACTATGCCAAAAGGTGACTTACTTAAGAGAACTAAGAATTATGCAAACTGGCATGGTGGCACACACTTTAACCCTAATCAGAGAGACTGAGGCAGGAGAATGGGAATTCAAAACCTCCAGTACATAATGAGCCCACCCAGGCTAGTCTGAGCTACACAAAACCCTTAGGATGCTGGAGAGATGGCTTAGCAGGTAAGAGCAATGGACTTCCAGAGGTCCTGAGTTCAACTCCAGCAACCACATGGTGGCTCACAACAAACTGTATTGGGAGTCAATGCCCTCTTCTGGTAGTTTGAAGACACTTATAGTGTACCATATACATAAAATAAATCTTTAAAAATAAATAAATGAAGGCATTAGGTGTTTGATTACCTAAAGCCTTAATGTTTATTAATAACAAAGGGGATAAAAAACAAAAGACAAAAATGTTTAATACATACTCATCAACAGAGCCAGCCAATGGTTTTTTTGATCGTTTAATGGCGTAAATGCATCCATCTAGCCTCTTCACACATTTAAACACAGAACCAAATTCTCCAGAACCAATTTTCTCCAGCTCATGAAATTCAGTTGTATATCGTGACTTCATATTGCTTTCAGTAATTGTAATTCTCTGTAAAAGGAGGGAATCCATGTATAATACAAAGACATAAAACTTGAAAATATCATTCTATGCTTAATTAACATGCAAACATTTATTAATGTTTTTAAATAATAAAAAGTTATTTACTTTAGCAGGTCTTGTTTCATCTTCAAACTCATAATCACTGGCTTCCATGTCTTCAGAGGAACTGAAAAAAATGTGGGTTTTTAACAAAACATCAACTTGAGACTAAAAACTAGAGAGTAAAATGCATTTTAATAAATACAAACAAAAGGCAAAGCATTTCATTTTATAACCCTAAAATTTGACTCAGATGATGAAAAAAAAAGTGAGATAGGCTGAGATAGGCTCACTAACTAGACTGCTGTCACACAGAAATAAAAGCATTAGAAATGAAATCTCTGACCACCAAAATAGCTCAGAACAGTAGTTCACAATATCACTCACATTACTTTTTACAATGCATAACAGAAACAAAATTACAAAATAGCAATAAAATAACTATGGTTGAGGGGTCACCATAACAAGAGGAACTATATGAAGGGTTGCAGCATTAGGAAGACTGAGAAATACTGGTTCAAAAGGTAAAAGTTCTCTAGCTACCGCTTGACACCTGAGTTCAATCCCAGTGACCCACACAGTGAAAGGAGAACCAACTCCTGAAAGTTGACCCCCACATGTGTGAACCTCACACACAAATATATGTAGTAACAACTCTCTTCCATTAATTGACACCATAAATCTAGGCTTTTTTTTTTTTTAAAAAAGATTTGTGGGTATGGCAGTCACAGGCATGCCTGGCGGCTGAACAATCAGAAGGGTCAATGGGTCGTCGTCCCCCCCCCCCAACTAGAGTTACAGCCATTTGTGAGTTGCCACATAGGTGCTGAGAACTAAATCGCAAGAACAGCAAGAACTAAACTCCAAGAACAGGGAAGCCACCTCTCCAGTCATGGAATCACTGTTATTCTTTCTCTGACCATTTCTTTCTTATAGCTGACTATCTGTCTCCTAGAAAGCTAAGTGCTAACATAAGGGAAACTTTCAGAGTGAAGGCATTCATGCCACTCCGTAGAAACCTAGTTGTGATCGTACACCTTAGGTGTACAGAGGAACCACACAATACTTACTCATTAAAATATGCTCTCTTTCTCCCACGACACCGTCCTGAGGAATGGAGTAATACAGGATCCGGAGTAAAGGGGTTAATATTCACTTGAGGAGTTTGCCGAGTGTCGAATTCTCTTTTTCCTGATTTTTCTGTGTCCATGAACAGAGAACTACCCCGGAGTTTAACAGAGCTGGAATCAATAACTCGAGCTTTGGAAAGCAAACTCTAGGAAAGGGAAATACAATCTTCAGGATCCAGTCTTCTGGCTACTCTTCTCAATATAACCTCCAACTGGCCTCTCGTAAGTGGCCGACCGTGGAGCCCAAAGCAGCACACTGTGAAGCTCTGTACTAACCCATGCAGGGAGGCTCCGCTACCCAGCTTGGGGAAAGAACGGAACAAGACGGGGCAACGCACAAGCCTTAGTTATATTTCAAGGAAAACAAACAATTGAATACTACTTATCTGCAAAAGGCAGCGAAGTCAAAACTAGTACCTAGTCCTAAAAAGGAACAATTGTAGTGAATGAACTACAAAAATGTTCCTAACCGTGGCTAAAAATTAACAAGCTCTTTTAACAGTCTAAAAACACTCACATAAAAAACACCCACATCCACCTCAAGTAGGCTTTTGAAGGCCACCTCACTGGACTCCTCCCCTTACTACTAAGAGGGATGGTGCCTTGGGCCTGTCGGCCTATAAAACAGCAAAGCACAAAAGCACATGTATACTCGAGGTTTATGGCTAAAGTTACATGGAAATCAATAAATAGCTTCCATTTAAAAGGCTTATGTCGAGAGGCATGGGAGCGCGCCTTTAGTTCCAGCACTCGGGAGGCAGAGGCAGGAGGATCTCTAAGTTCCTAGTTCCTACAAAGTGGGTTCCAGAACAGCCAAGATTGTTACACATAGAAACGTCTCAAAAAAAAAAGGGCTTATTTCCCGTGTTAAACTTACAGGTGCCATGCCTGTCTTTATTTGGGGAATTTCCTACTCTTAATTTTTTTTTGTGACTTCTCAAGTAATACCAGTGACAGTATGCATATTCACGGGCTATTCCGGACGGGTTCTGAACACACACACTTCTTTAAGACACAGTTTTGACACATAGACCAACAAAACCATAGGGGAAACCCCAGAATAAACACAAAGCCTCCCTAATACTAAGTCCATAAAGACAATCAAAAGCCACCTGGAATATTCAGGAGTTCACGACTGTAAACGCAAAGACAACTCCTAAAAAGAAGCGCAGAATCGCTAATGCCATATCACAAGTCCAGGGGGTTAGAACAAAACCTTTAGCAATTCCTTCTATCCGTGCCCCTGAAATTGCAGGCCCGGACACCGGATTTAACAGGCGCCATATGGCTCGAGTGTCAGGTGGCCGGCAGCAGTCCCGCATCCTAGCACACCGCGCCACCGGGGCCAAATACTCAACCACCTGGACAGCAGGAACCAGGCCCTTTGTAAAGTGGAGCAGTTACAGCCCAGGCCCATTGTTCAGTTACATAATCTTAACCGACAACTTCTAGGCAGAGCCAAAAAAGGGGGCTGCCAACTTTTTTTTTTTTTGAGTGGCGGCGCAGGACAGCGAGCGGGGTGCGGCGGGGCGGTTATGTAACCGAACCCCGGCAGCGGCGCGCAGGGCTTCAGTGCCGCGGACTTTTTTTTTTTTTTAAAGACCCCGGAGCGGGCTCCTCCGCCGCCTCCATTACCTTGGGAGTGTGCGGCGTGTCGAACAGGCGCAGCTTGCGGAAGGTCTTGTGCGGAGGGGTGCTGGGGTAGTCGGGCTGCGGCGAACAGGGGTCATCCTCCATGGCCCGCGGAGCCCCGCAATCCTGCGGGGAGGCATCCCCCGGGCCGCCGCAGCGCACCGGCGAGAACGGGCTACCCAGAAAGTAGGCGGCCGCAGGTGATTTGACGGGCGACGAGGAGCCGAAACCCTCCTCCTCCCAAGAGTCGCCCTCAGCGCCTCCACCCGCCGCCTGCGAGCCGCCGCCGCCGCCCTGCAGCAGCAAGTCGTCCTCCAGCTCTCCGGGGCTGCCCGGCTCCGCGCCGGGCGAGCGACGGCGGCGCTCGGCCTCGGCCTCGGCCGGGCTGCGTGCAGAAGGCAGGGGCGAATCAGGTTCCTGGAAGGCCGAGTCCTCCCCGGTACTGTGGCCGCTGCCTTCCTCCTCCTCCTCCTCTTCTTCCTCACAGTCACTGCCGGGTGAGAAGATGAGCTTCTGCCGCAAACTGCAGGCGGCTGCGACTCGGCGGTTGGGCGGCGGCTGCTGTCGGCTCAGGAAGCTCATTTCCCGGCTGCAGGCACGGCGGAGCACCGGAGAACAGAGGACCGGCGAGCACAGGCCGGCGGCGTCCAGGTCGCGGCTGGCACAGGGGGCGGGTCCGCCACGTGCGATCGGGCGCGCCGGGCTGAGGCTGCAGCTGGCCTGCGCGGCGGCCGCAACTCCGAGGCCAGCCAAGCTCCCGCCGCGGCGACGGCTGCGGCGCGGTATGTCCAGCGGAGACTGGCCGGTCCAGCGCTGGCCAAAGTCTCCGTAAGTTCGTCCGCAAGTTCGGGTTCCGCGGCTTCCCGCGACCGTTAACCACGTGAGGGCCCAGCCCACCAATCCCCGCCCAGTCCCGGTTTGAAAAAACAGAGAGGGCGCGACGTAGCCCACGGGGGAGGAACCAGTTACGCGATTTTGGCGGGAACTCGCTGGCTCCGCCCCACAGCCTAGGCGCGCCGCCAGTCCTGAGTGGGTCGTGGCATCCAGGGCCAATGAGTGGGCCTGGATTGCACAGAATCCCGCCCAGAGCCTATGTCTAGAGGACCCGAGCCGGCCGGGAGCCGCCCTGCGAGGAGGGGCGAGAGTACCGCGTCTACCGTCCTGTGCTGGGCGTGGGTCAGCCTCCCGGTCTCCAGGTTCAGAAGCATCCGGGCACCGTGCAGCCTTTGGGAACGCCTAGAAGCCTGGCCCAACCCCAGGTTCTGAGGCCCGACCCCTGGGGCGTTCTGGGCGTGGCTGTGTCCAGTCACGTTCTAAGGACGCGGTCTGAGCCGGAAATGGTGACCGAGCGCTGGACCTTGCCCTGCGCTGTATCCAGATAATGAGCTGCTGGACACTGGCAGGAGGGGTGTCCTCTGCAGCCCGGTGTCCCTCAGAGCCAGACTTAACGTGGTAATTGGCCCTGCCACAAGCCCGAATGCCCACCCTGCAACCGGAGTGTTTGTATTTGTTCGCTAACACGTGAGAATGTGCTAGCCAAACTGATTGGTCCCGGGAAAAAAAGAAACAAACAAAACCTAAGTGTAACAGAGGTGAGTGCTAGCGCACACACCTGCGATTCCAACTGTCTGGAAGCTGAGGCAGGAGGACCAGAAGTTCAAAACCCCTTTGCTGTGTAATGGTCCTGCCTCATAGTTTCCAGGAAAAATAGTTCCCACAACCTTATCAACCTTAACTTAACCTGTTTACATACAAGTGTGTCCCTATTTTGTAGACTCTGATCTGTCATTTCTCCTTTTTAGTTTGGAGGTTTTTTTGTTTTTTTTCAGCTTTCTTTGCTGGAGTGGGAATTGCTGAGGCCAAACTGTCATACAGAAACGTAATTTTCTTTTTCACTAGGAAATTAGAACCCACTTTTGGGGGACTGAGGCTATCAGTAGAAAACTTGATGTTTCTTAATGTAGATTCACAGTATCTAGATAATAGTACTTTTCTGTTGTCATTTATTGTAGTTAAGAGTATTAACGTGTGAACATGTGGGACTGGAGAGATGGCTCAGAGGTTAGGACTTCTTCCAGAGGTTCTAAATTCAATTCCCAGCAACCATAGGGTGGCTAACAACCATCTGTAAAGTGATCAGATGCCCTCTACTGGTGTGTCTGAAGACAGCTACAATATATATATATATGTATTTGATTTTTTTCCGAGACAGGGTTTCTTTGTATAGCCCTGGCTGTCATGGAACTTACTCTGTAGACCAGGCTGGCCTCAAACTCAGAAATTCGACTGCCTTTGCCTCCCAAGTACTGGGATTAAAGGTGTGCACCACCACCGCCCGGCTATATATTTCTTTTTTAAAAAGGCTATTAACACTGTGTGCTTTTTTAACACTTTAAAGGCTGAAAAGTCAAAATGATTTTTGTTTTTGAGACCTGCCTTTGCCATGTAGCCCAGATTATTTGAACCACCTCCAGAGTGCTGGGATTATAGACCTGTGCACCTGCCAGGCCAGGCTGATTGATTTTTGTTTGTTTGTTTGTTTGTTTTGTTTTGTTTTTCAAGATAGAAAAATGTGTAGCCCTAGCTGGCTAGTAGCTCACAGGGATCCATCTGACTTGGAAATTCTAACATTACTATTAGATTGATATTGGTCAGGGTGACCTGAAAATAAGATTGAGCTCAACAGAAGCAAGTTGTCCTTTAGTTAGAATAAGTGGAGACCAGGAATTGGGCAGTTTCAAAGGGAACTTCTGGGGTGGAAGTTTCCATATGCAGCTCTGTTGCACTTAAATTGTCTCAAAAGTATAAATACAGAAGGAGGTTGTTATGGTAATGTTCTTGTGGGCAAATTTTATCAGCTTGTCAACCTTCTGTCCTGAGTTTCTCCGTTCATCTGAGGTTCTTTTTTAAAGCCCTTCAGTTACAAGTATGAGTCACAGATCCAGCTTCCAAGCTAAATTCTAAAGTTATTATTATTGCCGGCTGGGCGGCACACACTTTTAATGCAGCACTCAGCAGGTAGAGGCAAGCAGAAACTACCAAGTAACACCCCATCTCAAGAACAAGTTGTTATAATTATTAGTGCTTGTGTACATGCTACTCTGCAAGTATGCTGTGTATGTGAAGGTCACTAACCTTTACTTGACTCGCAGTGATCCAACTCAGGTCACCAGGCTTGCAAAGGCCTTCACTGTGAGCCATCTGTCTGCTCTGAGGAGCAAATTTATAATAAATTCCATTTCAGTACCTAAAAACATGGCATGAAGGATTTCTTGAGATCCCAGTGGTGGTGCAAAGTAACCACAGCTGTCTAACTGTGCCTTTTCATATGCTAACCCGAACTGTAATTATGTTGAGCTGGTGATTCTCTGTGTGTAATCGTAGGTCCCTATCGATGGAGATTCAGGATGGCAGGGTGTGTCGCACCTGGCTACACACTTGCCTTTAATTCTGTAGGATAAGAACTTTACACTTGTCTGATCTGCATGGTGAGCCCTGGAGGGCATATCTGTCACCTGCTCTCCACACCTCCCTTTCTCAACTCTTTTTTATGGACAGTTGACATGTTCTTAATTTTACAGGACATATAAATAAAAGTAAGTTTAGAAAACTGCTTTCAACTTATCTATAATATAAACTATAACTTAAATTGTGTTGTTTAAGTAAAGGAGAATATTGAAACCCCTTGCATACCTGTCCCCAGTTAAATAGATGTTTCTGAGCCTCTCCTATGTAAGAATTCCGCTTACAGCCAGCAAGACCGGTCAGTTGGTGAATAAAGGACAAAAGCACCTGCCACCCTGGTTTGATCCCTGAGACCCATGTGCTGAGAGGAGAGAACCAACTGCCACAAGTTGTCCTTTGACTTCCACACATGCACAATGTGAGATATGTACACTGTGTCTGTCTGTCTGCTCTCTCTCTCTCTCTCTCTCACACACACACACACACACACACACACACACACACACACACACACACACTGTGGTAAAAGGAGCTTTAAATATAGGTAATAATAATTCTGCCCGGCATGCAAGCTCACACCCATCGCCCAAGGCTCTAGTGCCTTCTCTGCTTACATCAGACTGCAAGTGTTTGCTACCATCCATCCCCTCAGGGACTAAACAGTCCCCTCTCCTTTAGTATCTCAGTTTTCTCTGGGGCCTTTGGGGCTCCTTAGCTTTTAACTGATAAAAGAGCCCTTAATTAAGATGTTTTTGATGGTTTGTTGGTTTTCTTGTTCCAAGCAAATTTGCCCATTTAAGATTCTGAACAACACTCTGGGTGGCAGAGGCAGGCTGACTTCTGAGTTCAAGGCCAGCCTGGAGTACAGAGTGAGTTCCAGGACAACCAGGGCTACACAGAGAAACCCTGTCTTGAACCCACCCCCACCCCCCCAAAAAAAAGACTCAGCTGGGCTGTGGTGGCGCATGCCTTTAGTCCTACCACTCTGGAGGCAGAGGCAGGAAACTCTGAGTTTGAGGCCAGCGCAGTCTACAGAAAAAGTTCTAGGACAGCCAGGGCTACACAGAGAAACTCTGTTCACACAAAAAACCAAAAAACAAAACTCAGAGGCTCATACCTGTCCATCATTCTACCACCTTGGAGACTGAGACAGAAGGAGAAGATCCTTGAAAGTGAAATGGTTTCCTGGGCCAAAAGTGAGACCCTGTGCAAAAAAGCCAAAACAGTGGACCAGGAATGTTGCTCAGTTGGTAGAGTTCTTGCTTAACATGTGTGAAGCTTTGGGTTCAGTCCCTGATAGCCCATGAGCTGCGCTTGGTAGCACACACCTGCATCCTGGGAGGTATGTGCCTGGGAAGTAGGGGCCAGAGAATCAGAGAAATTAAGAGTACATAAAGAATGGGAGGTTCAGGGCCAGCCTGGTCTACACAGTGAGTTCCAGGACAGCCAAGGCTATACAGAGAAACCCTGTCTGAAAAACCACAAAATGTCAAAACAGGGCTCAGTTATGTTAAAGAGTAATGTTAAACTGATGTACCATATGCTCTTATATAGATTATGAAATGTTCTTATCAAAGACACTACTCAGTGGTAGCACACTCACCTAGCACTTGTGAGTGCTCTTGGGTATGCACACGGACCAGCCAGTTAAAACCTGCATGTGACTTTCTTGTGCCTGATGTTCACTGTCTGTGCTCTTCTACCCACCAAGCTTTGTTTCTACAGATCCATTGACTTTAATCCTGGGAACTTTTTAAAGGAAAACCTGGTAGTGATCTTCATGACAGAAGTCCCCAAATAACTAAGATACCCCAGGCTCCACTCCCTCTAGCTAAGCACAGGGCATGATGTTATGGTTTAATTTCAGCAACGTGTAACTGAAACAATTCTGATTTTTTAAATTTCATGCTCCTCCAAATACAGAACAAAATGTACTAGACCGAAGGGTTCCACCCACTTGCCCCAGGCTAGTGAAGTCAAATCTCTAGTTCTTTCCCCACCCATTTGTTCCTAACAGTAATGTTGCTTGGCAACTTCTGCAAACTCACACTGTGGGTACAGTTAGCAGAGGGACCAAAAAAAAAAAAAAAGGAATTTAACAGTAGGGAGAATTTTGCAGGAGGGAGAACAATTTGTTTATCCTCCTTAGACCAATGACTTAGCAAATAAAAGCCTTGAATGCCCCGACTGGCTCATTCACCTTCCTTGTCAGCAAAATAGATTTTATAAAGAGACAGGAGACACACTCTCCAGTATTTTAAATACACAACAGCTCCAGAGTCCCAGCCTGTTCTCATTAACATAAGCACTGCGTTCTTCAGAACTAAGAACTATCATTTTCTCAGTGATGTAATCAGAGAACTATTTCATGAGACTAGAGGGGATTTCCAAAAAGTAGCCTTTTCTAGTTTGTGTTTAAGCCCTGGAGAAATAGTTCACCTCTGACAGATTTGGGGGGTTTTCTTGTTTTGTTTTCCTCTTTTAAAGCTTCCTTGGGGCTGGGGAGATGGCTCAGCAGATTAAAGCATTCTCAACCCAGTCTGATGACGTGAGCTCAATCCCTAGAACTCATGTAGTGAAGGGAAAGAACCAAAGCTGTCCTGACTTCCCACAAGTGCACTGTGTGCGCCCACCCACATGCAAGCTCAGTGTAGAGCCAGCAAGAACGCTCGCTCAACTGGTAAAGGTGCTGACTGCCAAACCTGTGGCCTGAGTTCAATCCCTACTGCCTACTGGATGGAAGGAGAAAACGAATTCCAAGTTGTCCTCTGACCTCTACACATGCACCTTGGCTTGTGCACACCCCCCCCCCAAATAAATAATAATAACAAACTTTAATGAATGTAATTTTTTAACGCTTCATTAGTCTTTTTATCATCTGTACTTTGTCTTGTGCCATTACTCCCTCCACCCCTCAAGGAAACTTCTGTCACCCCAGCTCTAACAGCTACCAACAGCCACAGGGCCAAGAATCCAGACCTCAGGCTAGGATGAGGCCAACCCTAGATGTCCTGGCTGATTTTTTCAGGTTAACAGGAGATTTCCTCAGTTGTCACTGTCCTCCACTCTCTGCTGAGTGTGGTTAGCAGCTCACAGTGCAATGAAATCAAACCTTGCGAGGCTATTCAACAGATGAAATGTGACACTAGCAATTATCCCCTGCAAGAAACATTCCATAAGTGCTCTGTGTGCTTTGACTAGAGCAATGTTGCTTGAGAACAATGACTCAAAGTCACTCAAATATGGTGTGTGACTCCCGCTGAACTCCCACCAAGAGTTACTTAATAGTCACAGGCAGTTGAGTTGTGCACAACCAGCTGAGAACAGAAGTAGCATGCATATAATTTGAACGGGGAAAGTCCAAGGAGAAAGAGGGACAGCTTGAAGTTTAATATGAATTAGTATTTCTTTTCATGTCTAGGTAATTTGCAGGGACTATTAACACAATGATGTCCACTTAATCTGTCTAATGTTTGAGTAGGGTAGGTCAAAGGCAGATATCAGTACATCCTTTAGCTATAAACATATCACTTATATGGATTCTATATTAAAGATTTCAGGATCTAAGATTCTCCTTCGTATTGCTTACGTTCTGAAAGCAGGAAAGAGACTACATGAGAGCATTACACTGGGTGTGTGTGTACATACACAAAACTTGAAAGTAGAGGCCAGTGAAATGATTCAATAGGTAAAGACACTTACTTGTCCCACAACCCTAGTGGGCTAGGCCTGAGACCAGAGAAAAGTGGAAGGAGAGGACTGATTCTACAGAATTCTTATTTCATCTGTACACACCCACACACGTGCATAAGCACATACACAGTCTTAGGGTTTCCGCCATGGCGAACCATGAAGAAGACCTTCACTTACAGAGCTGCGGCCTAATCTCCCACAGAAAGCCTGTTCCCACTCCTAGCCACAACTGCCATCAAGCCTGTACACAATCATCCACTCAGGGACAAGACAGAGCTCCCAACTCCCCTCCCCCCAGCCCCCTACCCCAGACCTGGCCCAGCCTTCTGTCCCTGACTCTGTTCTCTGTTCTTTTGTGACTCCCAGCGGTGCCTGGATGTCCCAAGAGTCAGAGAACCCTACTACACCCCGGCTTTGTTGCCCCTTGGACCCCACCAACCAGCTCCAGCTTTCCCAAACCTGAGAATGTGCTTTTGGAGTTCCGGACAGCTCAGGACCCACCCTGGCATAAACCCCAAGTGGCCGTGCCCTGTGACTGGGGCAGACAGGGACCTATATTTTCTCTGGCCTTTTTATAGACAAAAGTTCTTAGAAAAATCACCTCATATATAAAATGTTACATAAAAGGGGAATTTCAGAAAGGAACTATTCACAACCATCTATAATGAGGTCTGGTGCCCCCTTCTGATGTGCAGGCATATATGCAGGCAGAACACTATATACATAATAAATCTTAAAAAAAAAAAAATTAGCCGGGCGGTGGTGGCGCACGCCTGTAATCCCAGCACTCTGGGAGGCAGAGGCAGGCAGATTTCTGAGTTCGAGGACAGCCTGGTCTACATAGTGAGTTCCAGGACAGCCAAGGCTATACAGAGAAACCCTGTCTCAAAAAAACCAAATCCAAAAGAACAAAAAACAAAAAATAAAAATAAAAAGTTCTTCGTGTTAATCTACAAAACATTTGCCCAAGAGGGTGGGCTGATGGCCAGAAATTGATACACTATATAATAGTGATAGGAGGCATATCAATAGCAAGAAGCAATCCAGAAATGAAGTCTCTTCCAGCCTTGCCTCTTAGAGCTCACCCATGGCAGACCACACAAAAAGGGGTGGGCAATCACCTTTCCTAGATGGCTCCTGACACCACACTACAGGACTTCACTAGAATCTCACTGAGGTAGACTGTCTTTGAATTTTGGTTGGACTTATTTCCAATCCTCTGATTCAAATGTTACTAATAAGTCCACAGTGGTTGCTACCTCCTGATCACTTGGTCCAATCAGCTTTATGTCAGTAATATAGTAAATCAATGTAATATTTTGTGGAAGAGACAGAGAATCAAAATCCTTCCTAACTAAATTTATGACACAGGGCAAGAGAATTAATAAATCCTGAGGCAAAACTGTATACTGCTAGCCTTGCTGACTGAAAGCAAATTGCTTCCGATGGCCCTTGGAGACAGGTACTGAGAAAAAGGCTTTTGCTAGATCAATAGCTGTATACCATGTACCAGGAGATGTGTCAATTTGCTCAAGTAAGAAGCTACATCTGGTACAGCAGCTGCAATCGGAATTACTACCTGATTTACTTTTCCATAGTCAACTGTCATTCTCCATGATCCATCTGTCTTCTGCACTCAGTGGCCAGATAGAGTTAGTAGGAGATGTGGTGTGAACCACCAACCCTGCATCTTTTAGGTCCTTGATGGTAGCACTAATTTCTGCATTTCCTCCAGGATTATGATACTGGTTTTGATTCACTATGTTCTTTGGCAGAGGCAACTCTAAAGGTTTCCATTTAGCCTTTCCAACCATAATAGCCCTCATTCCACAGGTCAGGGAAACAACGTGAGAATCTTGCCAGTTTCTGAGTATCCCAATTATACATTCTGGAACAGGGGAAATGACCACAGGATGAATTTGGGGACCTACTATACCTACTGAGTTGGACATCAGCCAAAATTCCATTAGTCACATGACCTCTATAAGTCCCTACTTTCAACTGTTGGGCCACCCTGTTTCTTGGGATCAGCGGCAATTCAGAACTAGTATCTAATAGTCTGATTATTTCCTTTCTCCCAGTATACAGTTACCCTTGTAAAAGGAAGTAGATCCCTCTGGGGAAGAACTGGAGGAAGGCTAACTGCAAAACTTTTAGGTGTCTCATCAAGGTCCTTCCTCGGGGGGAACCTGGCCACCCCTTTCTTCAAGGGGTTCTGGGGCTACAAACTGGCTCAAGTCTGGAAATTGATTCACTGGCCAAGAGTACCTCTTACTATGACCCAAAGTAGCCTTTCTTTCATTTGAGAATTCTGCATATACAGATCAATCAGAAATGTAGTAGGCTTCTTATCTATTTCATACCTGGAACACTATAACTCCTTGATTGCTCAGACCCATGAGGCTGGATGTTGCAGTCGGTCTTCTATATTAGCCGAACTCCAGAAGTGGATTCCAATGGATGTGCTGGCACGCGGTCAAAGAAGTGTTGAGTCTTCCTTATTTCAACGTCTTCATATGGGCCTCCAGCAGAAGGCATGGCCCAGATTAAAGGTGTGTACTCACCCGCCCAGAATGACCTTGAACTCAGAGATCTGCTTGCCCGTCTCCTGGGATTAAAGGCACTTACTCCCTCTCCTGCGCCTCGGCTTTCCACTGTGCTTCAAGATCTGGAAAAAAGACTTCTAGCCTCAAGATGAGCCCTCCATTTCTGGTTCATTCCAGGTATAGTCATGTTGACAACTGGGACTAGCCTTTACACACAGCATGGTGTGTACAACCTCCAAATTATCTTTTGAAATTACTACAGCAAGAGTCTAATTTCTTTGTTTCCTTTTTTTCTTTCACACATATCATGCATATACCCAACAGTAATAAATTAAAAAAAAAGTATCAGAATGCTTTCGAACAAATAATGATACATCTTAGGATCTTGGAAAAAAAGAAATGAGAAAATGCAGGATTGTGCCAGCAGTTAAGAGCACAGACTGCTTCCAGAGGACTGGGTCCAGTTCCAGACACCCACATGGTGACTCACAAAGTTCCAGGGATCTGATGCCCTCTTCTCTCTTCTACTTACACAAGGCGCACAGGGTACCCAGTCAAACATGCAGGCAAAACACTCATAGCATTAAAATGAAGCCAAAATAGGGTGTGGGAGAGGTGGTTAAGAGGGAGGGAGATTGCACACAGCGTGGATTTGAGAGTAACCTAGCCTATTACTGGAAGGAGGCTTCTGAGCTAATCCCTATAATAGGGATCTCTCATCATCGGAGTAAGGCCCCAGTCTAGGGAGACTTGACAATCTCCAGCCATCAGACAGGAAGCCCTTCCTCAAGAGAAAATGCAGACTGCCCCCACCCACAACCCCTCATCACTGCCACAGAAGACGAGTTCACAAGCAGATTTCAGACTCACAGCCCTATGAAGCACCAAACCAAAGCAACACTCGTGTTTCCTGTTTGCTTTCTGTGGTCATGTCAGGATTCCTCTGCATATTCCTGGCTGTCCTAGAATTCAGTCTGTAGACCAGGCTGATCTCGAGTATACAGAGATCCAACTGTCACTGCCTCTGGAGCCCTAGAATTAAAGGCATGCACTAACATCACCCAACTTAATTTTTATTTTTATTGCAATACTGGGGATGAGACCCAGAGCCCTGCACATGCTAGGCAAGTGCTCTACACTGCTATGTAATAATTTTGTAATCCATCCCTCCCCCTCCCCCCTCCGGCCCTTCTTGAGCTGGAGACTATAGTGCAGGGGAGTGGGTGTCTGGCATGTACAAAGCTCATGACTCAATCCTCATCACCCTGCTCTTCATAGAGACACAAAGGACTGCTTTCTTTTTTTTATTTTTAAGTAAAAAGATCACAGAAATGTCCTAAACAAAGAATCCTGAGTCCCAAACAGAAGATCAGCCACTAGAAAAGCAGATAATTGAGTAATTGTCTGTCTCTGGGGTGTGTGACACATACAGGAAATGATCTGGGTGGCCACCCCAGGAGCAACAAGGACAACACCGGTTGGCTGATCACACTGGGATGAATCCTGCAGGCTTTGTTGAAGTTAAAGCAGTACATAAGATGGGGTGACTTCTTCGGTGAGTCAGAAACCTGCTCAGGGAGGGGCAGGGGAGCGAGGCTGCCTCCGGGCCTCCCAAGCTGATTTTAGGGAGGGGGAGGGACAGCGAAGGCTGCCTCCCGGCTTCCGCTTCCTCTCTTGCTGGTTTCTAGCAGCAACTGCACAGTGTTTGGCTTTTGTTGTTAGGACCTGATGACTCATCGGTGAGTCAGTTTTAAAGTTCTGTAAAGGGCCCTGCTTCACCTCAGATAGGATAAAAGATGAACTCAGACTGCAGCCGGCTAGGTAAAGAGAACCCAGCTCTGTGACTTGGTCAGGCAGTTGGAAGCCTAGATGCATACACCGAGGAAAAACAAACGCCATTTTCCAAGTGCAACAACCTTCTGACTGTGTGTCAGGGGTAAACATCATGCTGAGCCTACCAACTCCAGGCTGCCTTGACGCAGGTCAGAACAGGAGACACATACTGCGCGCTACAGGAAGTGTTGCTTTGAAGGAGCTGAGAGGGCAGAGAGCGTTCTAGGGACAGCTACAGGAAAAGCTGCCCTCGGACCACTCTTCATATGTGCTATACCATGATGTTTCCACATACAAAAGAAATAAGCAAAATTAGTATTAGAATGTTTTATTGAAAAATATTTTTATACAATATATTTTTTAAATTTGTTTGTTTTCAAGACAGGTTATACTGTGTAGCCCTGACTGTCCTGGAACTCCCTCTAACCAGGTGAACCTTGAACTCACAGGGATCCGCCTGCCTCTGCCTCCCAAGTGCTGGGATCAGAGTTGTGCGCCACTGCTGCAGCCGCCACCACCACCACTACCACCTGTTAAAATTTGTTAGAAAATGTCTTAAAAGACTGTTTTAGGGGCTGGAGAGACGGCTCAGCAGTTAAGAGCCTGACTGCTCTTCTAAAGGTCCTGAATTCAATTCCCAGCAACCATATGGTAGCTCACAAGCATCTGTGATGGAATCTGATGCCCTCTTCTGGCTTGTAGGTACATACAGATAGAGCACTCACATACATAAAATAAATAAATATTTTTTTTAAAAGACTGTCTTAGTGATTTCTGAGATCATGTATTATTTGACCCAGAGCCCTTATAGGAACATTTCTGCAGATTTGCAAAAACACAAACAGTACATACAAAAGTATGTCTAGGAGCTGATGGCTCAATGGTTAGGAGCACTGACTGCTCTTCCGAAGGTCCTAGCCGGTCAGTGGTGGCGAGTGCCTTTGACCCCAGCACTTGGGAGGCAGAGACAGGCAATTTGAGGCCTATCTGAGTTTGAGGCCAGCCTGTTTTACAGAGTGAGTTCCGGGACAGCCAGGGATACACAGAGAAACCCTGTCTCAAAAAAAAAAAAACAAAACAAAACAAAACAAAACAAAAAAAAACAAAACAAAAAAACCCCCAAAAAACACAAAACAAACAAACAAAACCAAAAAACAAAACAAAAAATGAGAAACACAAACCGAAGGTCCTGAGTTCACCAGCAACCACATGGTGGCTCACAACCATCCATAATGAAATCTGGGTGCCCTCTTCTGGGGTGTCTGAAAACAGCTATAGTGTACTTACATATAATAAGTATGTAAATCTTTTTTTTTTTTTGGATTTGGTTTTTTTTTTTTTCCGTGACAGGGTTTCTCTGTGTAGTCCTGGCTGTCCTGGAACTCACTCTGTAGACCAGGCTGGCCTCAAACTCAGAAATCCGCCTGCCTCCCAAGTGCTGGGATTAAAGGCAAGCACTACCACTGCCCGGCTGGCAATATTTAAATTTGTTTATTTATCATATGTAAGTACACTGTAACTGTCTTCAGACACAACAGAAGAGGGCATCAGATCTCATTACAGATGGTTGTGAGCCTCCATGTGGTTGCTGGAATTTGAACTCAGGACCTTCAGAAGAGCAGTCAGTGCTCTTAACCGCTGAGCCATCTCTCCAGCCCGACCAGGCAAGCTTTGAACTCACAGAGATCCACTTGTCTCTGTCTCCCAAATGCTGGGATTAAAAGGTCTTGCACCAGCCTGGTCTACAGAGTGAGTTCCAGGCCAGGCTGGTTTACAGAGTGAGTTCCAGGACAGCCAGGGCTATACAAAGAAACCCTGTCCTGAAAAAAACCAAAAAAAAAAAAAAAAAAAAAAAAAGTCTTGTACCGCCACTCACTGGCCAGCCTTACATTTTTTATAATGGCAGTGTCTAACTTCTTGGTGCAGGAGATTGAACATAGGCTACTGTGCATGCCAAACCAGGAGCTCTACCACCAACTCTATCCCTAGTCCCACCAAATGTTAGCTGTTGCTTTCCGAGACAGGTCTCACAGGTCAGGCTGACCTCCAACTCCTCTGTAGTAGCTGAGGGCTGACTTCGAACTTGATTTCCCTACCTTCAATATCTGGCATATGCTATGCAGAGAATCGACCTTGGGGCATCCTGCAAGACAGACTTGCACTCTACCGCTCACCCACAACCCAGCACTGCTGAGTTCTCTCATTCAAATGTTTTTAAATTTTATTTATCTTGTATGTTTATGCATGTGTGTGTGAGAGCATGTGGGAATCAGAGGAGGTAAGTTCCTTTACCCAGTACACCATCTCACTGGCCTTCATCTCTCTTATACCCATTTTTATATGCCAAAACACTCATTTCTTGCCAAATGTGATGGGCCACACCTGTAATCCGTGCACTTAGAAGCTGAACCACAGGGCTGCTGCAAGCTCAACACTAGCTTGGTCTAGTAACCCCAGCCCAGCCCAGGTTACAGTGTAAGAGCCTGTCTCAAAACAAACAAACAAACAAACAAACAAACAAACAGAACAAAACCCCACAAGGGCTAGAGAGATGGCTTAGCAGATAGGACCACTGACTGCTCTTCCAGAGAATATTAGTTTGGTTCCCAGCACTTGGCAGCTGACAACCACCTGTAACCACTTCCAGGGATCTGACAACCTCTTATGGCTACTGTAGGCCCAAGATACGTCATACATAGTGCACAGAGATACATGAGACATATAAAAAACACTGAGACATATAAAAGAATTGTAAATAAACCCCAAAACAAAACACCAAACACAAACAAAAATGCACCAGTTTTCTTTGTTTCCTATTATTTATTGGCCTCTCATGCAAAAAGACTCTTAATTGATAACCTAGCCAACAGGGGCAATGTGTGAGGCTGAAGAGAAGGCTCTGCGGTTAAAGAGCGGGTAACCTCTTGCTCAGGACCTGAGTTCCTAGCTCCTGTCTCACAAACATCGGCAGAGCCAGCTCTAAGGTATCTAACACCCTCTTCAGGCCTACCGGAGCACCAACACACCCATGACATTTAGTTCCCCAGACAAATACACATGTACATGATATTAACAATTAATCGGTAAAGAGAACAATATACAAAAAAGTAGTAATTACTGTCATAGTATTAAAACCTTCCGAAGGTACCCAGGCATGGTACCAGCGCTTGCGAGTCAGAGGCATATAATCTCTGTGTCTTTGAGGCCAGCCAGAGAGAAAAAGTGAGAAATTGTTTCAAAAACAAAACAACAATTCTGAAAGTTGGGATAGGGATGGAGAATTCAGGGATAAAAAAGGAAAGATGAATCTGTAGGTCTAAGACGCCAACTACCAGGCTGGGCTTCCATAATAGCAGGAAGAATTCATCTTCTGGGGGTTCTGTCAGGGTAACCTTAGCCACACTTTAGCCAACTGGAGTCCAGGAGAGGTGATCAAGGCAAAGTAAATCCTGAGGAAATAGGCCATAGCCAAAGGGCAAGATGGCAAATGAGACATTTACCGTCTGAGTCCTGTCAGAGAACATGGAAGAGAGGACATAGAGGCACTCAGTTGCCATCCCCGGACTCAAGAAATGGAGGCTGGAGAATAGAAAACTGGAGGCAGCTGGAAATATCTACCAAGATTCGTGTCTTACAAGCATCTTGAGATGACCTAGTAGGTAACGTGTCTGCTACCAAGACTGGTGACCTGAATCTGATCCCTGGGACCCCCAGGGCCAACGGCTGCAAGGTGGTCGAAGTGCACCACCACGGAGCTTGTGCCTCTCCGTGCACACAACTCAAGGAAGACTAAACTGCAGTGGGACTGGAGAGGTGACTCAGCAGAAAAGAGCACTGTGCTAAAGCCCGGCGGTGGTGGCGCAGGCCTATAATCCCATCCCAGCACTTGGGAGGCAGAGGCAGGCAGATTTCTGAGTTCGAGGCCAGCCTGGTCTACAGAGTGAGTTCCAGGATAGCCAGGATGATACAGAGAAACCCTGTCTCGAAAAAACCAAAAAAAAAAAAAAAAAAAAAAAAAAAAGAGCACTGGGCTGCTCTTACGGAGAACCAAGGTTAGACTCCTAGCATTCACTTGATGGCACTCAACCATCTGTAACTGCTGACCTCCACAGGCACCAAGCTCACACATGATGCACAGACATACATATAAGCGAAACACTCATACACCGAAAAATAAAATAAATCTAAAAAAAAAAATATTTGAAGCAAATGAAAATGTAAACATAATGACATAAAAAACCAACCAACCAACCAGGGTTGTGAAAATGGTCTGGTAAGGACAATCTCTGCACAAAGCAATAGGACTTGAGTTTAGATAATATCATATAAAAGGGAAAGACACTGGGGTGTGTGGCCATAACTCCATCATTCCTCCAACCCAAAGAGATCTGTCTGCCTCTGCCTCCTGAGTGCTAGAATCAAAGGTGTGCCCCACCACAGCTAGTTTTTGTTTTGTTCTCTCCTTTTTTTAAATAAAAGGAAAAAAAAAAAAAAACCAAAGGCCACTTACTGGAGGGTGGGTTTGTGCTCGGCGAAGTCAGATGCTAATTACTATGAGCAGAGATCACATTGCAGTTAGGAAGGCGGCACTGTCAAACTCCTGTCTCAATGTTGTGTCAAAATCGGGTTGCATCATCTCTGAATATCTACTAAAAAGCGGATCAGCCAATAGCTGCGCAGAAGAGGAAGAGGCGGGACTTCCAATCTCAAAAAAGAGAGTCTCTGGTAGGCATGAGGAGGGGGAAGGGAGGGGGGAGGAGGTGAAGAGGGAGGGGCAGAGGCAGAGAGAGAGAGAGAGAGAGAGAGACAGAGAGACAGAGAGACAGAGAGACAGAGAGACAGAGAGAGGAGGAGAGAGAAGGAGGGAAGGGAGAGGGATTGGGAGGGGCAGAGGAGGGATGGAGAGAGGGCTAACAGAGCAAGGCAAACACGGAGAGTCTCTATGAGAAGACAGATGTAGCAGGAGCTAGCCAGAGCGAGACTAGGATGGCAGGTAATGGGGCTCTTGGCTGGGTTGTAGGCAGCTTAGTTGGATTAGAATAGATGAGAACTCTGCCCAGCTACAATGCAAGAAGCTTTTTAAATATACCAGGTCTTTATGTCATTATTTCAGAGCAAAGTCAGGCGTAGAAAAGGCCGATACTTTTACAGACACTCAGTGTTCCTGGTTTATCTGTGCACATTCCTGAATGAGGCATAGGCATACATATACCACACACATAAATAATTATTTTAAAAGCACATACAAGCCGGGTGGTGGTGTCACACGCCTGTAATCCCAGCACTCTGGGAGGCAGAGGCAGGTGGATTTCTGAGTTCAAGGCCAGCCTGGTCTACAGAGTGAGTTCCAAGACAGCCAGGGCTACACAGAGAAGCCCTGTCTCAGAAAAAAAAACCAAATAGGCAGGGCGGTGGTGTCACACACCTGTAATCCCAGCACTCTAGGAGGCAGAGGCAGGCGGATTTCTGAGTTCAAGGCCAGCCAGGTCTACAGAGTGAGTTCCAGGACAGCCAGGGCTATACAGAGAAACCCTGTCTCAGGGAAAAAAAAAAAAAAACCCAACCCATTACTTATTTTGATGTGTATGAATCTCTGTGTGTACCTAGTGCCAGAGTAGGCCAGAGAGGGCATCATATCCAGTAGAACTGGAGTTACAGATGGTTAACGGCCACTATGTGGGTGCTGGAAATTGAACCCTGGTCCTCTGCAAGAGCAGTGTTCTTAACCACTGAACTACTCTCTAGCACCTCAGATTCCTTATACCTAGCCTTCATAGCTTTGTTACAGGACCCTCAACTGTGAGCAAGATGTCAGGTCCATCTTTCTTACTTACACAGATCCTTCTACACTAGTCCTAAACTCAAGAGCATCCCAGACAATCCATCCTTCCTCTGTGTACACTCAAGGCCCCGTTGGTCTTCTCTGTTACTAGCCACCCCTCTGCTGCCTCCCCCTCCGGCTCTCCCTTCCCCTCCGGCTCTCCCTTCCTCTCTCTCCTCCCCCTCCGGCTCTCCCTCCCCCATCTCCTCCCCCTCCGGCTCTCCCTCCCCCCTCTCCTCCCCCTCTGGCTCTCCCTTCCCCATCTCCTCCCCCTCCTGCTCTCCCTTCCGCCCCCTTCCTTTGTGCCTAGGGGGCTTCCCCTCCAAACCCAGACGCATGCTCACTCTCATACCTGTGCTTAAGAGCTTCATACTAGGCTCAATTCAAGAAACCATTGAAAGTGGCACCTCTCTCCCTCAGAGAATGTCCTTCCCCTTCTCAAGGTGGCTGATGGGGACAATGGCATGTCTAACCTATCCCAAATACAAATGTGTGCCAGTCTAAGCTACTAGACATATTAAACTCTATTTCCCTTGGTCCTCCAGGAAAAAATAGCTTGTTCGTATCTCCCCTTGTTCTTCAGGATAACAAATGCCTTTGTATCTCTTTAACACAGAAAGGTTCTTGGTTGTTTCCTCTGCCTTTGTTTTTAATAGACAGCTCATTATCCAGGGTCACTTGGTGTCTTCCCCACATCTGGTAGGACTGTACTCTTAGGAGACAAACAAAAAGATGTGTAAGAGAACTTCCAACAGATCCAAGCAGAATAACATACGCCTGAGACCTACCACAGACCAAATTTTATAGCTTACTAACATTAACAGGCAATTTAAGTTTGGTACATCCTGTCATGATTGTAATTTAGATTCAACTCTTTTAGAACATTAGTAAATGTGTTATGTTGCTTTATGATAGGACTTAAGGAAAAAGGAACCAGTAAGAAAGAAAAATGTAAGCCTGGCATGGTAGGTAGGTAGTCCATGCCTTTAATCCCAAGGAGGCTCTCAGAGAGTGAGAAATCTCTCTGAGTCTGAGACCAGCTGACAAGCCAGCTAGGGCTACATAGTGAGACCCATGTCAAAAAAAAAAAAAAAAAACCTCCGGAAAAAAAAAAAAAAAAAAAGTAGGAGAAAGGAAGGAGTGTGGGTGGTCTGGATGCTCAGTGGTTACAAGAATGTGCTTCTGCCTGTTCTTCCAGAGGTCCCTGGTTCAGCTCCCAGCAACAATATGGTGCCTCAAAACCTTCAGTAACTCTACCACACCCAGTGTTTTCTTCTTCTTCCCCACCCCCCCACCCCAAGACCAGGTTTCTCTGTGTAGCCTTGGCTGTCCTGGAACTCACTCTGTAGACCAGGCTGGCCTCGAACTGAGAAATCTGCCTGCCTCTGCCTCCCAAGTGCTGGGATTACAGGCGTGTGCCACCACTGCCCAGTTTACCCAGTGTCTTCTTTTGGTACCAGGCACATGTTCTTATCCACTGAGCCATTTCTAGAGCCCCACTCTTAATGCTCTAATGTTCGTTGGTGGCAACCAAAAGAGAATCGAGTCATTTTGAACCATTTACCCTAGGCCTGGTCTCTAGGGAGGTTCCTTAAACCATCCCTAGACCGAGGCCTTTACATGCCACATGGTCTTGTTACCGGTTTATCTGCATTACCTTTGGCATCTATGCCTCTCTCCTGCCTCCCACCACTGAGCACATTCTGAGGACCCTGCAGCTGACACCCCCTCACTCTGACCCTACAGCCCTATGCTCCTGTTGGATGAGAGAGGGATCCTCACCCTCTCCTTCAGCAATCCTACTGGCCACTGACTTAGCTCTATAAGATGACCTTTGTCCTCTGCAGTGATGTGACCTTGCTAATCTGTGTGGGGAGTGCGGGTGCCACTGTGTGGTGATGGAAATAAACTCAGTGCTAAGCTAATCTCAAGAAGACTGCTTGGCCTCTTAAAGAGTAAGAGGCCTTTGCTGCCTCCGACCAGAATCAAGAGGAGTTACTCTTTAACAAGGCCTGACTGTAGTCTTCCCTAGGGCTTCCTGACACTACTGAAGAAGCCAGTCTTTAATGAGCAGGCTCAAAGTATTAGGAGTTCAAGGCCAGCCTGGTCTACAGAGTGAGTTCCAGGACAGCCAGGGCTACACAGAGAAACCCTGTCTCGAAAAAAAAAGCCTCTGACTCTGCTATTAGCAAACAGAAGCTATCAAACAAGTCATCTTGATAACCTCTGCTACAAGGATTTACCATTCCAGAATTCTGAGGTAGAGTATAAAACCCATACTGGACATGGAGGCAAAAACCACCCTGGCTGTCCAATCTAGGCCTACTTGCCTTTTAAAACTGTGAAACCTGGGTAAGTTGGAGACAATAAATCTTAAATTTTTTACAAGACTGTTGAATACATAGTGATACACAGAACGGCGCTTGTCCTGCACCTGTGCAGAATACACTCTTGGCCTGTGTGTACAGGTGATGTTGTTACATTGTGGGTCCTTGTGAGACATTCCCGAACACCAAACCAATTTAATGAAACAAACAGAAAGTATTGTTTTAAAAACTGCTGTATTCAAAGTCAATAATAAACTTTAAGGTAAATAAGCTTCAAAACAAAAGCTTAGGAGCAAAAATAAATAATTTACACAACTCACTAACCCAGTTTTTTTGGAGTAAATCCATTCTCAGCCATAGAACTATAAGCCTAGGCCAGACCTGTGGAAAACTCTATAGTTGATTATCATAAAAAACAGTAGCAAAAAATCAGAAGGCTGAATAGAATCTTTAACAATCCAAACAATGGGTATACTTTGTTTTTGAGAAAGTATTTACTCTGTAGCTCAGATTAGCCTGGAGTTTACTACATATCCCAGGCCAGTCTTAATTTATGTACCCCCTCCTGCCTCAGATCTTTAATGCTGGGATTACAGCACAAACTACCATTCCCAGCTTCAAACACTGGATTTAGATTTAATGTTTTAATTTAAAATAACCAAACTTTGTAATTTTATACATAATCCAATGTAATGCTAAAATAATCAGCATTTTAGCTTGAAGAAGTGTTATGTATCAGGGATGGGACACTATAAATACAAATAAAAATGGATGTGTAGTAGGACAAAAAATCCAGACATTAACTGGAGGGACATCTGAAGGCTTGCATCCTTTATTTCTGTGATGGCTTTGGAGTTGGGATTGCTTCACATGTAGAACCTCAGCACATTAGATACAGCCGTTTTTTCACAGTAAGTTAAAAGCTCATCTTGACTGTGTTCACAAGTCTGTCATGTGATCAAAAGTGACATGAAGAGCTGCTGCAGAGCCCTCATTTCATTCTTCCTGTGCACAATGAATCACAGTGGGAATTTATTCCAGGGGCTATGTACACAAAAGTGTCAAGAAGAAAATGTTCTCTACTCTTGCATAAAAATGTGTCCAGTGCTTCAGGATTGGAACTTCTGCTCTGCCGGCCATACCGGGCCGTGCCGTGCCTCAGGGATTCTGCTGCCAGAGATGAAAGGCTCCTTCCTCCTGTTTTATTGCTCTGTAATTCTGAGTGTTAATCATCCAACCCTGGCGTCTCTCCTTGTTGGATCCTAGATGCTATTCTGATAGCTTCTTCCAGAGATGGCTGCTCTCCAAGCTGAAAACAGAACACACACATCAAACATTAATAATCCAAAGCCCTAACCTGGATAATGCCAGAGAACTGTTAAATGGCAGACGTTCAATTGTTCTCTGTAATTCTGAGGCTTGGGTTGCTGAAATATCACTGCTAACTTGATCACTAATAACATAAAATCAAAACTTGTACACGTGAGATCAATGGAGCCCATGTAAGCTCTTCACATGCTAAGTCACCACAGCCAATGGAGCAATTCCTCAGCAGCTAGCTTCTACGCCCAAGAACTAAAGAAAACTAACCAGTGGCTAGAGTTTTCTTGTCTATCAAGTAAACATAATGCAAAATCACTTCCCCTCTATAGAGGGTATCTGCATCTGGCACGTGGAATTTTATATTCTCTACTGGGAACTAGGGTCTTCCCCACCATATGTTCTTTCTAACACACCTCATTTTTAGTGAGGTTATATGGGCATTCTGTTTACAGAAGGTTCTCCTCCAAGGACTAGCTCCCTTGTGCTTTATAGAAACCTCTCTTCTTAGACTCCACCTTGACAGTGCAGATAGCTGTCTGGGTACATAAAAAGACACATGTCTAACAATTTTTTCTCTTGCTATACGTTCTCCAAGAATATGTACAGCAAAGGAGGTAAAGAACAGTTAGTTTATGTTTTGAATAAGTTCTCATGTAGCTTAGGCAAATGGCCTTTAACTTCTGGTCTTCCCGCCTTCACTTCTTGAGTGTTCAGATTACCCTGAGTCACTAGGAGTGGCTTCTATGGTGCTGGGGACAGAGCCCAGGGCCTACTGAACAAGCATGCTTACCAACCAAGCTATACCCCAAGCCCAGGTTGATGGTTTGTTTAGCTTGTCTGAGGAAGGGACTCTACATAGCCCTGGCTGTCCTGGAACTCACTGAGAGCACCCTGCCTCTGCATCCTGAATGCTGGGGTTAAAGGTGCATGTCACCACTGCCCAGCTTCTGGTCTTTTGAGATCACCTCCATTATAGTAATTGTCTTACATTTACTACATCAAGTTAGGCACCCAGATGATTGTGCACATGGTATAAACACAGAAGAGTCACACATAAGACCCAGAGTCGCCAGCACTACCACTGCTCACCTAGTCTGTACTCACCTGAACTGCAATCTGTGTGCCATTGGATGTTGCCACTAAGGTCAGAGGTCTGGTTTCTGTAGTTACTAAATGATGGCTATGCTGTTGGTGTCCCATTTCTGAAGAGGCTGTATGGAATGCAGCCAGGTCTTGAGCTACAATTGCAACCTTAAATGAAGCAAAATGAACAAAACACACTTGAATAATATCTGTAACTCAGAGGTTAAAGTCTGTTTTGTGTTGGGACAGAGATGTGTAGGCACTTACTCTGGAAAGGGTGCGTGCACTGTCTAGGCTGCACTCTCATTTGAAGAAGTTAAGGCTCAGAGAGAAGGGATTTAATTACAATCATGAAGCAATCCAACTCTAGATGAGGCCTTCTCTAGGTTCTGTTACCCCAAGGAGATGCTGAGGAAGCTACAAAGGTCAACTAATATACACCTACTTATTCCTGAGTGTGGATCAGACTATCTTCTTGCATTTACAATTAGACTTTGATCTAACTGGATAGCCTGGAAGGAATGATGCCATTACTGATGAGAATGTCTCCTTAGACACAGTCCCCACCTTAGACTCCTGGATCTCTGTAGTGTCTCCTGAAGCCTGTAACTAGACAGGTTAACCCAGACACAACTGCAGCTTAAAATTCTAGTATTTTTATTTCACATGTATGGGTATTTTGCCTGCATGTATGTCTGTGCACCACCCATGTACCAGGTGGTGAAGGAGGCTAGAGAGGTCACTAGAACCCCTGGAACTGGAGATACAGATGCTTATTAGTTGCCATGTGATTGTTGGGACTTGAACCAGGTCCCCTGGAACAACAGCCAGGGTTCTTAACCACTGAGCCATCTCTCCAGCCCTTTTTTGGTGGTGGTTTTGTTTGCTTGTTTATCTTTTTTTTTTTTTAAATATTTATTTATTTATTATATGTAAGTACACTGTAGTTGTCTTCAGACACTCCAGAACAGGAAGTCAGATCTCATTACAGATGGTTGTGAGCCACCATGTGGGTGCAGGGATTTGAACTCAGGACCTTTGGGAAAGCAGTCAGTGCTCTTAACCCCTGAGCCATCTCTCCAGCCCCCTGTTTGTTTATCTTTTAAACAAGGTCTCACTGTGTATCTATCCCTGGCTGGCCTTGAAATTGCTCTGTGCACCAGGCTGGTCTCAAACTCAACAGATCTGTTTGCCTTTGCCTCCCAAGTGCTGGGACTAGAGGTGTGCCTAGCTGTATGTTTGTGTTTTAAATTGATTTTATTTTATTTTTGATTTTTTTCTAGACAGGGTTTCTCAGTATAGCCCTGGCTGTCCTGGAACTCACTCTGTAGACTAGGCTGGCCTTGAACTCAGAAATCTGCCTGCCTCTGGCTCCCAAGTACTGGGATTAAAGGCGTAAATTTATTTTTCATATGCTTGTGTTTGTGGAAGTATATGCTATGTAGGTGTGGGTGCTCTTGGAGGCCAGCTGGATTACAGGCAGTTGTAAGTTGCTTCATGTGTGTGAAATCTGAATCTGGGTCCTCTGGTAGAGCAGCAAGTACTCAACCACTAAGCTGCTGCTCCAGGTCCTCATCTCACTCTGCTGTGAGCTCTCTGGTGCCGATGTACATATAACTCCTCCTTACAGATGGAGAAAAAGTAACTCCAAGGACTAACTGACTAAAGAAGTTTTAAGGTCAGCCTGAAGTTCACATGTCTAAGTAAGAATGTACAGCCCAGCTTCTGAGCAAGTTTTGACATCGATCGGTGTGTTAACTACCAGTGAACAAAAGCAATTACCTGCTGTCCTTCTGTGCCCTCAGCGGTGACCATAGCAACAGAGTGTGTTCCTGCTGAGGAGATGACTGCATCATGAGTGGGGACTGTGATGGGTGTGCCATCCTGTGTTACCATGGTGATGGTGTTGCCAATGGCCTGCATGTCAGCTTGAGAGATGTTGACCTGTAAATACAGTACATTTTACAAACCAGTCAATATTTCCTGTAAAATTTGGCAATCTTAACTAAGGACAGAGCCTAATACTCATACAAGCTTCCTTTGTGGGAGCAAATAAACTTTGCAATGGAATATAATCTTTCATTCATCAGAGAAGTCTATGTCTGGTTGTTTTTTTTTTTTCTTTTTTCTTTTCGAGACAAGGTTTTTCTGTGTAGCCCTGGATGTCCTGGAACTCACACAGTAGATCAGGCTGGCCTCAAACTCAGAAATCCACCTGCTTCTGCCTCCTAAGTGCTGGGATTACAGGCGGATCAATGGAACAGGATTGAAGATCCAGAAATGAACCCACACACCTATGGCCACTTGATCATTGGACAAACGGGCTAAAAACATCCAATGGAAAAAAGATAGCCTTTTCAACAAATGGTGCTGGTTCAACTGGAGGTCAGCATGCAGAAGAATGCGAATTGATCCATCCTTGTCTCCTTGTACTAAGTTCAGCTCCAAATGGATCAAGGACCTCCACATAAAGCCAGACACTCTGAAGCTAATAGAAAAGAAACTGGGGAAGACCTTTGAGGACATCTGTACAGGGGGAAAGTTCCTGAACAGAACACCAATAGTGTATGCTCTAAGATCAAGAATTGACAAGTGGGACCTCATAAAATTACAAAGTTTCTGTAAAGCAAAGGACACCATCAAAAGGACAAATCAGCAACCAACAAATTGGGAAAAGATCTTCACCAACCCTACATCAGGTAGAGGGCTAATATCCAATATATATAAAGAACTCAAGAAGTTAGACTCCAGAAAACCAAATAACCCTATTAAAAATGGGGTACAGAGTTAAACAAAGAATTTTCACCAGAAGAACTTCGGATGGCGGAGAAGCATCTTAAAAAATGCTCAACTTCATTAGTCATTAGGGAAATGATATCAAAACAACCCTGAGATTTCACCTTACACCAGTCAGAATGGCTAAGATTAAAAATTCAGGAGACAGCAGGTGTTGGCAAGGATGTAGAGAAAGAGGAACACTCCTCTACTGCTGGTGGGGTTGCAAATTGGTACAACCACTCTGGAAATCAGTCTGGCGGTTCCTCAGAAAACTGGGCACCTCACTTCCAGAAGATCCTGCTATACCACTCCTGGGCATATACCCAGAGGATTCCCCAGCATGTAATAAGGATACATGCTCCACTATGTTCATAGCAGCCCTATTTATAATTGCCAGAAGCTGGAAAGAACCCAGGAATCCCCCAACAGAAGAGTGGATGCAAAAAATGTGGTATATATACACAATGGAGTACTATTCAGCCATTAGAAGAAACAATGAATTCATGAAATTCTTAGGCAAATGGATGGAGCTGGAGAACATCATACTAAGTGAAGTAACACAGTCTCAAAAGATCAATCATGGTATGCACTCACTAATAAGTGGATATTAACCTAGAAAACTGGAATACCCAAAACATAAACCACACATCAAATGATGTACAAGAAGAACGGAGGAGTGGCCCCTTGTTCTGGAAAGACTCAGTGAAGCAGTGTGGGGCAAAACCAGAACAGGGAAGTGGGAAGGGGTGGGTGGGAGAACAGGGGGAAGGAAGGGGGCTTATGGGACTTTCGAGGAGTGGGGGGGCCAGAAAAGGGGAAATCATTTGAAATGTAAATAAAAAATATATCAAATTAAAAAAAAAGAAAACACACACACAAAAAAAAGAAAGAAAAGTTATGAAAAGAAAGAAAGGTAGAGTGTGGTAGCAAACACCTATAACCTCAGACTTTGGGAAGTGAGGCAGGAGGATTTCTGTAAGTTCAAGTCCTGGTCTACACAGAAGCCTAGGCCTAGATGGCCACATAGAAAAACCTTGTGTCAAAAGCCACCAAACCAAACCAAATCTCAATACAAAACCCAAAAGGCATACTGACTCTACTACAGATGGGCAGGAAGAAGGTTTCCCAGGGAAGACAGAACACAGGAGGGCTGAGATAACCCCAAAGCCCAGGTGCCTCTCCTCCCCCGCCCCCTTTTTACCAAAGTTAAAACTCTAACAAATGCTTAAAAAACAAAAAATCACATCAAAGCTGAGTTCTTTTAGGTTACTGGGACCTACAAAACAATGCCACATTTATCTCTCAGAGAACACCCATTCCACTACTCTTCCTCAGAGAAAAATCAAGATTCTTATTGAGGCAACTGGTCGTGATGAAGCCGGCTAAACACCGCCAGTTTCTGCTAAGGATAACTGCTCTGGAATGCAATTTTTTTTTTTTTTTGAGACAGGGTTTCCCTGTGTAGCCCTGGCTGTCCTGGAACTCACTCTGTAGACCAGACTGGCCTCGAACTCAGAAATCCGCCTGCCTCTGCCTCCCAAGTGCTGGGATTACAGGCGTGCGCCACCACTGCCTGGCGGAATGCAAATTTTATAAGCGTTCCTTAACTTACTTCCTAGGATAACGTTCTCACGTCCTCATTACCTCAGTCACAGCTCTGTGGATTTCTCATCCTCACTCCTGGATTTAATAACTGCCAAGTTCCAGCCCTTCCCTGTGCTATGCTTTACCCAGACCCATTACCTCTGCTTGTCTGAGACAGCGTCTTGCCCTGTAGAACAGGCTGGGCTGGAACTCACTGAGACTTGCCTGCCTTAGGAGTGCTGGGATTAAAGTCACTCACCACTACACTAGCCAGACCCACTACTTAGAAAAAACTTTTTAAAATTATGTACTTGAGCATTTTGTCTGCACACCAGAAGATGACACCATATTCCATTATAGGCAGTTATAACCCACCATGTGAGTTCTGGGAATTGAACTTATTAGGACCCCTGGAGGAGCAGCCAGTGTTTTTTTTTTTTTTTTTTTTTTTTTTTAAAGATTTACTTATTGTTATATCTAAGTACACTGTAGCTGTCTTCAGATGTACTAGAAGAGGAAGTCAGATTTCACTACAGATGTTTTTGAGCCACCATGTGGTTGCTGGGATTTGAACTTAGGATCTCTAGAAGAGCAGTCAGTGTTCTTAACCGCTGAGCCATCTCTCCAGCCCACCAGTGCTCTTTTTTTTTTGTTTTGTTTTTTTTTTGTTTTGTTTTTTGGATTTGGTTTTTTTGAGACAGGGTTTCTCTGTATAGCCCTGGCTGTCCTGGAACTCACTCTGTGAACCAGGCTGGCCTCGAACTCAGAAATCCGCCTGCCTCTGCCTCCCAGAGTGCTGGGATTAAAGGCGTGTGCCACCACCGCTCAGCATTTTTTTTTTTATGTTTTTATTTTATTTTATTTATTTATTTTTTCCCACCAGTGCTCTTAACTACTGTACTTTTGACATAGTACTTTTGAAGCTCACAATCTCCTTGGGGTTCTGATCTTTGTAGCTTTACCTTGGACCCACACCAGTTAACGCCATTTGGAATCTATGGACATGTGGGGCATAAATCCAGGTCAGAAAGTTTGGCGAGGTAGAGGAAGTCAAGACATGGAGACTGATGTGACCCCTGTGAAAGTGTCATTGGACCTCAATGGGGTCACAACCCGCAGGTTGAGAACTGTTGCTCTCAGCAGTGGTAGAACTACCACAGATCTTCCATAGTCTGCTGAAAAGAACTGTCTGAAGTAATAACAGTAGAGGACACTTGCATCCAGGTAAGGTTGTAGGCCCTCGCCTGCTCTGCCACAACCCCTTTGGGGTCAAATGACACTTTCATAGGAGTCGCCTAAGACTATCAGAAAGCACAGATATTTACATTACAATTTAAAACAGTAGCAAAATTACAGTTATGAAGTAGAGACGGAGATAACATTATGGTTGGGGTCTCCACAGCATGAGGAGCTCTATTAAAGGGTGGCAGCATTACGAAGCTTTAGCATCACTGGTCTAGAGGCTCAAGTCCAAGCATCACGGTTTGCTTCTTCAGGGTTTCCCACAGGGGACTCAGCCTGTCTTTTCAATTCCAGAAAATATTTTACTTCCTTGCTGTTGGTAGATACTTACATGTTGAGTCCCATCCTGTGATATGAGTGTGACTTGTTGACTCAGCCCAGACTGGGTTACTGTGGCTACTTGTGTAGATACAATGTCCTCTCCTTCTACACCTGTAACATATGTGATCTGGGACCCTTTAAGAACATCATCACCTTGACCTGTTTAAAATAAATGAATAATTTACTTGACCAACCAATGTATTTAGACAACATTAGAGATTTTAAATATGAAACCAAACTAGGAGCTAGGCATGGTAGTGGATGCCTGTCATTCTGGCTCTAGGGAAGAGGAAGTCCTTCAAGGACAGCCTTGGTTCCAAAGGAGCTCAGGGCCAATCTAGATTGTACAAAACCTTGTCTTGAAAAAACAAACAAAAGAAAGCAAAACCCTATTTTTGTATTCTGAACCATGAAAATAGTTTCAAAACCTCTTCTTAGTGAGTCCATCTTTACTTTTGCCAGGCCAAGCCAAATCAAATCACACAAACCCAACCCAACCCTATCCATCAACTTCAAGGGTTCTGATTTTGAGAGGCCTCTCCTTTACACTTAGATGTGATTATGCAATACTGTGCACTTATGTACAGGGAAGAATTATATACAGAGATTTGTCCTCTTGACTCCTTTGTTGTTGTTGTTGTTGTTTTGGATTTTTTTTTTCCCGAGACAGGGTTTCTCTGTAAGCCCTGGCTGTCCTGGAACTCACTCTGTAGACCAGGCCTCGAACTCAGAAATCCGCCTGCCTCTACCTCCCAGAGTGCTGGGATTACAGGCGTGTGCCGCCACCACCACCCGGTTTGGTTTGACTCCTGAAGTCATTTGAAATTCATGACAGTAATAAAGGTCTATAAACATTAACCACAAAACCAGAATGGTTTGTACACACAATCTACTAATCTACTCAGTCTTTTAATTTTTTTTTTTTTTTTTGGATTTGGTTTTTTCGAGACAGGGTTTCTCTGTGTAGCCCTGGCTGTCCTGGAACTCACTCTGTAGACCAGGCTGGCCTCGGAACTCAGAGATCCGCCTGCCTCTGCCTCCCAGAGTGCTAGGATTACAGGTGGTTGCGCCACCACCGCCCGGCTACTCAGTCTTTTAAAAACTGTGACTGACAGCAATCCAGTACACAATGACATCACTGTGTAAAGACTATGCAATGTAATGGCTATCTGGGCTGAGGTTAATCATTTTGTGACTAAACAGGAACTCCTTCCAGTTTAGGTACTTTTTTCTTCCTCAAAAAAACCAGGGGACTGGAGAGATGGCTCAGCGGTTAAGAGCACCGACTGCTTTTCCTGAGGTCCTGAGTTCAAATCCCAGCAACCACATGGTGGCTCACAACCATCTGTAACAAAATCTGATACCCTCTTCTGGTGTGTCTGAAGTCAGCGACAGTGTAATCTACATAAATAAATAAATAAATAAATAAATCTTTAAAACAAAACAAAACAATCCAGCAAGTGAAAGACAATTTCAGCAGCAGAATGAGCAGAGTGGGCGACTGACCAGAGATCACTGACCTTCCTCTTCTCTCAACACTGGCGAGCTCCCACGGAACAGGGAAGAAAGGGAAACTGTCCCTCTTCTTGGTATGTGACGAATTTCAGTATCAAATCTAACTATTGTGTTCAGATGGCAATAGTCACTATAGATGACTATTACACTGATTTATAATGTTCTTACCTTTCGTTTTCACAGTTGTTTATATACAATTATTCCCAAAGGTTACAAACCCAGAGATCATGTCAGAGAAAGCACAAATCTCTATTTTTTGAAAAGCAGTCATGCTGGGCGGTGGTGGCACACACCTGCAATCCCAGCACTCTGGGAGGCAGAGGCAGGCAGATTTCTGAGTTCGAGGCTAGCCTGGTGTACAGAGTGAGTTCCAGGACATCCAGGGCTATATAGAGAGACCCTGCCTCAAAAAACCAAACAAAAAAAAAAAAAGTAATCATAGTTGGGTTTTTTTTGTTTTGTTTGTTTGCTTGTTTGTTTTTTCCAAGGTTTTTCACTGTAGCCCTGGCTGTTCTGGAACTCACTTTGTAGTACAAGCTGGCCTGCTTCTGCCTCCTCTTATAGTCTGAGATATCAACATATAAGGAGGAGAATAAAGACATGCTGTACAATGTCTTATAAATTACATTTGATATTATTAAAGTCTGCTTTTTCCCCATGTGCAGTTGGGATGTGCATGCATGTGCATGCAGAGGCTGGGAGTTGACACGAGGAGTCTTCCTTGATAGCTTTTCACATTATCAATCATGGCAGGGCCTCTCAATTGAACCCAGAGCTCACTGACATAGCTAGTCTAGCCAGCCACCATGCTCAAGGAGACCATCTCTGAATTCCAAAACTGGAATTCCTGGTGATATTCCAACAGGCATTTGTGTGGAGCCGGGAAGCCTAATTGCCTGCACAGCACTTTAACAAGGGAGTCATCTTCCAGTCCCCAAAGCCTTTGTTTCTTTCTCTAATTAAAAGGACTTAGCAGTTGTATCTCTGTTTCTTTCTTGTTAGCAATTTCCAAGTATAAAGTATTTTATTATTAACTGTAGCCAACATGTTGTACAATGTCTTCAGGACTTATGCCTCCTAGGGAAATGAAAGGTTATACTCTTTACCTAGGCACAGTGGCTCATGCCTATAAGCCCAGCATTTGGGAAGTTGTAGCAGGCAGACTATTCCAAATTCTAGGCTAGCCTGGGCTACAGAGTAAGATTCTGCTGGAGGGTGGTGAAAGGAAGGGGCGAGTTGAGTTGTGTATACGCCCAGGGGTGAGACTGCTTGAGGGTTTTGCTTGGAGAGCGATCTTGCACTGGATACATTTGAGCAGCTGCTAGTTCCCTAGGAACAACTTTTTTTTTAGCTTAAATATTTCTGAACATTTCATTCAGGTGCTGAAAATTAATAAAGAAGTCTTTGCTTTTCCAGGCAGAATTGCTGTACTGGCCAGGCTTTCTCCAGAGTCTCCAATGTGCTTTCATCTCGTCAGGCATGTGGGGCGGGGTTAGCATGTGCCAAACCTTAGCTCTATCTCCAAGCCCTCTTCCCTCCCTTCCCTTCCAGCAGGCAGTGCATCTGGGCCTCCTTCACCCCCATCACCTTCATAATCTTTCCAAGAACATAGTATTTCTTCAGGAAGCCTTCTCTGCTCTTCTTGCACACGCAGAGCACCCATCTCTGCTCTCCTCCTTGCACAGGCAGAGCACCCATCTCTGCTCTCCTCCTTGCACAGGCAGAGCACCCATCTCTGCTCTCCTTGCACAGGCAGAGCACCCATCTCTGCTCTCCTTGCACATGCAGAGCACCCATCTCTGCTCTCCTTGCACATGCAGAGCACCCATGCCTTTCTGCAGCACTTGTACAGCTGAGACTCAGGCTTGTATTACACCCGTAGAACTGAGGGGCCAGAGAAGACAGCAAGGGTGATATGCTTACAGAGCTCACCTGGCGGAGGCTCGAAGAAGGCCTCCTGCTCCTCCTCAATGGGCTCTGTGTCATTGTGGGCTGTCCGTTTGTGCATGGCCAGTGTGGAGATCTGTTTGTACGTCTTCCCACAGTGGTTACAGTTGTATGGTTTAGAATGAGTGTGAACAACATGGTGTTTATACAAACTGGAATATTCTGTAAACCGTTTGTCACACCCAGGAACTGTACAGACATATGGCTTTTCTCCTAAATAAAGAAGACATACCAAAAGATCAGTTTTTACACAGGTAGACAAAGTTACTCCACAGCTGAAGGATGGGACTTCTAAAAGTCAACAGGCAAATCATCTGTCATTATAACTCAGCACACATGATGCGGAACTCAATCCCTAGCACAGGGGAGTGTGAGGTGCCCCTTTTCATCCTAAGAAGAAATAGCACTTAAGAAAAATTCCCTATGGTTTTAACTTGGCTCAAAAGTAGTCTGAGTAGTGGGAGAGATGGTTCAGAGGTTAAGGGTGCTTGCTTCTTTTCCAGAGGACTAGAGTTCAGTTCTCAGCACATATGGTGGCTTACAACCAATTGTAAGCTCATTTCCAGAAGACCCAATACTGTTTTCTGGTCTACACGATCACTACACTTCTGTCCTCTCCTTCATATACATAATCAAAAAATAATATCTTAGCCGGGCTGTGGTGGCGCACGCCTGTAATCCCAGCACTCTGGGAGGCAGAGGCAGGCGGATTTCTGAGTTCGAGGACAGCCTGGTCTACAGAGTGAGTTCCAGGACAGCCAGGGCTATACAGAGAAACCCTGTCTCGAAAAAAACAAATCCAAAAAAAAAAAAATCTTTGTGGGGTATGTGGCACACAACCATAATCCCAGCACTTGGGAGACAGAGGCAGTTAGACCTCTGTGAGTTCAAGAGTAGCATGGTCCACAGCGTGCATTCTAAGCCAGCATGGGTCACAGTGTGAGTAAATACACATGCCACCAGGCCCGACTCCATCTATTACTGAACCTGAAACTCACTGATTTGACCAGACTGACTGACCTCCTGTCATTGCTGCCCAAAGATAGGATAACAGGCACATTGTACTGTGCTCAACTTTTCTATGGATGCGTGTATGCTTATATGATAACTGTTTATCAAGGGAGGCAGCGCTGCAGCCATCACAGTATCTGGTATTACAGTGTCTGCATGATGAGTGTTTATGAAAGGACGTGGCTCTGTAGCCCATCAGGGTATCTAATACTATAGTGTTTAACCAATGCTTTCAGTTTGGGGACTAGGTGTTAAGAAGAGTTACAAACTAATCTTTTTTTTTTCTTTTTTTCTGAGACAGGGTTTCTCTGTGTACCCCTGGCTGTCCTGGAACTCACTCTGTAGACCAGGCTGGCCTCGAACTCAGAAATCTGCCTGCCTCTGCCTCCCAAGTGCTGGGATTACAGGCGTGCGCCACCACAGCCCAGCTACAAACTAATCTTTAACTCTCCTTGTAAATTAAGAAAAAATTTGCGATGGGCAGTGGTGGCATCTTGAACTCACTGTGCAGCAGAGGTTGGTCCTGAAAAAGATGAGAAGTGGCCGGGCGGTGGTGGCACAGGCCTGTAATCCCAGCACTCTGGGAGCCTGGTCTACAGAGTGAGTTCCAGGACAGTCAGGGCTATACAGAGAAACCCTGCCTCAAAAAAAAACAAACAAATTCCAAAAAACCAACCTCCCCTCGACCCAAAAAAAAGATGTGTACAGGTGTGCCTCTGTGTAGGTATATACATGAGTACAGGTGCCCAGTGGAGCCAAGAGGGCATCATTGCCCCTCAAGTTAAAGTTAAGCAGTCGTGAGCCACCTGATATGTGTGAGTGGCGGGAACCAAACCCACGTCCTCTGCAGGAATAGTACTTGCTCTTGACTGCTGAACAGCTCTTCAGCCCTTATAAATAAAAAGCAGTAACAGCAGAGATTTTTTTGTTTGTTTGTTTGAGACACAGTTTTTCTATGTAGCCCTGGCTGTCATAGGACATAGTACATAGAGCAGGCTGGCCTCCACTTCAGAGATCCTCTAGCCTCTTTCTCCTGAATGCTGGCATTAAACGTATGCACCACCACAGCCATACTTTATATATGAACAAAATACAGTGTAAAATTTAAAAAAAATTAATTATGTGTATGGGTATTTTTCCTACATATAGGCCCATGTACCAATTGTGTACAGTGCCCAAAGAGGTCAGAAAGGGAATCATTTTATCTGGAGGAGGAATTACTCATCGCTTTATCCTCCATGTGGGTGCCGGAACCAAGTCTGGGTCGTCTGAAAGAGCAACTTTAACTCTCTAGCCCTTTTTTGTAAGGTTTTAAAAATTTTGTTCATTTACTGGTTTTGTGTGTGTGTGTGTGTGTGTGTGTGTGTGTGTGTGTGTGTGGACTGTCTTGTCTGGCTTCCGTGGGAGAGGACGTGCCTAGCTTTGCAGAGATTTGAAGTGTCAGGGTGGGATGGATACTCAGAGGAGGGGGAAGGACTATGGGAGAGGGGCAGTGGCTATGTAAAGTAAATTAAGTAAAGAAGTAAAAAAAAAAAAATTAAATTAAAATTTATAAAAAGTTCTTATTTTGAGGGATGGCAGATGTTTTTGGTTTTTTGTTGTTTTTTTTGAGACAGGGTTTTTCTGTGTAGGCCTGGCTGTCCTAGAACTCTGGGCTAGCCTTGATCCACCTGCTTCTGACATGTAGTCAGAAGCCTCCCAAGACATGTAGTGCCACCACTGTCTGAGACAGGTGATTTTCAGCCACGCAGTGGTGGTGCACGCCTGTAATCCCAGCACTCTAGAGGCAGAGGCAGGCAGATTTCAGAGTTCGAGGACAGCCTGGTCTACAGAGTGAGTTCCAGGACAGCCAGGGCTACACAGAGAAACCTCGTCCCAGAAAAAAACAAATCCAAAACAAACAAACAAACAAACAAAAAAAAAAAAACCCCACAGAGAGACAGGTGATTTCTAAACAAGAAAATGGCTGTCAATTACAACTTGGAATATCAGCCCAACTGCTATTTAGGCTGCAGCAAAAACCACCACTAGGTAGTGCCAAACAGTAAAAAAGGGAGCACTCTCACTGTAAGCCCCTTTTTTCTACTTTGTTTTTAAGTGTCCACTGATGGCTGGCCTCACAGCCATTATATAGCTGAAGATGACTTTGAACTTCGGATCCTGCTTTTCCAGCTGCCGAGTGCTGGCATTAGGATGTACATAGCATTTTTCCTTCACGAGCTTTTGAGCTCCTGCCTACTGGCTGTACTGACTCACTTGTGGCATTTGATCAGCCTTATATAATACATTGCATTTTGTTGTTGTTGTTATTGTTGTTGTTTTCTTAAAGATTTATAATTAAAAAAAAAAAAAAGCCAGGCAGTTGGCTTTTAATCCCAGCACTTGGGAGGCAGAGGCAGGCAGATTTCTGAGTTCAAGGCCAGCCTGGTCTGGTCTACAGAGTAAGTTCCAGGACAGCCAGGGCAACACAGAGAAACCCTGTCTTGGGGGAAAAAAAAAGTTTATTTTTATTTATACGAGTTCACTGTAGCTGTCTTCAGACACACACCAGAAGAGTGCCATCAGATCCCATTACAGATGGTTGTGAGCCATCATGTGGTTGCTGGGAATTGAACTCACGACTTCTGGAACAGCAGTCAGTGCTCTTCTCTACTGAGCCATCTCTTCAGCCCTGTATAGCGTTTTATATTCTGAATCTTTTCCTTCCCTCCTCTTCCTTTCTGTAGTTCTGGGATCAAAAACTCATGCAAGTACTGAGGCAGTTACACGCCCAGCGGCAGCTCTGCCTTCCCAGTGCTGGGATTGAAGGTGTGCCCATCACAGGTGCTCATCAGGAAAGTTTGGAGCTGCTTAGCCTCTTCTCTTCAGGTGAGCTGGGAGGAAGAGAACAGCCTTGAAGGGCAGGGCAAGACACCAGCAGTCATTACCTGTGTGTATCCTCACATGGTTTTTATAATTAGTTGCGCTGGCAAATGCCCTCCCACATCCGGGTTCTGTGCAGTAATAAGGTCTTTCTCCTGTGTGTGTCCTAATGTGCACTTTTCTGATATTGGACGTTGTAAAGGATCGACCGCAGCCTTCAATAGGACACTTAAAGGGCCTTTCTCCTAAAGACACAAAAGGGAATAAATTAAACGGTGCAAAAAAAAAAAAAAAGGTACACAGAGATGGGAATGTCACATGGCTGTCTCCTGTCTCATCACAGGGTCTCAAGTGCTGGCCCCGGTTTCCCTTCTAAGCACTACTGTGTGTCTGGAGAGAGCATCTACTCAAAATTTGGCATTCAACACTCATCAGTGACTGTGGCTTTCTAAGATAGAATCATCATCAAGTGGGCATATAAAAAAACTGAGCTGAGAAAAGCAGACTCCAAAATGTCAGAGGAAAGATAAAAGAAAAACAGGAACAAAACATAGGTTTGACAAGATGGTGTAATGGGTATAAATGCTGGCTGCTAAGCCAAGCTGACTGAGTTGGATCCCTGGAACCTAAAAGCTAGAAGTGGAGAATCAACTCCAGAAAAACTGTTCTTAACCCCATCATGCACCATTGTGCACACATGCGCACATACAGTGCAGTGTGTGAGCACATAATAATGAATACAAAAAATGGTTTTTGCTTTTTCTTTAATCTAGTGCCCCCTATAGAACATAGAACACATCAAAATATCTGCTGAACTCTCTCTCTCTCTCTCTCTCTCTCTCTCTCTCTCTCTCTCTCTCTCTCCTCCTCTCTCTGAGACAGAATCAATCAACCTCCGTCTCTTCCTCTGTGTCTCTCTGTCTCTCTCTGGTTTTTCTGTGTAGCCCTTGGCTCAGTAGACAATCTGGCCTTGAACTCAGAGATCTGCCTGTTTCTTAGTCCAAGTGCTGTGATTACCATATGTGACCTCAGATGTTTTCTTTACCAGCAGGAGAGGGATCCTGTACTTTAGGGTCGCTACTTATCAAATATATAATCCTAGGATAATAACCTCGTTACTCAGGTAATCTCTGAAACTGAGAGGGTTGGTGATTAGGCTCCAGTGTATATTTCTGGGGCTTTATCTTGGAAAGCACACATACACAAACAGCAAATTGGATGGAATTTTAAGAATTTAAGGTAAGGCCCTGATAATGACCTTCATCAGGGATACCATCCTTTCCCTCAGATTAAGAATTCCTGGCCTAGGGGCTGGAGAGAAGGCTCAGGGATTAAGAGTACAGACTGCTCTTCCAGAGGACCTGAGTTCAATTCCCAGCACCCACATGGTACCTATCAACTGTCTGCAACTTTGGTTCTAGGGTACTAATACCTAGAAACATAAAATAAAATTAAATAAATTATTAAAAATAATAATAGCATTCCTGGCCTATACTGACAATTCAAGCCTGTCATCCCAGAACTGGAATGGCTGGTGCAGAAGTATCATGACTCCAAGGTCAGCCAGGCTAGACTACATGATGAGATCCGTGCATCAAAAGGTAAAGAAAGCAGTTGCTGGTCTAATCAGACAGTCTGTTTGAACTGGTACCTGTATGGGTTCTGATGTGCTTCTGTAGATCTCCTGAAGTTTTGAAAGACTTTGTACAATTATCTTCTGAACACCGATATGGCTTTTCTCCAGTATGAGTTCTGAAATGACTTTTTAATCCATAACCTTTAAAAAAATTAAAAAGAAAATGTAGCCATACAATACTCCTCTAAATGTATTTTTGGAGATTAACCTATGGAAGCATAAAGTAAGCAGGAAGGATAAAATACTAGGCAGACATAATAGGATGACTATTTCTTTTTTCTTCTCACTCAGGCCCTGCTCTCTCCTGTCCCACTCGCTCGGGCCCAAAGATTTATTATTATATGTAAGTACACTGTAGCTGTCTTTAGACACACCGAAGAAGGCATCAGATTTCATTACAGATAGTTATGAGTCACTATGTAGGTGCTGGGATTTGAACTCAGGTCCTTCAGAAGACAGTCAGTGCTCCTAACCACTGAAACATCTCTCCAGTCCAATAGAATGACTATTAAGAACAGGTGAGGCAAGCTAGGTGTGGTAGCTCAGGCCTGTACTCCAGCATACGAAGGCTGAAATGGAAGGACTGTCATCAATGTGAGACCAGCGTGGAATGCGGTGTGAGACACTGCCTCAAAAACCAAACAAACCAAACAAAAATACTCAATATTAACAAAGAGTGGGTGCTTGAGAGACAGCCCATGGTTAGTACTCACTCACAGAGAACCTGGGTTGAGTTCCTAGCACCCCCCCTCCCCCAGGCAGAAGGCTTGATTCTTCATGGCTCCCTAGGCCTGTTTTAATTATCATCAGCATTTTTTTGGGGGGGGGGGGCATGGTGCATGGCAGTTTTACTGACATATTAGGTTCCAGACTGGCCTCAAATTCATAAGACATTTGCCTGCCTCCGCCTCCCCTGTGCTGAGATTAAAATCATATACTTTCACACCTAGCTTTTAAAAGCATGGCTTCTATTTTTCCTGGTAGAAGAAAACAGAGAATAGAATGAGGAATACCAAATATGGAGATACAGCTACATCGATGGGGAAAAATGGTAATATAAAAAGTGGTTCAGAGCAAGCAGGCAGGAGGCAATTAATTACAAGACTGAAGGGGCTGGCTGACTCGGCAGTTCCAAGTCTCTAGCAGCGGACATGGGTTTGGGTTTGGTTCCCAGTACCCACACGAGGTGGCTCACAACTGTTTCTGACTTCAATCCCAGGGGAACTAACCACGTCTTTGGGCTTGTAAGGGCATCTGCACATACGGTGTACATAAATTAATGCAGGCACACATACATACAAATAAAAAACTAATACAAGGCTAAAAACCTGGTCATGTGCTTTTTTGCACTCAGAAAATGGAAGGGTTTATTTCTTGCCCCTGGCTTCCTCTGGGCAATCCCACTGGAACTAAGAAGTAAAGAAAACTTGTTTTTACCTGTTGCAAATGCTTTCCCACAGCCTGAATGCTCACACTGATAAGGCCGGTCTCCTGTGTGTGAACGTTCATGAACCTGTTAGTAAAACACAAGCACAATTCTGTTTCCTTCACATGTCCTATAAGTAAGATGTTCTCAAGGTAAACCTACATTTTCCCTCTCCTAATAAATGGTTTCAGTTTTTCCCTCCTTTTTCTTTTATTATACTGGGGATTGAATGAGATGAAATAACTATTACTGAGCTATATCACTAGTCCTGTTGTATATTTTAAAGTAAAATAAAAAGCAAATTTTCTACAAAAACTTTAGGCCAATAATTTCTGAAGTGGACTCAGATGCTACATAGCACTAAGGAACAGGAGCATCTGAATGCTCTGCTCTCAGAGTGGCCACAGGCACTCCTAGGATACATAGGGGCCCAGGGACAGGCTTCCCAAAGTGAACTGTGGCATGTCAGACAGCCATGCATCTGAAGCAAGGCTACACTATGCCTAGGAGCCGTTTTGGGCACCCCCCCTCTCTCTCTCCCTCCCTCCCTCCCTCCCTCCCTCCCTCCCTCCCTCCCTCCCTCCCTCTCTCCCTCCCTCCCTCCCTCTCTGTCTATCTGAGCTGGAGTCCCATGTATCCCAGGCTCACCCAAACTCTCTATGTAGCCAAGGATGACCTTGAGCTCTTCATCCTCTCTTCCTCCCAATTACTAGGGTTATAGGTGTACATTTCCACACCCGGTTTGTGTGGTGCTGAAGATAGATCCCAGGGCACACCAGGCAAGCACTCTACTAACTGAGCTACATCTGCAGCTTGCATCTGCCTTTCTAAGCCTCAAGATCCTGTCTGTAAAGTGAGGTGCACTACCCACCGCTGGCGGCTGCTATGACACTTGAGTACTCCTTCAATGGCCACCATTCTCTGAACCTTTAATGGGTTAATTCTTTTTAGTGATTTATATCAACAGTATTAACTCATTTTCATACCCTGTCTATAACAGGATGTTACATTATAGACAGTGTCTCATGTATCCCAGGCTGATTTTGTAGTGAGAGTGACCTTAACCTTCTGAGGCATCTGTCTCCACACCTTGAGCATGGATTAAGGGCATATGCCACCATGACCTGTTTATGTGGTGCTGGAGAGTAAACCCAGGACCAGGCCAGCACTCTACTAAGTGAGTAACATCCCCAGCCTGAGATAACTAGTTTTTTCCTAAATTATTTTTATTGTATGTGCATTGGTGGTTTGCCTTCATGTACGTCTGTGTAATGGTGTCAGATATTAGAGTTCTAGACAGTTTGTGTGTTGGGAGCTGAACCTGGGTCCTCTGGAAAAATCAGTTGTGGGGCATAAAACCATGCCAGGAAGTTTGGTGAGGCAGTGTAGGTCAAGACCTGGAGACTGGGTGTGCACACACCTCCCCACCTCCCTGTTGACTCTGCTCCCTGCCAGACTCCCGACTTGGAACACACACCATGCTCCTCTCAAAGAGACGTGTTTGTCACACAGGCCCAAAACAGAGTTCTCCACCATGCTAATGAGGCACCTAGAGGCCTGGAGGGCATAGCCAATAAGCTTCCCTTCCCAGACAGTCATCCCTGCAAAAGCTATTTAATCTCAGGCCTGCCCTGAGAAGGGGGGTATGGTTTTATGCATTCATGTCCCACCATGACAATAAAGTGTTTAAAACCACGGGCTGTCTCTTTCCATCAAGATCTGCCATTGGTAGCCATGAAGAATGCCTTCTCCTATGAAGCCATAGCTTAATCTCCTGTAGAAGGCCTCTATTTGCTCCCAGCCACAACACTACCAAGCCTGCATCTGCCAAGCCAGGGACTATCATCTCTGCTGGGACAAGGTGGAGCTCCCTCAGCCTGGACACTGTCCCGAGCTCCTGCCCCGCCCCCCACTCCATTCTCTGTTCTTCTGTGACTCCCAGAGGAGCCTGGATGTCCAAGATTGAAACAGACCCAGGGACCCCAAGCCAGCTCCAGCTTTCCACATATAAGACTACGCTTTACCCCAGAGCAGAGCCTCACACTTCCCTACAGTCCAGCACCTGCCCCAGACGCATAGTGGGGTAAATGCAGTCCAACTCCCCGATGTCTGCTCCCCAAGCAGCTGACACACACAGCTCTGCCTAGAGTCCTATAAACAGCCAGTGCACTTGACCACTAAACTATCTCTGCAGCCCAAAGCTGACTAGCTTTATAGATAAGGGAAAATGAGGTATCAAGAGGTCACTCAACATGCTTGAATCACACATTGATAAATAAATACAGGAAATATGCACCAAGGCTACTGTTCCAAATATACTTCCATATACTGACACAAGGTAAGTTACTCATTAAATCTGAGCTATTTGTTAAAAGTCATGGTATATTCTACTGAGTTTTGTTGCAATTAAAAAAAAATGTTGAGGCTGGGTATAATAGCATATACGTTAAAACACCCTGCCCTCCAATTAATAAAAATATTGATGGGTATGGTGTCATATTCATATAACCACAGAAACTAAGAGGAAGAAAAGGGAAGATCCAAATCTTCCTGAGCCACTCAGTGAGTTTAAGGCCAGCGTGAACTACAAAGTGAGATGTATCACAAAACCAAAGATTGGCCAGGTGATGGTGGTACACACCTTTAATCCCAGCACCCCTTTAATCCCAGCATTTAGGAGTCAGATCTCTGAGTTCAAAGCCAGTCTGACTTACAGAGTGAGTTCAGTGAGTTCCAGGATAGCCAGGGTTATAAAGAGAAACCCAATCTCAAAAAACAAAAACAAAAAAAATTATGTTCTATAACTGAAATGTACTAATTGTATTAAATTTAATATAGACTATCTGCTAGGTAATATGCTGGAATTTGGGATACAGTGCTAAAGCATCCAAGCTCTTAGAGAACAGACAGTTGTTAAGTTTGTCCAGGCTGTTGTGTGTGTTAGTGTGAATGCATGTCAGTATCTTTTGAATGGGCATGAACAGGGATATCTAAGCTCAATCATGCAAGCACTGTCTGCCACCAGTGTGCTTGTGAGCCTGACACTTTTCTCCTATACCTTAAGGTGATGAGCTGTTGTATAGAGTTTTCCACATCCATCATATTTACACCGAAAAGCCTTTTCTCCACTCTGCTGAGATTTAGGAGTTACTCTCGTAGCATGTCCTTGTAAGACAATCTGGAAAAAAAAAATAAGACTTAAGGCACTCATACAAAATACAACAGATGAAACTACTATTTTCACAATACAAAAGACAAAATGGTATCATGAGCTATAACTCAGAACATCCTTATGTTAAAGAGTCTAGGACTTCAAGTTAGGAAGATTCTCTGTTCTAAGGCTTCTAAAAGTCAGTGCTCTGAAAGACTGCAGTTTGACCTCACACATCTATTGCTCCCTAGAAAACCCCTAGTGCACGTGTCTGTGCCATAACACATGTCTGAAATTCCAGACCTTAGGAGGCTAAGGCAGGAGTAGCATGGGCTTAAAGCCAAGCTGAGCTATACAGTAATGGTCTATTTAAGGTATTTAAAATTAAATTTCTCTTCTACATTGTTACTTCATGATATACTCAAGGGGTCCATCTCAATAGTTATACTACTTTTTATTAAGGGAAATAGAACCTTGAAATATTTTTTTTTTTTTTTCGAGACAGGGTTTCTCTGTGTAGCCCTGGCTGTCCTGGAACTCACTCTGTAGACCAGGCTGGCCTTGAACTCAGAAATCCTCCTGCCTCTGCCTCCCAGAGTGCTGGGATTACAGGCGTGCGCCACCACTGCCCAGAGAAATAATTTTAAATGTATTTTTCATTTCAAAGACAATGGTAGAGCAGGCATCAGGTCAAGATCCCTGGGGTAGGATCCCTGGGATCCTAGTCTACTCTTCAACAAAGGGTCATTTTTATGGATCAACATCATAAAAATGAAAACAACGACCTTTCCTCTAGAGCCTTTTGAAGATTACTATCTGTTTCAGAAATTGTAACACCCAGGGCTGGATCTTGCCTCACAGCATGAGGCCCTAAGCTCAATCCTTAGCACTGTCAACAAAACAAGTCAAACCCCAGGAATTCTAAAACCATAAAAGTTGAAAATAGGTTTAAAGAGATATGGTTCCAAGGTTAAGACTCACTGCGTTCTGCAGAGGGTCCAAGTTTGGCTCCTAGTACCATGTCAGGCTGTTCATAACCGTCTTTAGTCTTTAACTCCAACTGCGGGGCATAGCCCACGCCTCTGCACACAGAGGCACCAGTACTCACCACATATTACACGCCCAGACATCCAGGCATGCACACGCACATGCACACACAAAATTTAAAAGTTAAAACAAAACAAAACCCATTAAACAAACAAGCCTTGGCTTTGCAGACCTGCATCTTTTTCTCTTGCTCACTCTCTCCAATCATTCCCGTACTTGTTACCCCGTCACTGCCATCAATGGACACCTAAGGTAAGAAAAGAAGACTTTAAAAGGTTTCATTATTTATTTGCAGTGCTGGGGACTGAACCAAAGATCTCACACACATTAGATAAATATTTTACAAACCAGCTATTCCTCAGGCCCCAGTCTGGAATTTTGACAATGGTTTAGGCAGGGTGATATCTGCAAATTATTATTACTATTATTGTGTGTTTTAAAAATCCTCCCAAATTAAGAAGTAACAAACTGCCGGACAATGGTGGCACATGCCTTCAATCCCAGCACTTGGGAGGCAGAGGCAGGAGGACAACCTGGTCTACAGAGTGAGTTCCAGGACAGCCAAGGCTACACAAAGAAACCCTGTCTCAAAAAACATAAACAAAAACAAAAAAACCCAGGAAAAATCCTCCCAAAAGTATCAAACTTTATTTATTTATTTATTTATTTATTTATTTATTTATTTATTTATTTATTTATTTATTTATTATCATGGTGCTGGATATTGAACTCAAGGCCCCATATATTACCAAATTGAGGCATATTCGTGAGGTAGGATCTCATGCAGTGCTAGTACTGACTTCAGAGTGCAGTCAACACTCTATCAACTGAGATACACCTCTAGTCCAGAGATTGGTATTAAAATTGGAAAAAGTGCCACACCTTTGCTGCATACTGCTCCAAAGCACTAATGGTATCTGGGTCAATTGTGGCATCTCCAGTGTGCAGCCCTGCCACTGTCCCATCAGCCTGAATTGCCAAGATGGTATCAGACTGTGGGACTTGCACTGCATGGTGGATATAAGCTGTTGTGCCATCTTCCAACTGAACGGCCTGAAGTGAGCTCTGGTCATAGCTGTCTGAGGAAAAGGAAGCAGAAAGCATTATATTAAAAGCATGTTAGTCCACCAGACCTCTTGCCCTTCCCTTATAGCCATTGCTTCCCATTCCTTTGTGTCAGTCACCAATCCGCAGAGATACTTTCTACCATGAACCCATAGTGACCACAATGGGCTGGGATGCAGGTAGGTGATTTTATTGTCCTTCCTGCCCCTGATTCTGATCTCTCAAGACTTAAGTCTTCCTTCTAACACATACTGCTAGCAGAAGCCCCTCCCCCATCCTATCCTTACTTCCTGGGGACACTGCCTCTTGGTGCACACCCTGGTCCCCCTAGCTCTTTCCCATGGCCTATCTCAGGCTTTCCTCCTTTTTTGTATAACTGGCCCAAAGAGTACTAGCACTGCAGTACTCTCTACCAGGGATCCCACAGCACCACAACTGCATAGAACAGAGGCAACAGTAACCAAAGAACAGACACTCACCCAACAAACACAAGACTAATATCTAAATAAAAAAACACCCCAATATCGTAACTCCGGATGACTAGATCCAGCACAAAAATACAAACACAGATAAACCAGTAGTTGCAATAGACATGCAGGTAAGAAATGCAGGTAAGCTGAGGCATAAGACAAAGACGTAAAGATAACAATTTTGGCCTGGTGGTGGTGGTGGTGGTGGTGGTGGCGGCGGCGGCGGCGGCGGCGGCGCACACCTTTAATCCTGGCACTTGGGAGGCAGAGGCAGGCAGATTTCTGAGTTCAAGGCCAGCCTGGTCTACAGAATGAGTTCTAGGACAGCCAGGGAAACCCTGTCCCAGAAAAAACCAAATCAAAAAAACCAAAAAACCAAAAAACCAAAAAACCAAACCAAACCAACCAACCAAACAAACAAACAAACAAAACAACAGAAAAAAGGATAACACTTTTGATTATGTTCATGGACTTAAAAGAAATATGAAAAAATGTCTTAAGACTATGAAATCACAAACAGTTGAATGAAATAATGAGAACCCTTCAGGACATGAAAATACAAACTATATATATATATATATATTTTTTTTTTTTTTAAATATGTGAGTACACTGTAGCTGTCTTCAGACCCACCAGAAGAGGGCGTCAGATCTCATTACAGATGGTTGTGAGCCACCATGTAGTTGCTGGGATTTGAACTCAGGATCTTCAGAAGAGCAGTCAGTGCTCTTAACCACTGAGCCATGTCTCCAGCCCTTAAATATATATAATATAAAAAAAAATATATTTTTTTATTTTTTGGTTTTTTGGATTTGGTTTTTTGGAGACAGGGTTTCTCTGTATAGCCCTGGCTGTCCTGGAACTCACTCTGTAGCTGGCCTCGAACTCAGAAATCCGCCTGCCTCTGCCTCCCAGAGTGCTGGGATTACAGGCGTGCGCCACTACTGCCCGGCTCAAACAATATATTTTTAATAAAGTCATAGAGCCAGGCAGCAGTAGTGTGCACTTTTTTTTTTTTTTTTTTGGTTTTTTGGAGACAGGGTTTCTCTGTGTAGCCCTGGCTGTTCAGGAACTCACTCGGTAGACCAGACTGGCCTTGAACTCAGAGATCCGCCTGCCTCTGCCTCCCAGAGTGCTGGGATTACAGGCGTGCGCCACCACCACCACCACCACCGGCTAGTGCGCACTTTTAATCCTGGCACTTGGGGAAGCAGAGACTGGCAGATCTCTTGTGCTGTTCAAGGTTGGCCTGGCCTATAGAGTAAGTTCCAGGATAGCCAGAGCTACAGAGAAACCCTGTCTCAAAAAACCAAAAAAAAACCAACCAACTAAACACTCCTCAGCCTCTGAAAAAAAACCCAAACCAGGATCCATCTTCCTGCTGCACCCAAGAAATATACTTCGCCATCAAAGACAGACATCACCTCGGGATAAAGGGATGGAAAAGATACTGCCTGCAGCCTAAGCTGCCCTGATACTCACTGTGGAGGCAAGGCTACCTTCGGCAGTGATCCTCCTGTTGCTGCCTCCCAAATCCTCGGAATACAGGCTTATGCAAGCCCCCATATCTAGAATTTCTTATATTGATTTAATCTGTACAAAAATGGTGTGAGTCAGAATTCACCACCTTTACTATTTAGATAGGAACCTGAAGTCTGGGTCATTAAAGTCACTTTCCTTAGGAACATTAAAAAAAAAAAAAGGCCTTAGTTTCTAGTATTCAAACATCTAGCTCCAAAGTTTGTGTTGTTTATTGTAATAACTGTTCGTGGACAGCTCAAACTGCCACAAAATTTTTCTGTATATGATCGCCCGACCAGTTATCTTGTGCTTCAACAAGTAAACAACTGTTTCCCATGACAACAATCCAGCAGCAAAGACAGCTCTTATTTTCCCACATGCCTAGCTCTTCCTTGTGTTATTTACATTCACAAAGCTATTGTACCTTTCGAAGTGTGGTGGATGAACGCAGTGGTCCCGTCTTCCAGCTGTACTGCTTGCCCATCCTCCAGCCGCAAACTGTCCCCTGCTCAAGAGCAACACTTACATTTAACCCCTTATTCAGTACATCCTGTTACTCACACGCAGCAGCACCAGCAGCAGCAACTCATTATCACGTATCTATTTAAGAGTCACAGGACACTTAAGTAATCTCAGTAAAGTTGCTTTGAAAAAGTATTTCAAGTCAGGCGGTGGTGGTGCATGCCTTGAATCCCAGCACTTGGGAGGCAGAGGCAGGTGGATTTCTGAGTTTGAGGACAGCCTGGTCTACAGAGTGAGTTCCAGGGCAGCCAGAGCTATACAGAGAAACCCTGTCTTGAAAAACAAGACAAAACAAAACATAAAAAAAGAATAAGAAAAAGAAAAGGTATTTCAAGGAAAAGGGAGTAGCGAGCCTTGTTTTAGGAGTATATGTATGGATAAGGAGAGTTAGAAGAAAAGAGGAAGAAAAAGAGCGGAGTGGGGCTTGGCTCCAACAACAGCCACAGTTCCCTACGATCGCTGTCTACTAATCTCCCCAGCCCAGCACAGCAATGTCTTTTCCATTTTCTTTCGGAGGAGTCTTGGAAAAGTTTGATGCTCTGTTTGGTATCTATTGACTCATCTGAAAAGAGGAAGACCAGAAATCAGAGCAAGTTTATATAGTAAGAACCAGCTGAGGTAGCAAAGTCGGAGAATCAGGAGTTGTGTGTGTGTGTGTGTGTGTGTTTTAAACAAATGGTGCAGCCCTGGCTAGCTTGTATGGGCCTCACTATATAGTCCAAGATGGCTTCAGACCCAGAGACCAGCCTGCACTGGCAGCATGAAGACACGTGCCCCATGCCTGGCTGGTGTGTCTTAAATACTTACTACTTTTAGGTATAGGGACATGTTGAACATAGGCAGCAGAGCCATCTTCCAACTGAATGACCTGGCCATCAATGAGTCGCCCGTCTGGAACAAAACATTTATGCCAATAATTTAGCAGCAAAAAAATCTAAAACTTTATACAATTTCAAAATGATATCAACTATAAAAACATACACTACTTAAGCTCATGTTCATCTTGCTTCTTCCCTCAGTGTTCTGAGGCAATTCAAACCACATCCAGTGATCCTACAGAAAGCAGAAAATCCTCCCTCAGCCATCATTCCTCCCTCCAGTTTCAATCAGATAAAGTCAAGAGGAAGAGTGGCTCATTACAGCAAGCTACATGCACTCAACTGCTGTGCACCTCAGAACCACTGGGTACCAATGACCCTGAACGCGGCGAAGCTGGATGCACATAGCAGTCACTGTGTGTGCATCCTGCTGACATTCTCAGAGTTAGGCCTACCTTTGTCTACTATATATGGACATGGATGTCAGTTTTCCATATGAACAAAAAATGTTAGAACTGTACTATTTCTTGAAGCAAACTAAACACCAATTCAGAGATAATGTCATTTTAAGAAAACCAATAGAAAACAAAACAAAACATAAAAAACAAAATAAAGCGTCTTCTTCACATGCTTTGTAACACATTAAATCACAATCTAGAGTAAAAAAGTAACAAATGTCTTACTCCTCCTCCTCCTCCCCCCTTTCAGTCTCACAGTATCTTCCAGCTATTTCAAAAGGCAGCCCAAAATTATCAAAGCAAAACTTAAATTTAAACAACTTCCAAAATCATATGCAGCACAACATTTGTAGGAGACTAGAATGTCTAGTGGTGAGGGTTCTGAGTCACTGGCGTTATCCACCTGGCCGCACAAAGCACACCCACCTTTAGAATTATGCTGGATGTAAGCAGTAGAGCCATCTGCAAGTGTAACAGCTTGTAAACTCACACCTTCCATGTTTTCTAAATTGTCACCATCTATGATAAAAACAAAGTTATTTAGACACCAATATATGTGCATGTTAATGACATTAAATTCTTTTCTATAAAATAAAAACTAAGGAAAGAGCAAGTTGTTTAATTCTTTCTTTTTGGGGGGGGGGGGTGCTGGGATTACAGGTGTGCGCCACCACAGCCCAGCCAAGTTGTTTAATTCTTAAAGACACTGAAGCAGAATCTTTTTAAAAGAATTTACAAGCTGGCTGTTGGTGGTGGTGGTGGTGGCCGGTGCACACCTTTAATCCCAGCACTTGGGAGGCAGAGGCAGGCAGATTTCTGAGTTCAAGGCCAGCCTGGTCTACAGAGTGAGTTCCTGGAGAGCCAGGGCTACACAGAGAAACCCTGTCTCGGAAAAACCAAAAAAAAAAAAAAGAAAAGAAAGAAAGTAAGAAAGAAAGAAAGAAAAGAAAGAAAACAATAGGTAGGTAGGTAGATAGATAGATAGATAGATAGATAGAATAAAATGAATTTACAAAAAAAATATCTAGCTGAAAACGTCAGAGAACAGGAGAGGTCTGGATATCATCAAGACACATTGGATACATGTATGGGATTCTTTTAAAAAGTAACAACAACCACCACAACAACCACCACCACCAAGATCTTAATTGAGGGGAGGGGTTGGAGAAATGGCTCAGCAGTTAAGAGCACTGACTGCTCTTCCAGACATCCTGAGTTCAATTCCTAGCAACCACATGGTAGCTCACAACCATATGTAATGGGATCTGATGCCCTCTCCTGGTGTATATGAAGACAGTAGCAATGTAGTTATACAAATAAAATATATCAATAAATCTTTTTAAAAAAGATCTTTAATGGAAACCTCTATGATGCTTTCAAGCAAAATTACCTGCCACGGTTACCGCCTCTGTCAGGCACAGGGTCACATGTTGAGCCTCCATTCCTCCTCCAGGAAATTCGGTCATTCCCTGAGAATCCCGATTTATTTGCGCTAACAACATTTTTTACCTTGAAGAAAAATATGAGCACTTGAGAAGAAGGAATGGTGCACATGAAATCCAAGCTAAGAGAGTTCAGCAGGCAAAGGCACTTACATTCAAGTCTGATGACCTGAGTTTCATCCCCAGAATTCCCTTCGTAGAGAGAACTGGCTCCTGCGAGCCATCCACAGTTTACATATGCTTGGGCCAGAGAACGGCACTATTAGGACGTGTGGTCTTGCTGGAGTAGGTGTGTCACAGGGTGTGGGTGTGGTCTTGCTGGAGTAGGTGTGTCACAGGGTGTGGGCTTTAAACACCCTCATCCTAGCAGCCTTCAGATGAAGATGTAGAACTCTCAGCTCTTCCTGTACCACACTGGCCTAGATGTTGCCATGATCCCACCTTGATGATAATGTACTGAACCTCTGAATGAATAATCCAGCCACAATTAAATGTCCTTATGAGAGTTGCCTCGGTTGTGGTGTCTGTTCACAGCAGTAAAACCCTAAGATAGAAGTTGTTACCAGGGACTGGGCTATTGCTGTGATAGGACTGACTATGCTTTTGTTTAGCAGAATGTGGATTTGGGGACTTGGGATTTGGAGAGCCATAGAATGCTTTAAATAGGGATTAATAGGCCATCTTAGTAGGACTATGGAAGACTTTGGTGCTGAGATTAATTTGAACTGTGCAGACCTGGCCCAAGAGGTTTCAGAGGAGAATTTCAGTATGTGACATAGAGACTGGTTTTTTTTTTTTTTTTTTTTTGATTTGGTTTTTCCGAAACAGGGTTTTTCTGTATAGGTATGGCTGTCCTGGAACTCACTCTGTAGACCAGGCTGGTCTCGAACTCAGAAATCCGCCTGCCTCTGCTTCCCAGAGTGCTGGGATTACAGGCGTTGGTACACACTTTTAATTCCAGAAGACAAAGTCAAATCTATCTCTAGCCTGGGACAAAGTAGGTTCTAGGTGAAGAAAAGTTTAAATTCAGACATGGTGGTACATATCCTTAATCCCAGCTTTACAGGGAAACAAAGCCATGAAGATCTCTGAGTTCAAGGTCAATCTACAGCGCAAGTTCCAGGAAAGCCAAGCTTAGACAGTGAGAAAGCTGGAAAACAGAAATCTGGTAATAGAATAAGGGGGTGAGGGGAATGTTCCAGCCCCAGCAAGAATTAGAACACAGCAGCTTTGGCCATGTGGCTCTGGCTTTAGAGTGAAAAATAGAAGGGATTCCTGGGACAACTGATGCTGGTTAGCTGGAGCTACGAAATTGGTGGTGATTAAAAAAGAGACCAGCATGGGGGCTCAAAGGTTAAGAACACTGACTACTCTTCTAGATGTCCTGAGTTCAATTCCCAGCAACCACAAGGTGGCTCACAACCTGTAGTGGAATCTGATGCCCTCTTCTGGTGCGTGAAGACAGTGACAATGTACTTACATAGCCAAGGTTGTACAAGGTGCTGCAGCTGTACTTGGTAATGTGTAGGAATCACCCAGGCTGTTTTGAAGGCATGAAGGGGTCATGAAGAGCAGCTGAGGCCTGGCAGTGTGAGAGGCTATGGAAAACCATTGGTGAAGGTGCAGTCTTAGTTGCAGTTGATGGCTCAGGACTGAAGGGATCATACAAAGGATTTGAGGGTTGGCACCATGAAGAAATCCTATGAGAGGCTATTGGTTAAGCCTAGTTGCAATGTAAGATCTCAGTGTGTTGGAGATGCCAGTACCATGGGATGATCAATGTGACCTTAGACTGATACAGAGGGCAGAGCTGGAGAAGTGACACCAGCCCTTTGAAGGAGCCCAGAAGATTATGTGTGGATCCTAGACATTGCAACAAGAAGTTGTAACACTGAAGTTGCCTTGGAGTCCCTAAGATTTTTGAGATGCCAAAGCCATAGAATATCTGTGGAGGAAAGCTGCCAACAGGGAGTGGAACCAGCCCAGGAGAAAGAAGTCTGTTGCTCTCAACAAAGATGAAAAAGGAGTTGGAAATCTGAAGACAGCTTTGACATCAAACATGGAGATGCATAGTTTGGAGTTTACCCAGCTGGTTTCCTGTCTTGTTTTGAGGATTATAGGTATGGCTCCCATAGACTCATATGTTTAAAGAAGCCTACGGGGGCCAGGGAGTGTAATGTGATGGTTTGTATATGCTTTGACCAGGGAGTGGAACTATTAGGAGGTGTGGCCTTGTTGGAGTAGGTGTGTCATAGTGGGCATGGGCTATAATACCATAGTCCTAGCTGGGCTATAATACCATAGTCCTAGCTACATGAAAGTCAGTCTTCCACTAGAAGCCTTCAGATGAAGATCTATCAGCTCTGCCTGTACCAGTCTGCCTAGATGTTGCCATGCTCCCACCCTGATGATAATGCACTGAACCTCTGAACAAGCAAGCCAGCCCCAATAAATGCTGTCCTTTATAAGATATGCCTTTGTCATGGTGTCTGTTCACAGCAGTAAAACCCTAACTAAACATACACAAATATAAAATCTTGGCCAGGCTAAACATACACAAATATAAAAATCTTGGCCAGGCCTGGCGGTATACACATGCTTTTGATCCCAGTATTTATGAGGCAGAGGCAGGCAGGCAGATCTCTGTGAGTTAGAGGCCAGCCTAGTCTACAGAGAGAACTCCAGGACAGCCAGGGCTACACAGAGAAATCTTGTTTCAGAAAAAACAAACAAACTAAAAACCCCAAAAGGACCAGCCTAGTCTAAATAATGAGTCTCTGCCTCTGGGGGTGACTGTTATCTCTAACTCCATATTAGGGATGAACTCTGATGAAACTCAAGATGAAGTTTATTCAGTATCAGTCTGACCAACAAATCAAAATTAGGCATAACTGTCAAAACCCCAGAGGTCACTGACAGGATCGTAGTGAAGATTCAAGGACCAGACCCCTGATTGCCCAACACTAGTAATGGGAGCCAGGAGCACATAAAGCACATGCTGACCTACGGTTTCTGATACACACTGAACTTTACCACTCACAATGTTTCCTCCTCAGAGATATCCTGGAAAGAGTGGCCTGGCTGGCCATTAGAACCACCAGTGTCAACAGGCTCACCAGCAAAGGAAATGAGTAGACAGTTCACATGCAAATTTTCTTCTTAAACAAAACCACACACACATCCACATACACACACATCCACACACACATCACACAAAAGAAAGAAAGAAAGAAAGAAAGAAAGAAAGAAAGAAAGAAAGAAAGAAAAAGAGATGGAGGGAAGGAGGAAAGGAGGGAGGGAGGGAGGGAGGGAGGGAGGGAGGGAGGGAGGGAGAGAGGGAGAAAGGAAGGAAGGAAGGAAGAGTAAGAAAGGAAAGAACAATGAAATCAGGAATATCCCATATCTTTTTACTGTGCCCTTCTGTGGTGTGGGGAAATCCAGGGCTTATCCAACACACTGGGCAAGAGCTCTTCTCTTAAAATTCAAGAAAAAGTCTGGTGGTTTCAGCCTACACCTTTAATTCCAGCACTTGGGAGGAGTTTGAGGCCAGCCTGGCTTACAGAGAGAGTGCCAGGACAGTAGGGCTACACAGAGAACCGTCTTAGAAACAAAAACCAGAACAAAACAAAACAAAACCCGAAAAAAGATTCAAGAAAAAGTTAATTTAGGGGCTGGAGAGATGGCTCTGCGGTTAAGAGCACTGACTGCTCTTCCAAAGGTCCTGAGTTCAAATCCAAGCACCCACATGGTGGCTCACAGCCATCCGTAAAGAGATCTGATGCCCTCTTCTGGTGCATCTGAAGACAGCTACAGTGTACTTACATATAATAATAAATAAAATTTAAAAAAAAATTAAAAAAAAAAAAGTTAATTTAACAGTCGACCAGTCTCCTGGGTTTGGACTACCTTGACTTCCTATGAAATCAAATACATTCTGTTTTTTCTCTGAATAAACACATCTTATTTTACACACAAACACACACACACACACACACACACACACACACACACACACACACACGCACGCACGCACGCACGCACGCACGCACGCACGCACGCACGCACGCACGCGAAATTAAGCCACCAATTCATTTTTATGCTTTGATAGATTTGTCATCTGGACTTGTCTATTTCTAACACTTTAAGATACCCAGAGTAAAATTTATCAATCCACCTGTGACTAAGTTTTCTCTTAATGATAACAGGGTAATCATGGACTGGCATAATTTTTATCCTTCTAAATGTTTTTTTAATCATGTCTTTTAGAGATGGCTCATCCATTAATAGCGCATACTGCTGGGCCGGTGAGATGACTTAGTGGTTAAGAGCACTGACTGTTCTTCTGAAGATCCTGAGTTCAAATCCCAGCAACCACATTGGCTCACAACCATCTGTAATGAGATCTTCTGGTATGTCTAAAGACAGCTACACTGTACTTACATATAATGATAAATAAATTTTTTTTTTTAAAAAAGTGCATACTGCTCTTGCAGAAAACCTGGGTTCAGTTGCAGCTCATAGGACAGCTCAAAATTACCTGTAGTTCCAGTTCTGGCCTCTGCAATCACCAAGCACACATGCTGTACATGTAGGTAAAAAAACCTCATACACTAAATAAAAATTAAATAAAACTTATGGGCCCTGGTTTTTAATCCTAGCACTTGGGAGGTAGAAGCAGGTGGATCTCTGAATTTGAGGCCAGCCTGGCTACACAGTGAGTTCAGGACAGACAGCCAGGGCAACACAAGAGAAAACCTGTCTCACAAAAGAAAACAAAAAGACAAAACAAAACAAAAATCGTTTTAAAAAATCCTTTATTTTTCACTGCTTCTTACTACAAGTACTGCAAGAATCTTTCTGTGTTCATTCAGCGCTCCCTCATTCTGGTCCAACCACCCTTTCTACCCTTTCTACCCTTTCTACCTTTTTTCTTCCTTTCTTTGAGACAGAGTCTTTCTATACAGCTGTGGCTGTCTTGAAACTTATTTGGTAGACCGGCCTGGCACTGAATTCAGAGAGATCTATCTTCCTGCCTCTACTCCCTAGGGCTGGGATTAAAGGAGTGTGACATGGTGCCTAGCATTAGTGTTTTCTACATGATTACATATTTTTCTTATAATACTGAAATATAAATTTTAAAATGAAGAAAAAATGATTCTCAGTAGCTTAACAAATCAAATTCTTTCTCTTTTTATTCTATACTGCTTGCTATCCATATACACATACTTGCATTTAGTGGTGTAATCAGAGACAACAATGCACTCGCCTGTTTTCCAGTAAACTATATAAGGGTATCTTTGTGTGTGTGTGTTTGCTGATGGAGCCTTCCACGGAGACATGCTAGATAACTGCTGCTCTGTGTAGCTATATTTCCCCAGGCCAATTGCTTAATTTTCTTTCTTTTCCCCCCCTTCGGTTTTTCCAGACAGGGTTTCTCTGTGTAGTTCTGGTTATCCTGAAACTCACTTTGTAGACCAGGCTGGCCTCGAACTCAGAATCTGCCTGCATCTGCCTCCCAAGTGCTGGGATTAAAGGTGTGTGCCACCACTACTCAGCTCCCAGCCCAATTTCTTTTTTCTTTTGTTTTGATTTGTTTGTTTAGTTCTGGAACTCACTCTGTAGACCAGACTGGTCTTGAATTCAGAGATCTACCTGCCTTTGCCTCCTGAGTACTGGGAATAAGGGCATGTGCCAACATGCCTGGCCCAATTTCTATTAAACTACATAAATGATCATTAAAATTACAGTTTCCAGCATTTTTCACTTCTGTAAATCCTTATGAGACCAAAAGTAATCATAATCATCATCACATAAAAAATTTGTAGGGTGGGTTAATACTGTTTGAGCCAATTAAGAGCTGAGGGTATAAATTTCACGTGATTAAATGCTTAATATTCACGCTGTCTTAGTTAGGGTTTTACGGCTATAAACAGATACCATGACCAAGGCAACTCTTACAAGGATATTTAGTTGGGGCTGGCTTATAGAGGTTCAGTCCAGTATCAAGGCAAGAACATGGCAGTGTCCAGGCAGGCATGGTGTTGGAGAAGCTAAGAGTTCTACAACTTCATCTGAAGGCTGCTAGCAGAATACTACCTTCCAGGCAGCTAGGATGAGGGTCTGAAAGCCCACACTCACTCCAACAAGCCACACCTTCTAATAGCACCACTTCCTGGGCAGAACATATACAAACCATCACATACACCATCTTGGACTCAGTCCCTGGCACTAAAGAAGACAAATTCTTTTCCCTATAAGCCATTTAGCATTTTTTCTTATTAAGTACTAGGCACATATTGTTTTCTCATTAAAAATAATAATTTGGGCCGGGCAGTGGTGGCGCACGCCTGTAATCCCAGCACTCTGGGAGGCAGAGGCAGGTGGATTTCTGAGTTCGAGGCCAGCCTGGTCTACAGAGTGAGTTCCAGGACAGCCAGGGCTATACAGAGAAACCCTGTCCCGAAAAAAACCAAATCCAAAAAACCAAAAAAGAAAAAAATAATAATGATAATAAAAAAAATAATAACTTGGGACCAGTGATTTCTTATTGGATGCCTGCCATCAACCCAGACAACTTGAGTTTAATTCCTGGGACCCATATGGTAGAAGGAGAATCAATTCCCCTGACCTTCCCACAAGTGCAATGACATGCGCTCTCTCCCTCTCTCTCTCCCTCTCTCTCTCTCTCTCTCTCTCTCTCTCTCTCTCTGTCTCAGAACAAATAAATTAATTAAATAAGCTGCCAGGATTTAAAAGCTGCATTTTTTTGGTTTTTTCGAGACATGGTTTCTCTGTATAGCCCTGGATATCCTGGAACTTACTCTGTAGACCAGGCTGGCCTCGAACTCAGAAATCCGCCTGCCTCTGCCTCCCAGAGTGCAGGGATTACAGGCGTGCGCCACCACCGCCCAGCTAAAGCTGCACATTTTTACAGCTGTTAAATGTGCTGTAAGGATCCAGGTAGACAGTTCAGGCTTGAACCTACATACAGTTCTTCCTGCTTGACCCCAAGAGCTGATACTGCATGTCCCAGACTGCATCACACCCCCTGCCCCATGTTTTTTTTTTTTTTTTTAAAGACAGTATCTCAGAGCCTATGCTGGTCTTAAACTTGCTCTACAGTCAAGAATGACCTTGAGGGATGCTGGCTCTCCTGCCTCTACTTCTTCAGTGCAGGGACTACAATGTGAACCACCACACAGGCTTTATCCACTGGGAGATGCAACCAGGGCCCCACGCATGCTCGGCAAACACTCTATCAACTCAGGGGAAAAGCTTTTTAAATAGAGTCTGCAGAAACATTCTAGGGCTGGGGATTTAGCTCTGAGGTAGAACAAGCACAAGGCCCTCTGCTCTGAAACAAACAAAACACCATTCTAGTTTAGGTTCTTCTAAAGAGAAGGAAAAAACGCAGGATCCTTACAATGAAATCTTAGAATCCCTTCAGAAATGAACATCGCCACCCCCACGCAGCCTCTCCATCACACTGCTTGCAGAATTAACCCCAATTCAGAAGTAGCTCCATCTGGCTCCTTACCTACCTTTGTAATTTCATCTCTATTGTCTTTCTTAAGAGCCTTTCCTTTGGTAACCTATTCAAAAGTGTGTGTATCCACACAATGCTAATATATGTAAATACACACTTAGCTGCCACTTGTATTTGTGGGTTTGTCCTGCTTTTTTTTTTGGAATTGCAGGACAGAGGACCCAGGGCCTTGCACACACGACCCAAGTGCTTTAGCGTCAGCATCTCTAGCAATCTTCATTTTTTTTAAGAAACTCAATTCCAGATGAAATTGAAAACTGCACATGAAAGTACAGTGTGGAGGTAAAAAAAAAAAAAATCACAGTGTAACTGGATAACTTGTACTAATTATTACAAAGACAAATGAGGGCCAGAGAGAAGGGCCTCATTAAGAGTATGCGCTATCCTCTCAAAGAATCCCAGTTCCACTGTTAGCATCCATATCTGGCAGCTCATGACTGCTTGTCATTACAGCTCCAGAGGATCTGACACCTCATGGAACGCTACCCATACACAGACCCGTCAACAAACACATAAAATAATAAATCTTTTTTTTTTTTTTTAAAGACACAGTCTCACTATGGAACCTTGGCTGGCCTGAACAAGAGATCTGCCTTTCTCTGTCTCTCAGGTACTGCAATTAAAGATGTGTACCATCATATCCATCAATAAAATAAACACGAAGGTGTTCTACCAAATGATTCTTAACATTTACTAAACATTCCTGAGGGCCTGTGAGGTGGCTCAGCAGATTCCAGGAATGACCTGATCCCTAGTTCCTGCAGAGGTGAAGGAGAGAAACCCTCTTAAGTTGTTCTCTGACCCCTGCACAGGCACTGCAGCAAGTGTGTGACCTCCTTCAAATAAATAAATTATAATGAAAATCGTTAAAACACTTTTATAAGTGTGTACAGTTCAATGAAGCACTTTTTGAAATAACAAAAATAAATAAATAAATAAATCAACAATGTAAAAACCCATCAAGAAGACGTTCAATATCCTGCCCACAAATGAAGCAAAGACAGTAAAAAGAAATCAATGCTCAGGACACAACTCGACTCTATCGCTCCTGACTATGACCTGCAAGGCCCTGGCTGTGACCTCCAGCCAGCAGTAAAAAGAGACATCTACATAAAATGGTAAGAAACTTGTCCAAGATGTGCAGTGAAGAAAAGAAGTAAGCGGCAGTAAGGGTATACCTGGTAGGGTTACAATCAGGTTTTTAAACCCATATGTAATAACAAAGCAAGCATGTTCTACAAATTCAAATGGTAAGAGATGAATGTAGAGAGTCTAGATTTTCAATATCTCATCCTGTACCCTGCAAAGGATCCAATATAGGACAAGTGCTCTACTGCTGAGCTATAGCCAAGCCTAAAAAACTTACTTCAATTCCTGGGTCCCACACGCTAGAAGGAGAAACTGACTCAGGGACACCCAAACTTGTTCTCCCTCCCCCCTCTCTCACACACTTGCACATGTGTGTGGACACACTTTTAAACAGTGAAAAGATACAAACAAACATTTCTCCCAAGATAGACAAATAATCAACAGACAAATGCACAATAAATGAAGAATTTCACTAGCAATCAGAGAAAGGCAAACAAACCCTACAAGAGACGCTGCCACTCATACTCAACAGGATGTCTATGATATCATAGACTGCCGTGTATAGTGGGACCCAGATAGGGAGGCAGGTAGCTAACTTTAAGTACAGCCTGAACTACATACCACAACCCTGTCTCAAACAGAACAGAACAAAACAGAAGATTAGTAAGAACTGGCAAAGAAGACATAATCCCAGCACTTGAGAGGCAGAGGTAGGCAGATTTCTGAATTCGAGCCAACCTGGTCTACAGAGTGAGTTCCAGGACAGTCAGGACTACACAGAGAAACCCTGTGAACAAAAAAAAGTAAATTTAGGTAGCTGGAGAGATAGCTCTGTGGTTAAGATTACTGACTGCTATTCCAGATGAGGTGGGTTTGTTCCTAGCACCAACATGGAGGCTTACAACCATTATATCTCAATCATTATATCCCCAGTTCCAGGGGACCTGACACCTTCTTCTGGTTTCCCTGGGCACCACGCCAACTACTTTTAGTTTTTTTCATTATGGGACAAGGTTTCTTTTTTTCTTTTTCTTTTTTTTCCTGAGATAGGGTTTCTCTGTGTAGCCCTGGCTGACCTGGAACTCACTCTGTAGACCAGGCTGGCCTCAAACTCAGAAATCCACCTGCCTCTGCCTCTGTGCTGGGATTAAAGGTGTGTGCCACCTTTGCCTGGCTATGAGATAAGGTTTCTCTGTGTATCCCTGCCTGGCTACCTTGAAATTCCACCTGTAGATTCACTTGCCTCAAGATTGCTGGGATTAAAGGCATATTAAAAGCATCTACCACCTCCTTGGGCCAATTTTCCCCCCTTTCCTGAGACAAGCTCCAGTGTGACTGACTGGCTGGCCTCGAATTAAGTGTATAGTCAAAAATAACTCTTGACTCCTGACCTTCCTGTCTCTACTCCCAAGTGTTTATAGGCATGCATTAGCATGGTGAGTTAATCTGCAGACTGAAGGCCTGGATTTAAGGCCTTGCTTGTACCAGGTAGGTAAGCATTCCACTTGCTGTATCTTTAACCTGCTCTTCACTTGGGATAGGGCCTCACTTCTAGATAACTCAGGTTAGCCTTAAACTCAATCTGTAGTGGAGGCAGGCCTTGAATTTGTAATTTCTCCTATTTCTGCCTTGATACCTTAGATTTCAAAGCTGAACTACTAGACTTAGTTTGGATTGTTTTTGAAGGTGAATTTGAAGGTGTGAATTCTATCAAAAAAAAAAAAAGGTGTTAATCATATACTTATTTTGAGATCCGGAACTCAGTGTGTAGCTAGCTGTAAATACCTAATAAAGAGTAGCCTTGGGCTGGAGAGATGGCTCAGTGGTTAAGAGCACTGACTGTTCTTGCAAAGGTCCCGAGTTCAAATTCCAGCAACCACATGGTGGCTAACAACCATCCTTAATGAGATATGATGCCCTCTTCTGGGCTGTCCAGACAGCTACAGTGTACTTACATACAATAAATAAATAAAATCTTAAAAAACAAAACAAAACACAAAGAGTAGCCTTGAACTCCTCTAGCCTCATACTCTGACTGCTGGGATTATAAAGGGGGCTACCATGCCCAGATAAAATAAACAAAGGGAAAGAGTAGTTGTACAATCCATTGACAAAATCTCCAAATACTCAAAATGTCAGGGTATGATTTATGCTTCTTATTGTTTTGTGACCTTTACATTTCACAATGAATTTAACACTGTTAAAATGTTAACACAGGTTTTTGCCGACTAGTGCAGAATGCATCTTTCCAAAGAACCAAACTGAACACAATCTGAAACGTGCAATTTCAACATTCCCAACGGAATATGCCAGATGATTTGAATATTTCAAAAGGGAAGGCAAAGCTTGATTCTAAACAAACAGATGGGCAATGGTATCCATTTCTACTTATTAAAACGTCGTCTAACGAAAGGGAAAAAGTTAAAAGAGTGAGCGAAAGTCCCATTATAAAACATTCCAAGAAACTATTTTTGAATATTCGATGTTAGGCCTCAGACTTTCGGAGAAAAAAATTGTGAAAACGAATAAATGTGCCTACGATCATAATCGGAAGAACCCCCGGGGCGATGTGCAGGCGGTGTCCCCAGTCGCAGGGCCCGCGCCCCTGTTGGGGCCTGCTGTGCACCGAGGCCCGGAGGCCCAGCCCGCCGAGCTTCGACACCGAGCGAGCGCCTAGGGACTCGCTCCGCGCGAAGGTCAGGTCGAGCAAAGCCGCCCCGGCTCCCGAGAGCTCCACCCTCCCCTCTTGCTCTTCCTCCCTTCCGCGGCCCCCTAAGGGGACAGGCGGGGCGCTGCGTGAAGGGGGGGGTGGCGTCTTCAGAGAGAAAAGCTCCGCCGCCCTAGAGTGGCGGCCTCGGGTTATTAATAAACTCCGCTTCAGCCCAGGCTCCGCTGCGAAGGCGGCCGTAGGATCGGCCAGGCCTAAGGACCGGCTTAAGCGGCTGGAGGTAGAGCCGGGGCCCAAGTGGGCCCGCGCCGCCGCGCTGAGGGCGGCGGCCGGGCGGAGAATAATGCACACTGGGTAAAAACACATTTATATACGAACCTCCGAGAAAATTTTCCAACAATTCCTTCGTCCGACCACCATGCACCAGGACAGGAAACAGCCGCCCGGCCCCCAGGCCCCGCAACCCGCATAGCAATTCTGAGTCCCGCCCCTAGCCTCCATTGGGCTGTCATTACATCACTCACTGGAAGACGCTTGTTCTCGATTGGTCCAAATTTAGCTGACGGGTGAGAAACCGCCACTAACCACGTCTACTTCTTCTGCGTCATTGCATCCTGGCCTTTCTCCCGCCCCTGAATGGCTGGCGACAGGTACAGAATCAAAGCTTCTGTGCCTGACTGGTTGGCAGAACTGCTCATCCCAGATCACTCCGCCCCACTGACGAGTGAATTATGCCGATTCTGGGGCCCCAACGGGAGGCGCCATTTTGTAGCGAGGGAGGGAGGTTCGTCCTTTTGATTGCCCGGGAGGGAAATAGGGTGATGGGCGCCATTTTCCCTACAGGGCTGATGTGGAGGCTGTGCAGCTCCCGGTGGCCCTGCCGGAGCGTGTATCAGAGGCCGGATGGGCCTTGCCGTGCTATTGCCGAGTGTTATTTCATTGGAAGAGAAGATGAAGGCAGGAGTAGGGCAGCACGAGGGGCCCACGCGCTCCTTGGGGACTCTCGGAGTCGGCTGAGGCCTTCACTTTGGGTCTCTGGGTACTTAGCGCAGATGATGCCGGTGACTGGGTTCCGATTCTCCCCCTACCCCCTTCCTCAATCTCCGGGCATGGCCATGCCATGGGAAGTTGAGCTTTCTGCCCCTGCTGAAATCCCGACGGAGCCAAGCTTCCGCTGGGAGGCAAAGCGAATGCTGTAGTGTCCGTGGGCTTGTGGGTCGCTCCGTTCCTTTGCATGTTGTGTGGAACTGAAGGATGAAGAAAGCATCTGTTGGGTTCTTTAACCTATTGAGAAATTGTGGCGTGTGTGTGTGGTTTTTTTTTTTTTTTTTTTTTTTTTTTGTCCTCTCGGTCCAACCCTTTACTTAAACCATTTCCAATATGAGGCATTTCAGATAAAGCGTGCAGTATCCGCTTAAATAAGAGTTGACAGGTGTATATTCCAATAGGCTGACCGGCATTAGAAGACACTTGCATTTCAGATGATGTCATAGATAAAAGTAAGTCGAAAAATAGCCAGGAGAAACCTGAGTTTGTAACTGAATCTACAGTAAGTGTTACCTACTCTTGCCCTCACTCCATCTGAGAATTAGCAGTGTAGTCCAGGAGGCTATGAATTTGGCCTGAGATGATCTCTCTTCCAAGTTTCCAGAGTGCAAACAGTATGCTATAGTCTATTCCACAACATCAGGCCCAACAAATTAGCTTTTAAATGTTAATCTAACCAGGGGATGGTTACAAAATTGGTACTCAAATGCCATTTGAAGGGTAAGAGGACTTAGAACATACATTCTCTTATGATATTTGAGAGCGTGGCTGTCAGGCTTCCTATTTGCTATGTAGTGGGCAATGACATGATCTTGAACTAATCCACCTTATCTGTTACCCTACCAAGCTCTGGCGTGACAGGTCCACGTGGTAATTACTTTGTTTTAGTACTCTTGGACCTTTCTACCTCCACATGGCTAGTAATGGGATTATAGGCATGTGGCTGAACGTTCCTGATGCATATGCAACCACCTTCTGTCTTGGGTTTAATCCGCAAAAACACAAAATGAATTTGGAATTACACTTGGGCCTTTGAAAACTACACTGGAAAATGACATTGGAATTTAAAAAAGATTTTATTTTATACTTCAGTGCTCTGTCTGCATATACAACCACATGCCAGAGGAGGGCATCAGTGTTTGTTGGGTATTGAATCACCAAGTGTTGGGTATTGAATTCTGAACTTCTGGAATCACTGAGACATTTCTCCAGGCCAGATGTTATTTTATGATCAAAACTTTGAAAACATCTTTTATGAAGTTTACTAATTCCTATACATACCCCAGGCTACTCATTAAAGAAACTTTTAGGTGTGGTGATTCTTTTTCGAGACAGGGTTTCTCTGTGTAGCCCTGGCTGGCCTCGTACTCAGAAATGCACCTGCCTCTGCCTCCCAAGTACTGGGATTAAAGCCATGCACCACCGCTGCCGGCGGTGTGGTTATTCTATAGTAACCATTTTAAAAATTCTTTGCCGTCGAGCTACACAGAGAAACCCTGTCTTGAAAAAAAAAATTCTTTGCAAGCATGAGTATGTGCTGCTAGGGATCAGATCTGAGCACGTTGATATGCTAGGCACATGTTTTTTTGTTTTGTTTTTTGGTATTTTTTGAATTTGTTTTTGTCGAGACAGGGTTTCTCAGTATAGCCCTGGCTGTCCTGGAACTCACTTTGCAGACCAGGCTGGCCTTGAACTCAGAAATCTGCCTGCCTCTGCCTCCCAGAGTGCTGCGATTACAGGCGTGCACCACCACTGCCCGTCTGGCACATGTTTTTAAAATTGTATTTGGTAAGGTTAGGGTGCTGCTAAATTAAACCAGGAACCCTCCACTACAGTTTTACTTTTGGATTTGTGATTTACTAGTATTTTCTTTGTTGCTTTCAGGGCTAATGTTTGGATTCAAATCCAGCCTTATTCAGGCTAGGCAAGCACTCTTGCCACTGGGGTTACAATTTTAAGGGCTTTTTACGGCAAAACATTTTTTAAAATGACATCTTGCTAAGTGGCACAAGTTGTCAGAATTATAAAGCTGTGAATATGTAGATCTAGTCTAATTTTTCTGATTCTACCTTTTCTAATCCAAAATTAAGACACTGCTTAGGAATCTTTGATACATTTAAATCATTTTGGGATAAGGTACTTGAGCTGACAATTACGCCTTGGAATGCAGGCACTTATCAGAGCCATTTAGTCCCTATTGCTCATACTAAGGGTTTACTTCTGAGCTCTTTGTTCTTTGGCTAGAACTAGCACCATTATACTGTGATCAATAAATTATTTTCTTTTCCTGAGACAGGGATTCTCTGGTGTGTAGCCCTGGCTATTCTAGAATTATGGAGACCAGGTTGGCTCCTGAGGGATCCAACTGCCTCTGGAGGGAGGAGACTAAAGGCACATGCCACCACCACCTGGCCTAATGTTCATTGGTCTTGTTTGTTTGAAGGTGAGGAGTGGCATATTTGTTTTTTGTTTTTTGTTTTTTTTTTTTGTTTTTTGTTTTTTGTTTTTTGTTTTTTTTTTAAGACAGGGTTTTTCTGTATAGTCCTGGCTGTCCTGGAACTCTGTATGTACACCAGGCTGACCTCAAACTCTGAAATCTGCCTGCCTGAGGGCAGGGATTACAGGCGTGCACCACCCCCTCCTGGCTGAGCAGCATCACTCTTGTCCCTCTTATATGCTCAAACACAAGATGGTTTGTATATGCATGACCCAGGGAGTAGTGTGTCACTATGAGTGTGGGCTTGAAGACCCTCACCCTAGCTCCCTGGAAGCCATATTCTGTTAGCAGCTTTCAGATAAAGATGTAGAACTCTCAGTTCCTTCTGTTCCATGCCTGCCTGGATGTTGCCTTGTTACTGCCTTGATAATGGACTGAACCTGTAAACATGTAAGCCAGCCCGAATTAAATGCTGTCCTTATATGTCCTTATATGTCGCCTTGGTTATGGTGTCTGTTTACAACAGTAAAACCCTAAGACAACACTGTAGCATTATCAGATCCATATTTGGCTTAAGATACGTCAATTAAAATTACAAGTAGTGCACATCTTTGCTTGTGAGGTAAAGGCACGTGGGTCTCTATGATGGCAACTTGACCCAAAGTTCCAGTACAGCAAGACTAGCTAGCTAGTGCAGCTGATCACTTCTTAACAGACATGTAAGTTGTGGCTTATTATGACCACACAGCTCCTAAAAACCTTGAAATAACACCTTTTCATCAGAACTCACAATTTAGATTCCTTAGGGTATCATTCTAGCTAAAGTTACAATCTGGCTGCAATAAACCTCTGGGAAATACTATGCTTTGTCCAGTTTAAGAACCTATTCTGGATCTGGAGAGAGGTCAAATTAAGAGCACAGGCCTCTTTCTCCTAGGCCCATGTTCAATGCTCACTACACATAGTGGCTCACAGCTAAACATCTAATTTGAATTTCTGAAGATTGAACAAATTCTCCTGGATCCTTTGGGCACCAGGCACAAAGAAATGCAGCAAAATACCCACAAATTTTAAGAAAATCTGAGGCTTAGTGGTTAAGAGGACAAATTGTTCTTTTAGAGGACTGGAGTTTGATTACTGGCACCTACTTCAGGTAGTTTGCAACTATCCAGCATCCCATTGAGAGATGGCCAAAACGTACACACACTAAGAGAACTCAGGTCTTGGGTCTGAGAGGATTTGATGCCCCAGTGTAGGGAAATGCCAGGGAAGGGAGAATGGAGTGGGTAGGGAAGCATCCTCATAGAAGCAGGGGGAGGGTATGTACGAGGCTTCCAAAGTGGAGACCTGGAAAGGGGATAAATGTTAAACATACAAAAAAAAAAAAAACCCATAAAAAAAATAAAAAACTCACACAGGAAAAAGAGGCAAGAGTAAAAGGCCAGTGAGTGTCCTGTGACAGTAACAATCTGTCTTTCAAGAACTAAATCCCAAGGCTAGAGGGATGGCTTGGCAGTTAAAAGGTTACCTGCTTGTGCAGACCACCTGGGTTTTTGTAGTACCCACATGGTGGTTTAAAAGCATCCTTCATTTCTATACAATGGTTGACCCAATGCCCTCCGTCGTCCACCTGCACTGCATTCTTTCAGAGCTAATACAGACAAGATCCCAAATTCATACCGACATGAAATCCATTAATAGCAATACCATGGGAAAAGGGGAAAGTAGCAAAGTGGTCAAATAAAATCTACAAATTATAGGAAAAGGGTGGTTAAGGAGATATGTCAGGTTAAGTGCACTGCTGTACAGAGCCATATTGGGATGTCACGCCAGATGGTAGGAATTTGACATTGGTCAAGGACAATTCCTGGTTTCAGGCAAGAATCTGAATTTAGGGCATAATAGGGAAGTAGGTTACAGCAGGAATTTTTATCCTAGGGTGGAGTGCTGAGTGTACTAGACATTGGTCAGGGTGAACTTCTCCTAGCCTTTGAGCATCCTGCTCCACCTAGGGTGGAGAAGCCCAGAGTGAAGGTTCTTTGTTCCTCCAGGTGTATAAATACCTGAATTAAGCAGGTGACCCACCCAGCTGCCTGAGCAGTAGAGCCAATTACCACTAGAAGACTCACACACACACACACACACACACACACACACACACACACACACACACACACACCTGGGGGGAGGGGCTTTGCCCAAACTGTTAAAAGGTATGACCACCATTAAAGTTGGGGCCTCAATTGGTAAACTATCATCCTGGCCTCTTTCTTTCTGCCCCTTTCCCATCTATCCCTCAGCTTCTGTTCCAGCAACCCAGTTTGTAGTAGCTGCAATAAAACACACTGCCTGCTTTTGAGGAGGGCCAACATTCAATTCTAAGCAGCATGTCATTGTCTTATTTGCATCTGTAACTCAAGTTCCAAAGATCAGAAGGTACTCTTCTGGGCAGTGAATGCACCTGGGAGGCAATACATCCGCATACATAAAGTAAAATTCTACTGCATGGCTGGGCGGTGGTGGCGCATGCCTTTAATCTCAGCACTTGTGAGGCAGAGGCAGGCGGATTTCTGCACTTTAGCAGGATATAGAGACATGGGCCTTCAATTCTTTATGAGGAAGGCATAAAGTTGAAGGCCAACCTCTCTACATAGAAAGCATGTATCATGTCATCCTTGTAGAAGTAAAAAACTCACAAAAATGTAAGGAATGCCCACTATATTGTAACTATCAACTAAAACTACCAATTATAACATCAATATATATATAACTTCTGTATATGAGAAATTTCCCTGTGTATAAAACTAATGAACTGGGCTGGAGAGATGAGCACACTGACTGCTCTTCTGAAGGTCCTGAGTTCAAATCCCAGCAACCACATGGTGGCTCACAACCATCCTTAAAGATCTGACGCCCTCTTCTGGTGTGTCTGAAGACAGCTACAGTGTACTTACATATAATAAAAAAATAAATCTTTTTAAAGATATGGTTTTCCAGTAACAATGTAAAAATTGGATTAATTTAAACATCAGTGAAGTCTAAAAATTTAAATAGACTAGGTACAGAAGTGTAAAGGAAGGGCTGGAGAGATGCCTCAGTGAATAATAGCACTGACTGCTCTTCGAGAGGTCCTGAGGTCAAATCCCAGCAACCACATGGTGGCTCACAACTATCTGTGAGATGGGATGCCCTCTTCTGATGTGTCTGAAGACAGTTATAGTGTACTTACATATAATAAATGTAATCTTAAAAAAAAAGAAAGAAATGTAATGGATGGAAGACGATAATGTTAATAACATTCTCCCCTCTGCACACAATGTTGAATATAAATACCTACTCCATTTTTATTGTATTGATTTTATAGAATAGTGACAATCCCTTAAGCAGCCTAGGGTATACACTAAGAGACAGGAGGAGAAGCACACTTGATTAACAGTTTGCACCCACACATTTAGACATTGCTTTCCTTTTGCCAACATTTTAGTATTAAATTCAGAAATACTTTGATTCCTTCAGAGTTAAAATAGAAAGCCAAACAGTGCCAACATCAGTGGCTTAAGTATTGGTACACAAGAAAAACACAACACCAAAGGGTTTTCTTAATTATGCATTTTAAATATCAATATGTGCATTTCATTTGTACAATTATAAATTTTGTTTTAGACAACAGTATGTAGTAGTTTTGAATCCACTGAGATGTTGCTTTCAATTTGAAATATTGTGTATACATGTATATAAAAAATAATCCAATGTATGACTCATCTGACAGATGTTTAAGATCAATAAAGTCTTATCTTTGAACATGCATTTAGGAAGAGAGGGGAGAGGGCCACCCCACTACCCTGTTGTTGCTGGCTTATTTCTGCAGTGGTATCAATAGTGGTTTTTAGAGGGAACCATGTGCCTTCAGTCTTCAGAGTTAGGATAAGATACCATAATCAAGAGGGGAGGAGAAATGAGGAAAGGGGAATGGGCAGGTATTAATCTTAAATAATAAATTTTGCACTCTGTCTGGTACAAGATAAAAACAGGTTAATGGGGATAGGGATTAATTAGGAATAAATTGCAATCAGATCAAGACATAATTGCCGAATTAAGTTCTTTTAATAGATTGCATATATAGATGTTTAGCCATACTCTAGATCAACTCTTTAAGAGTAGAATTTTATATCCAATTTACATGCTTCAGATATCACCTCTGTTTGTTACATAAGGTCTTGTATCCAAATGTCCACTTGTACACTGAGAGCTTTAGGAACAAAAAAAGGACACAGAGGGAGTTGCCATTTTAGCAGCAATGAAACATCACTAACCCCTTTTTACATACCGAATTCAAGTCACTACCAGAGGTGAGTGCACCACAAAGTCACCAGATACAAAATTGCTAGTTCATTTTTAAATTAATAATTAAACCTGAAATTACCCTCCCCCCCACCCCATTACATCCCTTTTTATAAACAGCAAACAGTTTTGCTTTTATACATAGGCTAGCAGGCTTGTTTCAATATGAAAGTGCTAATTCATTTACAGATTTTAAAATCAGTTATGTAGTGCTACAATAAATGTCCAATCTACATAGGAACAATCTGGTGAATGAAAATGATAAAGACCGAATAAGGCTATCTGATTACCTTATCTTATTTACATATAAAGGATACCCAATGGTAAGGAACAGACAGAAATAGGACAAATACTTAGAGGTGTAAAAATTACATCTACCTTTGAACTTTATACTGTAAATGAGACATTTTAAATAGTCCTGTAGCCCATGCCTATTTTTTTCCTCAGAAAAAGAAAAGCTGCCTTCATGACATCCCCTCGTTTCAGATTTCCACAGTGTCTCTTGAAGCTTCAGAGTCAGGATCTTACTTTCTTCAAAAAATAAAGAAAATAGCCCCCCACGTTAACCCCTCCCCAAATCCCTCTAGTTTCTCGTCCAGTGCCAGGTTACATGATCAGCTCCCACCTCCTGGGGTCTCTGTCCTTCTATTGATCAGTTAGTAGATAACATGAACCAGTTCTGGAACCACTACTAGGAGGAACACAAGCTCTTCACTACACTCACACAGCAGGAAAGAAAAGTGGAAACTCAATTCATCCCTGGTGCTGGACCTCCAAAATTGAAAGAACTTGGCACAACTGGAGCACTGAATTTGTATCCTCCATGCTTTTCAATCATTTTGGACTCTAGAAAGAAAAGAGGGTAAAAAGGGGGTGAAACATTAATGGTCATCTGATCAACAACTTTTGGGGAAAGAACTGTCAATACATTTACAAGGAGAATTTAACCCAATAATAGGCATATATATATACACAAGATGTATATACTAAGTTCTTATCCAATTTTGATTTACTCTTTAAAGAAAAAGGGATTTACTTTACTTAATGCAAATAAATCATTAAGAACCCATACCAAAGGCTCATCGGTTAAGAGCACAGATTGCTGTTCCAGACAGCCTAAGTTCAATTCCCACCAACCACATGCTGGCTCAAAACCATCTGTAACGGGTCAATTCCCTCTTTTTTTGTGTGAATGAAGTGACAGTGGACTCACATACATAAAAAAACAAGTCACACATACACACAACCCAACCCATCACAAAAATGGAATAAATACATGTAATGGGTAAAATATAACTAAATCCAAAATATATGATCCTTGTTTGACTATGATTATTCAAATGGCAGGCTTGGTATTGACACTTCCAGAAAAAGATGTATTTTTAAATGCATACTGAAATAGAATGTCTATGATTCTAATACTTGTAAGAAAAATTTTAAGTCCAAAATTTAGATCTTCAATAGCATTGATTATCATTACCATAAGCACTTTTTACTAAGCTACTTACACTGCATGTAATTTAACGTCATACAACAATTCAATACTTATACCTCAAGCCCACATGCCTTTAGGTTATGTTGAATCCCTTTAAACAATTTTAAAGCTCTAAAGTCATTAGTTGAATCAGAGAAAGTATGGCTCAGCAACATACCATGGGCTGCTCTTCTTTGATCAGCTAGGGTTGCTATATCCTGTAACTGTTTTCTTTGCTCTTCATTAAGACCATGAGTCAAAGCCTGATACCATACAGGATTACGATTTTGAATAGCTGTGTGGGGGAAGAGGAGAATGAGGAAAACATTAGACAAATAATGAAATAAAGAGAATCACCTGCCACAATTGCCTGGCTCATCAGTTTATATAAGCAACAACATATTAGACTAGAGAAACAAAGTTAATCTAATTCCCATCACAGAGATTAAAAGGGTGATACAAATAAATGTACTTAGCCTGGCAGTGGGTGTTACAAGCCTTTAATCCCTGCCCTTGGGAGGCAGAGGCAGGCAGATTTCTGAGGTCAAGGTCAGCCTGATCTATACAGCCAGGGCTATACAGAGAAACACTGTCTCTAAAAACAAAACAAAGCTGTATTTTAGAGCTTTCCCTAACACAAATCCTGGAATGGGGATATAACTTGATGGAAAGCAGTGCTTACCTAGAATGGGAGATACCCTGAACCCAATCCTCAGGCAACAAATTAACCACACAAATATAAGTGTGGATGAAAGGCGTCTTTGCAGCTCAAGATGAAATTATAACGACAATAAATTTTTATTATATAGGCTAAACCATGTTCAATTTCATGTATATAAAAATAGAAAAATGTCTCCAAATTGTCATAAAAATGAAAACATCAATTGGTTCACAGCATCTGTAACTCCAGTTCTAAGAAATTGGCCTTTGATCTTCATAGGTACACAAACAAATAATATAGAAAGAAATAAATAGGGGGAACATAAAAATTGCACTTAAAACTTGTATGTAGGCTGGGAATGCACATACAGCAATTTTAGTATGAAGCTCTGGGGATTGGATTCCATGCTCCAGAATTCAAGAGGCACATGAATCAGAACTTGAAGGTCAAAAAAAAGGGGGGGAGGGGGGCACCCCCAGGGAAAAAAGATAAAAAAAAAAATCCTTGATACAGGATAACAGAGAATAAGTCCCTGCCTGTTGCTCTCACAGAGACCCTGGGTTTTGAGTTCCCATAGCAGGAGAGGACTATATCCTTTGACCCCTGTGTGTACACATGGCATAGTAACAAAATTTTTTAAAAAATTAAAGTTTCAGCCAGATGGTGGTGGCGCAGTGATTAAAAGCACTTGCCCACATAAGGCTGGCAGTCTAAGTTTGACTTCAGAAACCTATATAAAAGTTGAAGAAGCCGGGTGGTGGTGGTGCACACCTGTAATCCCAGCACTCTGGGAGGCAGAGGCAGGCGGACTTCTGAGTTAGAGGCCAGCCTGGTCTACAGAGTGAGTTCCAGGACAGTCAGGGCTATACAGAGAAACCCTGTCTCCAAAAAGCCAAATCCAAAAAACCAATAAATAAATAAATGAATAAATAAATAAACAAATAAAATTTCAATTAAAATAATCTAAATAGCTAGGGGAATGGTGGCATCTGCACTTAATCCTAACACTAGGGAGGCAGAGAAAGGCAAATCTGAGTTAAAGGCCAGGCTGGCCTACAGAGCCAGTTCTGGGACAGCCAGAGCTATATAGAAAAGTCCATACCAACAAACCAAAAAGAAAGGAAAGGGGGTTAAAAAGATACCAAACTGTGTATTAGGTATGAGTTGTTTTTTTTTTTCCAATGGGAGAAGGGGACTGACATGTAATCACATGATTTTCTGTTTCAATATTTTTATATCTTTGTATAGACCCTGTAACTGACATGTTTTATTTCTACAAAATACAATGCCATGAAACATAAAACAATAACAATGTGTGTAAGTTGTTCCATAACCACTCAATTCTTGATGCTATATAATTAACACAATCTACCCATGCTTTTGTAGACTTGTACCAAACAGTTAGCAGTGTCCATGTGGTGATGCTTGGTTGTTATCTACACTAGAGTTCAAGGCCAGCCTGAAGATCCAATAGTCAGTCACTTCTGCATTCACAAGACACATTCCCAGATACATAAGTGGGTGGAGGGAAGTACCAAATACTGCAAATCAAATAAGTGGGATTTTTAACTATAATTTTTGAAATACACCTTTTTCTTATAATGTGCATCTTTCTAGTTAAAAGCTAAATGTAATATAAAGGAAGATAGCTAGCATGGGAAACATGTTATAGGAATCTTGGTGTACATAGTAAGTTCTGGTCTCCAAAATAGGAGGAAATGAATTCTGTATATGTCAAAGCAAACACTTTGCTTCACTTCTTGTCTAAGGGACAGACTCAAAAAGAATAGATGTGTTCAGTTAAATGGCTCTCTATATAAGAAATTGGCTTACTTTGAAATATAGCTTTAAAGATTTGATACTCATCAACAGGGTTGTCTTCATCATCGATTATTGTGGAATAGCCTTCCAGAGCAGTCTCCTCAGCGTCATCTTCCTCCCAATCTTCATCATCTCCATCTTCACCAGCTTGTTTAGCCAGGATCTCCAAATATTCCTGTCCATCTTCATCAATATCATCTTCATCACTCCCCAGTTCTTCTGCCAATTAAGTTGTTTATGACAATTAATTCAATACTCTTAGTAAATTATATATCTTGAAAGGAAAATGAAGGAACAGTTCCAGGAATTAGTGTTTAAGTTACCTATCCAGCAAAAAAATAAAAATTTCCACAGGTGTCCATGAACCCTAACTAAACTTCAACTGACAATAAAAAACTTTGGTGGTTTTCATAGCTCATTTTAGGACAGGGCTTTATAGAAAACTTGCCAAACAAAACAAACAACAACAACAACAACAACAAAAACAGAATGAAAAGAGAACTAGTTAGTTGTGCAGTGTTTATTTGGTGAGAACAGTTAATGGTATCAGATTCAATGAATTTACATCACTAGTCTACAGTCTCTTACAGGTTCAGTACTCTGTCCATTCTCCAATGACCTTCACTGTAGTTTGGTATGTGTAAGTAAGTGCAGCACTGCCTGTGAGGCCAGAATAGAGCTAAGGCTATGATCCACCTGTGGTATCATATAGTGAAGTCACCTGATGTGAGATCACGTGCAGGCTTTGTCATGCTTGGGGAGCACTCTAGCAACTGGAGATATGACTTCCTAATTTTCTGTTTTGCTTTGAGACAGGGCTTCAAGGGAAGCCTTCGGCTCCTGAGTAAGGGAAGTGCATGTATGTGCCACTAAAGTCATTTTTCTCTGAAACTCTTAAATAAACTCAGTGTACCAAATCAATTTACTACAATATAGCTAAATAATGATGTCTTCTATAAGACAGAAAAATTAAGTTTAACTTAAAAAAAAAAAAAAAACAGTATCATGGTCTCACTATTTAGTGTAGGCTGACCTTAATGTGAGAAGACAAGTGAAGTATCTAGCACTGGGCTCAGGGGGCACTGGTCACTCTCCTGTTTCCTATCACAGACCTGTAGAGCAAAGGCTTGACCCTGAGGTGTCCCCAGGCAGACCCACAGAGCAAGTCCCTTACCAGTGTCCTCGTCGTCCTCAGCCTCGTCCTCGTCGTCGCTGTCATTCTCATGCTCTGCATGGCAGGCATAGGCTCTCTTCAGTCCATTGAATAGAAGGATGAATGCTGGCAAGATCTGCCCTGACACCTCATTTAAAACCTGGGGTATTTGTTCCATATCTATGAGGGCACACAGCCCAAGAACACACATCTTCCTGTCATGAAGCCTAAAACAGAAATAAAAATGGTAATTTCATTTTTGTCCATTACATAGACTTAGTCCCTCATAAAATTACAATTAATTGTTACTTACCCTAGGAAACAGTCAACGTCATTAAGCCATTGTGTGATAAAATGATTTGTAACAGGTTCAACATTATTTGGGAATCGAAGATTTTCTAAGGTATTAAGCAGTAGGTGTGGATTATAGTACAATGCTGCAATTGCAACCTGCAGGCACATTGTTCGGAGTTCACTTGTTTTAACCTCTCTTGTCAGTCTCTCTAAAGCTGCTTCCACAAATAATGGAATACACTGTAAAGAGAGATCAGAAGATCTAAGATTGTAATTATATTACACCTAGCTTAATCTACTATTTTATTCACTACTTCAACCGAATCTTCTGTCTTAGATGACTAGTATTTGTAATTCAATCCTAGTTTCAGTGACTGGTTTCAGTGACTGGTAATGCAGTTACTGAATTAACTTAGCAAAAAAAATTTTTGTTGTTGTTTTTTGTTGTTGTTGTTGTTTTGGTTTCTCTGTGTAGCCCTGGCTGTCCTGGAACTCACTCGGTAGACTAGACTGGCCTAGAACTCAGAAATCTGCCTGCCTCTGCCTCCCAAGTGCTGGGATTACAGGCCTGCACCACCCCCACCCCCCAGCTTAGTAAAACTCTTTAACCAAAGCTAATTAATTTTACATGACAACAAAATACATTATTAAACACATGGCTATTTTATGTGACAACGCTGTTCATTTGAGTTATAACACATGCTCCCCTCAAAATTTAAAAGTACAACAAAGACCAAGATGCTGAAGCCATGAAGAGAGAAAGAGCTGCCCTGACCTGATCGATGCCCCGGCCTTTACACTGGAGAATGATGACCTCCAACAATTTTGCTGCATGGCATTCTGCATCTTCTCCTGCAACTCCAGTAAGAACCTGACAGGCACAGAATATTAATTGTAAGAAAAAGTTTAAATTAGAAAAATAATCTGCCCTCTTATGTATAACTATGCATTTACATTTCAAATTTAAATGAATATATAAGTTATGTTCATTGTAAAGAGAATAGATGTCATTTGTGTTACGATGTATCTTTCTAGCAACCAAGTTTTGTTTTATATATATATATATATATTATGAATTATTATTCTGGACTCTAAAATGCTAAAAAATATTAAGTTATCTCACAAAGGTATATAAGCTAGGTTAGGTGTTCTACATCATAACACAAATGACATCTATCCTCTTATATATAAGAGGGCAGAAAACTGGCTCTCCTAATAAAGAACAATTAAAAAAAAACCCAACAACAAAACAAAACCACAACCCACACTACGCCAAGGGAGATAGCACATGCTTGTAATCAAAGTCCTAGGCTGTGGCAGAAGGATCTGCCTGAGATCAACTATGAATCCTCAAGATATAAAATAAAAAGCCAAATGGCAGAGTAGTTTTAGTTCTATTTTTGAGGTCTTTTTGTTTGCCTGAAGGTAGGGTTTCCCCATTGACCTCAGACTAGTCTGGAATTTGCTGGCTTTAAATCACAGGGCTGGAATTAAAGGTGTGGGCCACCACTCAGCTGAACCCTTGCATTCCCTTTCTGCAAACTTCTCTAAGGTCTCAACTCAACAAACAAAACAAAACCTCAAGTTACAGTCTATCTATTCAGAGTCTTCTATTTGTAGCACAAGTGCTCTATCATTGAATTATTGTCAACCCATTGACTTCCTATGTTTTCATTTCAATATTTTGGTCATGATATCAAGCTTGCTATATGATATATGATGACTTTGACTCTTAATCCTGCTACAACACACGAGTAACAACCATGAGTAAATCAAGCTCTTCTCCAAAATAACTTTAAAGTCTTATCCAGGCATGCTGTGTTCAGCACAAGTAATAAGTGTCTTATCATTACCTAACAACCTTTGGGCAATATAAAATGTGCTTACCTTTTTACACATACTGTATATCATCTCAAGATACTTGGTATCTGATAGAAGGGTGTCTGTATCAACTGTTACATAGTTATGTAGAAGAGGCATCATGTCTAAAATATAGAAAATCAATTGTATATCATTTTTGTGTATCCCCTCATGTCTTAAGACAGAGTCTCTAATAGCCAAAGCTAATCTTAAATTCATTAGTTACCAAAAAAAAAAAAAAAAAAAAAAAAAGGCCCCGTATGATAGCACATGCCTTTAATCCCAGCACGTGGGAGGAAGAGGCAGGCGGATTTCTGAGTTTGAGACCGACCTGGTCTAGAGTTCCAGGACAGCCAGGGCTATACAGAGAAACCCTGTCTCAAAACAAACAAACAAACAAACAAACAAACAAAACAAATCCAAAAAAAAAAAATAGAGCATATGTTTGTTTTTAAATAGCCAAAACAATGTAGCAGTTAAAGTAGAAGGGTGTACCAGATGTTCAAACTCTAAGCTATGCATAACCAGAATGGGGGCAGAGGAAAAGTAAACACTTTCACATGATTTGACTGTACCTGTAAAGTAATCAAAGCCATCTTGTTGAAATACCTCAAACACAAGGGGCAGTAACTGCCACATCTGTGGAGATACTTGTTGACATGTCAGACTATGTGCCAAAGAAAAGATCTCCTCATAGAATTCTAGAAGAGAAAAGCCCAAGTTGTCATAAGATGCTTATTCATCCTAAGTAATATAAAACAGTAAAACCAGGTGTAATACCTAAGACATGCTGCTGTAAAACGGTCCCAATGACTTGTAAGCAGATTCCCTCAAGCTGCTGGGTTATCTAAAAGAAAAGGACAGGTAAGGAATCCAAACTAATGTCATATTTATGTTAAATAAAATAACAATCCTCCCCACTAATCTGTTCTGAAACAACAGACAAAAAATTCTGAACAAATCTAACTTTGATATTTAATGGCACATTACAAGGAAAAGACAAAAAAAAAAACCCACTTATTTACAAAATAACATAGTTGGACAGTATATTATGTCTTTTGATTATGTGCAACACACATTTTAGCTCAGTCCGGTCAAAACTAGGAAGTCACTGTGGTTGATTTATACTGTAATTGTCTGAAAGTGTTGCTACCAATGCCAGTAATTTTAGGTAATGCCCATGTTTTGTCCTTTGATTTCTAAACCTGGGTCTTACAATGTAGATCCTCCTGCTTCTATAATGATTAATGTTTATGTCACCATGCCCTGTCCATTTCACATCACCTTAAGTCTCAACTCCATCAATGAATGTGAAATACCACCTCCAAGGAGACCCCCCCCAAATCTGTGAAAAATGCACAAGGCAAAATTTGATAGGACATAGCCAGGTTCACGCCTTTAATCCTAGCACTTGGGAGGCAGAGGCAGGCGGGTTTCTGAGTTTGAGTCCAGCCTGGTCTACAAAGTGAGTTCCAGGATAGCCAGGTCAACACTGTCTCGAAAAAAAACCACCCCCCCCAAAAGTTAATAGGACATTAATTTCAAACATACAGCATGTTAATAAATCCTTTTTCAACTTTTAAAACATATTCATTTGCTAAATAAAAAACAAGGATATGATTTTAACATGGATTCTGCCTCTTTTTAATACCAAATATGATGCAAAATGGCTTAATGAAGTTTACACAACAGTTTGTTGTAGACATCTGGAAACATATATACAGAGTCCAATTACTGACATAAAGTTCATTACACTGGAAGCAGTGTTAAAATTAGTTCTAATTAGCCAAGCATTGTGAAGTCATGAAGCCGGGTTGTAAGGTTGCAGGGAGCACATAAAAGTAGCATTCGCCATATACACAGACACACAAATCAAAGCAGATGAATGGCTTCATAAAACCAGCATGAGTTTAACTTTATGATTCTTGTTTAGTTTTTACCTCTTTGTGATCTTCAACCACACTCAGAAGTGTGTCAATTGTATTTAAAATTCCCATAGCAGTAACTGCTTTGTCATCACTTCCTTCCTCATCTGGCCCAGTCTGGATTACTTGGTTAAATGTCATTGCCTAGAATCATGAGAATGCAATGTATTCAATGTTTTGTTCTGGGGTTTGGGGAGACACATATCCACAAGCAGACAGGCAGGGACACACACACAATCCCAGGCAGGCCTCAAACATACTGACTGAAACAAAGAGGCAACATACTGCTAAGGATTTTCATTGACAAAATGTCCAGCAGGGAGCACAACCACTTCTTTAATGGTTTAACCAGATAGAGGGATCTAGAGTCAATTGGCACTGCTCTTTGATGTCTTTCTTGACCTTTTCTATCATGTTTGGCGGATTACATACTGACACTATAAGTGTAATGGGGCAAGTCACAGGAATGTATATATCATTATGTTATCCTTAATATAATCAGTACCAAAGGACCAAAGGACCCATCCCAAAAATTCATTGCTAGCATTAGCCCAGCGACATGTTGAGATCCTTTATTTGTCTATGCCCAAATATCAAGTTCCTGTTATGTATTTTTACAAATTTCACTTAATATTAGTGTTTTGCTTTCAAGAATCTCTATGGAACACTTATATGCCTGGTGCCTGCTGACATAACCAGAAAAGGGCATCAAACGATCTAGAGTTGGAGCTGCACACAATTCTCAGCCTACATATAAGTGCTGGGAGTCAATCTGGGAGAGTAAACATTGGTCTTAACCACTGAACCTGTGTTGCCATTCTGAGTATTCAGGAAACTCACAGATACTGAACCTAAAAAGCCTGTCCTGTAACAACATAAGATATCCAACTCTGACAAGTTATTCAGACTTTTTCTACATAACAATGTCTACATCACAGAACCATGTGAGAAAAAAATGAGTTAAATATTAGTCAAGTGGTTTATACCACGTGGTACACAGTAAGTTCCAAAGAATATTTGCTTTTAGGGAAGGCAAGTCACTTGTGACATACTATAGGGATCGAACAGAAAACAAAGTCAGCATTTATCCAATAGCAAATAAAACAACATACCAGATGTTGTGTCATTTCTACAGCAATAGGAGTAACTTCTTCACTATATTCACAGATCATTTTCTGAATTACATTTGTAAGATCATCATTTTCTGTTTCTCTTATAATATGAAGAAGAGCCTGCATTACAGGTCTGATAAATGGAGTGATATATTCTTTAGCTGCAATAAAAGGGGGAAGCATTATCAAACAGACATCTAATAAGTTGGATACAGAAGCAGCAAAAACAAAGATGCTTTTCATAAGGGCTATTAAGCTAGTTTCTAGAACTCTATTTAACAGTTGTGTGTAAAGGTGTTTGTCACAATGGAAACCATTTACCTTTTTCTTGATTGCTGATCAACACCTGTAGTGCAATGGCAGCTTCCACTTTCACAGGCATTTCTCTGTCATCTATCAGACATCTTCTTGTTAGCTCTAAAGCTGTTTGGAGATTTTGATCACTTTTGAACTTCACTTCACAAAAATAGTGAAGAACCCAGCAAGCCTTAAAAGGGAGGAAGAATGGATGAATATATGATTCTGAAGATAATACAATAGACTAACCGAACTAAGCTCCTTCAAAATTTTTGTTTGGGAATTTGGAGGCTGGCCAGTGGGAGATGTGTAAAAAACACAACACTAGACCAGTACTATGATCCCAAGTTATTCTTTGGCTGCATTCTTTTGTGTGGATAGCAAGATCTGAATGTAAAACACAGGCAGATACTGCTACCAGACATAGACAAAAACTATGCACACAGCACTTTCTACAGCAGCCAGACAAAGATGCACAAAAGTCTTAATTTTCAGTCATTCTTTACAGAAAGTTACATAATGTTAACTTACCCTTGCTCTCATGTAGCCTAGCTCACTGCTGAAAAGAGGAAATACATGATTTTGCAACATGTATTCCATTTGATCTTTGTAGATCTTTTTCTGTGAATATAAAAAAATTGATACAGTTCCAAACTTAGTTTTCTCAAGTTTGTCAAATACACATGACAAATAGTGACACAAATTGGTTCTCATTCCTTAAATTACATATTATCCATTCACCCACTTTTATTTGAGATTGTCCTGTAAGTCATGATCTTACTGCCTTCTTACCAAGGATTAAACACACAACAATCACCACAGTTCCAGCAATTAGAAAGCAAAAAGCCCAAGTTTCTATAGAAACTCGTCTAATTAGATACTTAGGAGGATGAAATGATAGTACATTTGTAAAAGCATTAAAATTTGAGTTTAAGCATCAGTATTTAAAAAGCTGAGTACAGTGCCTATTGTTTACAATGGCAGCCCATGGGAGGTGGAGCTGACCTCCAAGAGTCACTAAGACTTCAGACAGTGGTGGCGCATGCTTGTAATCCCAGCACATTGGAGGCAGAGGCAGGTGGATTTCTGAGGTCAGCCTGGTCTACAGAGTGAGTTCCAGGACAGCCAGGGATATACAGAAAAACCCTGTCTCGAAGAAAAAAAAAAAAACAAAACCAAAACCAAACCAAACCAAAACAACAACAACAACAACAACAAAAAACCCAAAAAACAAACAACAACAAAAAAAAACAACCAAAAAAAAAAACCCCTTCAGACATCTCATTGACAGCTCCCCGCCCCCCAAATGCACACACAAGAAAAACAATTCTAAAAACATTGCGATTTAAAAACAAAACTCAAGAGAGATGTCCAGGGCTACATAGAGAAACCTTGTCTCAAAAGGGGGTTGGGGGAGAGACAGAGAGAAGACAGAGAAATATCACAAGAAAAATGGCTCTGATCATAAAGTTCCTCCGTTGGCTAGTGAGTTGGCTCACATGTGTAAGCCTTGTACCCATGAGGTAAAGTGTTAAAAGATCACTTTTAAACTTAATGTTAACCTAAGATGGCTATAAAAAAAAAAGGAAAGAAAACACCTGGAACAATAACACATAACTGGAAACTCAGCATTTCAGAGACTGAGAGAAAAGTATCACAAGTTGGAAGCGAGGTGGAAAAAAACACATCAAAACCAAAACAACTAAAAAGTAACCACAGAAGCATGAGAGAAATTAATACCACACTTTTTTGTTTTGGCTTTCTGAAGCATGAGGATTAATTTAGTCTCCTAGATAACATGCAAACTAAAAATACACCCCTGCGCAAACCTCTAAGGGAATATTCAGAACTTTTAATTACTTTTTATCACATTTATTTATTTTGTATATGTCTGCCTTGGAGCCATGTAGATGTCAGAAGACCACTTGTAGAAATGAATTCTGTCCTACCACTCAAGGCCCAAAACTGAACCCAGTTCGATCAGATTTGTTGGTTCATTAGCCATAGTTATAAACTTTCAATACACTAACTACAAAGTATAGATATTATACCAAAAGGAAAAAAAAGAGCAAGCAGCTTAGGAACTGCCAAGAAGGCTCAGCAACTAAAATCATTCATTGCTTTCCCAGATAACCTATGTTCAGATCTGAAAACCCACATCAGGAATTTACAACAGTCTGTTACTCCAGATACATTATATTCAGGTTTCTTCAGGTAGGCACTGCACATGAGCTACACTTAAAAACACACATGGAAATACATAATATATATTAATATATCATTAAAATACAAACACACAATATATAGTTAAACATACATTTAAATATAACAATATATAAGTCCTTCTATCACTCACTCATACACAAATATATACCTTCAGAAGTATTTCAGCTAAAGAGCCAATCATATGCAAGGCTCCATCTTTTTTACGAGGATCAGCATTAGGTTCAGTAAGAATCTGGTAACAAAATCCCATAGTCTTTTGCAGTACCTGAATAAAAAACAAAGAATAGGTTATAGAATAACCCACAGTCCTTGAAGAACAAACTAAAACAAACAAACAAACAAACTCTCAATATTAACATTTAAAACAAGTTAAACTGAAGATATTTAAAATAATGAAGTGGAAAAAAATAATGAAGCGAATATTATCTACTTGGTAACTCACCTCTTTCCTTTTACTGCAGGCTGTGAACAAAAGAGTTTGAGCAGCAGTAGTAGGAGAAATGAAATCTTCAAACACATCTAGAGAATGATAAAGTGAAAATTTAGAGACAACAATTTCTGCTTTGTTTTCCAACACTGCTGAACTTCCTCCTGCATGGAACTCTCCACTATGAGGATTATAGACATGGAATATACTGCCTGGTTTACTAATTCACTTTGCAAAATATTTCTGAAACGTGCAAATTATAGTTTGTAAAAATCAACACCCTTGATCCAGATGTGGTGGTGCATGCCTGTAATCTAGTACTCAAGAGGCTAAGAAGTCTACACCAACCATGTTTAATGGGACAAGGGTGTATTTTACAGTAGAAAGCTTGCATGGCATACACAATGTCCTATATCTGATCCCCACCACTAGGAAATAAAGCATATCAATGCTTCAAATGTTCCCTATTATGAGAAAATTAATGTATGCATAAATCTAAAATCCTGTTACTTTCAAGGTTAACAGGAGAGAGCCTCAGCTATTTAATGAGGCCAATTCCTTAAAAACAAGAAAAAAATAATGCAAATTATTGTTGTTCTTTCTCTGAGATAGAATCTTACTCGATCTCCCTGGCTAATTCTAAATTTCAAATGATCTTACTACCACCTGAGCTTCCTAAGTAACCAGGACCCACCAAACCCAGATTCCATGTTTTTCCTTTAAGAAATTAAATGTTTGTCTACCAACTTTTACTAATGTTCTTAAAACACACTACTAGAAAAAACTTTCACATGATAGTTATAACAGACAAGATCCAAGTAGAAGACAACATTAGTCATATAATTTTTAAATTGTTTGCAGCCTTCCATGCGAATACCAATATGCATCATTTCAGGTCCCATCCATACAACTAACACTCAAAATAACAGTATGCCATATTTTAGAAAAACACCCAGTTACCACACCTTAAAAAGATATGTTTGCTTAAAAAAAAAAAAAAAAAAAAAGGTAATAAGCTGGGCATGGTGGCACACGCTTGTGATCCCAGCGCTTGGGAGGCAGAGGCAGAAGGAGGATTTCTGAGTTTGAGGCAAGCCTGGTCTACAGAATGAATTCCAGAACAGCCAGGACTACAAAGAGAAACCCTGTCTCAAAAAAAAAAGTTAATAAATTAATAAATAGGCCTAAAAGAATGTATAAGAGAAATTATAATTTATGAAGTTAAGGGAAGTCACAAACAACCTTTCCATAAATTTAACCCAAAATACTTTGTTTCTAAATGTGGAAAGCATTAAACATTTCCTTTAAAAAAATCATTTTATTAGCCAGGCAGTGGTGATGCATTAATACTAACACTTTTCCTTCCTAGTTTTGAAGATTGTAAGGCACCATACCCAGAAAGCAAGGTAAAATTTCTTACCAAACTTCATGCGTATATATTCATAAGGATCTTCTTGCCAGAGTTCCTCATCAGCATCTGTATAGCACATCAATGGAAAAATAACATCTTGGATAATGCCCTGCAATTTAAAAGTTAAGAAAGTAACAGCCTTCAGCTTTCAAATTTAACCTGTCCAAACTACTTTAAGCCCCAAAACAAAAAGAATATACAAAATTTAATAGCAATATTCAGTAATTTAAAGCATTTTCAACCTAACACATAAACTGTATATCCAATTATAACAATTATGCATCAAGACGTATTTGTACATATATGTTATTTATGCTGAATAACATAGGTAAGTTATCCAATATGAACTGTACACAACTGGAGTATTGTTGTAAAGCAGCCCAGGCTCTAGTGCTCAAGAACAGTAAAACCAAGGAAAAGTGAAGCAAATGCTAGAACCCTTAAAGCTAGTAAATTATCAAAATAATAGTTAGACAATTGTGTTGGAATCTATTTGAGGAAATACTCTTTTGCTAAGTCCAAACCACTAAATAAAATATTAAGTGACATAGTCTAATGGTCAGAGCTTAAGTATTAGCTTGAAGATTGAATTTTAGACTAAAATGTAGCTGGATAGATACTGACAAAATACCTTTCAATACTATAAAGTGTTCATGTTTTTTCACTGTATTATTCAAAATCAAATAAGCAAACAAAAAGACAAAATCAACTACAAAACAATTGAAAACAAATTTTCAATCTCTATGGCAATTACTTTATTTCTATTATAATTACTAACAAGCACCATCAGTCAATCAAGGAAACAAACATCGCAGAGAGAAGGGTATTACTTGTATATGCGGCTTCAGGTTCTTCCATGTGAGCGCGTGGGAAACTCCTTGATTAATATAATTTAATGTCTGCTGTAAAACCCGAGGCGCCATATATTGTTTCTCCTTGTACTGATATAACACTTTCAATAAAACCTTTGGGGAAAAAAAATTGAATCTAAAACAAAATTCAGATAAATTTAACTAGGAAAATTACATACATAGACATCACCACAAAGAAAAAAATTCAACATTCCCTTAAAGACACTTAAAATCTTTTGTGAATATATTTGTTTTAAAGCATTCAAAATAATAAACGGTATGATAAGATGGCTCTGGGGTAAAGATACACGCCTGACAACCTAAGTTATAACCTTGGAACTCACATTGGACTGCAGCATGTTGTCCTCTGATAACATTCGTGCAACGGAATTCAGACTCAAAAAAATATTTTAAATGCAATAAAATAAACTGAAGACTGTGTCAATGCTATGATTTCTAGTTGAGCAAATGACACAACACCTATGCTACCCTGAACACACTAATCCTCACTATTCTGCTTCATTTCCTTTCACAAAAGATTTATAGGCTTCTCACTATCTAGCCTTAGTCAGCAATTCTAGTTCTAGGCGATATTTAAAAATGCTGAATTTCAAACTGGAGAGAGGCTCCATTAGATATAGATAAAAGCTATTGCAAAAAATGATAAGATAGTGTCTTTTCCTTATTTTATTTATTTGGGATTCCACTATGTATCACAATCTGACATAGGTATAACAATAATATGTACAGATAAAGGAACGTATCATATACACACATTTACCTACACTTACAAATATAACCCTTTAAAAAAGGGCAGAATCTGGAGACATGGCTTAGTGATTAAGAATACTGACTGCAGCCAAGTGGTGGTGGCACACACCTGTAATCCCAGCACTCTGGGAGGCAGAGGCAGGAGGATTTCTGAGTTCGAGACCAGACAGACAGAGTGAATTCTAGGACAGCCCAGGGCTATACGAAGAAATCCTGTCTCGAAAAAACCAAAAAAAAAAAAAAAAAAAAAAAAAAAAAAGAATACTGATTGCTCTCCAGAGGACCTGGGTTCAATTCCCAGTTTATGACATTTCACAACTGCATTAACTCCAGTTCCAGGATATGTGAAACTCTCTCGTACAAACATACATGCATGCAAAACACCAATGAACATTGATATTCTATGTAACCCCTGTGAAAGGGTTGTCTGACCCCCCACCAAGGGCACCTAGCATGCTCAAGTGGTATACAAACATGCATGCAAAACACCCATAAACATAAAACCTTTAAATAAAAAACTTCAGGTGGTGGCGCAGGCCTTTAATCCCAGCACATGGTAGGCAGAGGCAGGTGGATTTCTGAATTCGAGGCCAGCCTGATCTACAGAGTAAGTTCTAGGACAGCCAGGGCTATACAGAGAAACCCTGTCTCAAAGAAGAAAAAAAACAAACAAACAAAAAAAAAACACCACTTCAAAGTATCAGGTTTATAAATAAACAATGTTAGACTTACTTGCTGGACACCAACAGCAAAGGCCTTCAGAAAGACTTCAGCAAACTCATTATACTCCTTAGAAACATTCCCAGGGCTCCCATATCTATATGAACATGAATGTAACCATTATTGCCTTATAATGCTTGATATTTATATTCGTAATAGCAAAAGCAGCAAAAATAAATTCAAATTACTATGCATGAGCAAGAGCATACCTTTCAAAAAGTCTTGCTAAAATATGTAAAGCCCACTTCTTACATTTCCACCAGGGTAATTCAGGTCTGTCATCTTCTTCAACTTGAAGTGTTTCCTTTAAAGAGACATTTATTTAATAATATTGAAAAACTGTTTTGTCATAAGAACTGCACCAGGTACTACAAGGCAGTGAAAAATGCACACAACACAAACATGAACAAATTATTATATTAAGTAAAAGAAACTAAACTGAACAAAATCTACTTTGTAAGAAATGAAAATGGGAGCCTGAGAAATGGCTCAGAACTTGATGGCACTTATTAAATATTAATTAATATTAATATCTATTGTGGCATGTAGAGTTCTTAGATCAAAGCACCCACATCAGGCAGCTTATAGATAGATGCCTTAATAACTTTAGCCTCAAAGTGCAAATTCCGTCTTCTAGCCTCCACAGGCACTCCCCTCCGCTCCCCATGCAATCACAGACTCTGAAAACAGTGCCACCCATGGTCACACATGCCTTTAATCCCAAGCACTTGGGAGGCAGAAGAAGGTGGATCTCTGTGATTTCAAGGCTGGTCTAGTCTACAAAAGCAAAATCAAGTCTTGGGGTATGGTTGGGGGAAATAAAGAGCTAGACAGGAAGTACTGAACCCTACATTATAATAACCTACTGAATGGTTCAGCTATAGCTTGTCATTGACTATAAACCATAACACAACAAAATTCAAAATATGAGACATACTTCACGTTTATTTAATATACATAGAAAATCATATACTAAGCTAGTATTCTACATAATAGGAAAACTAGTTTTGTATGCTTCTTAAATCACCTAATTTTTTTTAAACAAATCTGTTTATATTTGTCCTTAGAAAACTGAGTTTGATCCCCAGCACTTGGAAAAAACATAATGAAGATTAAAAAGAATGTGATTTCATTCCTCCCATTAATAAAAATGACTGTCATAATTACATACTGTTTTGTGTGTACATTTAAAATAAAACAAAAAAGGTTTACTTTTATAGTGCTTAAATCACTATGTACTTAATAAATTTATTCCCTACCTGTTTGAGAAAGTAAGATTAGGGGAAATATCATGGCAACTGTAAATAATCACCAATTAAGTGTAAAAAGAATACAGTTGGATAACTCTCAATGTATTATACACCAAGTTGCATACATAAAAAGGGTAAGGTCTCTGTCATGGAGTTACATACATTATCAGGGCAGGAGAGACACTAGTTAATAAGGATTTGTTAAGACGTAAAGAGACTACTAATGGTACATAATGTTCTCCATGGCACCAGGCATGTATGTGGTACACAGGCACACATACAAACATAACACCCATGTATATAAAAGTATTTTTTAAAGACAGAATTATTATCAATAGCATGGGTCTTTTTTTTAAATGAGACAACTACAAAATGTTGTAAATAAGAAAATTGAATCATTTCCTGTTCATGGTCATCTGACAGATAAGTTACAATCTAACAGCAGAGTTAAAATGGAAATAATAGGAAAATTTGAATGAAATACATAAAGCAATTTATTTTTCTGAAATAACTCCTTGAACATACAGAAACAGAAGAGCAAAGGAGTGGGAAACAGACAGAGAGAGACAGACACTTAAGAACTTACATTAGGTACATCCCTATTCACAACAGTTTTCAGTATTTCTATCCACTCAGTCAGGTTCTGTTGGTTTATCAGCTCCAGGGGTAGTGTATACTAATGAAAAAAAAAAAAAAAAAAAAAAAGAAAAAGAAAAAGAAAAAAAAAACAAACAACAAGAATTAGTATTACTAAAGTCCCAAGTAAATCCCATTCTTTTATTTTACTATACCTAACCAAAGGTAATTAATGCCCTCAATCCCTGTTTCCAATTAACACACAAACTAATTTCCTTAGTGAACACTGGCAATTACAGGAATACTCTTGTTTGGTTTATCTTACACAAGAATCACATCTTATTTTCACCTTTAAGAGTTATTTATCACAGATTTCTAGTGAGCACCTTTTTATCAATCTAAAGAAATCCCTAGATTACGATCCTACAATCTGTTTATTTTCCATTTCCTCTGTTTTATTATGTATATAATTGATTCATTTATTCAATTACTTTTGTAGTGATAGATAGGGATCAAACCTTGGGCATTGGTTATGTTAGGCAAATACTCTTTTTTTTTTTAAAGATATATTTATTTTATATATGTGATTACACTGTCACTGTTTTCAGACACACCAGGAGAGGGCATTAGAACCCATTACAGATGGTTGAGAGCCACCATGTGGTTGCTGGGACTTCAACTCAGGACCTCTGGAAGGGCAGTCGGTGCTCTTAACCCCTGAGCCACCTCTCCAGCCCCCTAGGCAAATACTCTTATCACTGTTTCCCCAGCCATGTTCTCTTTTTATAGAGGAAGTGCTTAGTAAGTTTAAATGGATCTTTACTGGGCATCTGAAAACAGAAATCATGCAATTTAAGATTTCTGTTAATTTTGAGATTGGATCTCATGATGTTGTTAGTACTGGTGCCCAGAAACTTGATAAGTATATAAGGAAAAAAGGCCCAAACTGTGGAAAGCCTTGACTTTCGTCACTCAAAGTGCTGAGATTAAGGGTAAGCACCATCATACCAGTTCATTCAATTGAAGATTAGGGGACAATCACTTAACTGCCAAGTCTGTGTCTGTCTGTCTGCCCGGAGCCCCCGCACACCCTGTGTGTGTGTGTGTGTGTGTGTTTATTCAGAGAGAATACAGGATATATTTGATTTCAAGGAAATTCAAGGAAGACTACTCCCAGGAGACTGCCTAGCTGTTAGATGGACTCTTTCCTAGGCTGGCCCCATATGTGCTCCTGACTCTACCTCCTCATTGGTGGTATCCAGGCATATTCTAGTTTTTATGTCTTTCCCTAATACAAAATCTTCTGCTATGCTATCCAGACAAAACCCACCATGCAGCACAGGCTAGCTTCAAACTCATGATTCTCAGGCTGGAGAGATGGCTCAGTGGTTAAGAGCACTGACTGTCCAGAGGTTCTGAGTTCAATTCTCAGCAACCACATGCTAGCTCACAATCATCTGTAATGAGACCTGATGCCCTTTTCTGGTGTGTCTTAAGACAGCTACAGAGTACTCATACATAACATAAATAAGTAAATCTCAAAACAATCTCCTGTCTCAACACCTGGAAGCAGGGTTAGAGGTACACACTACCATATCCAAGTTAGACTGTAAAATGTAACACAAATGCTACTAATTTTCCTTTAATGTGGTAAAGGATAAGCAGTCTTTACATGTATATGTAATGCATGCTCCTTACAGGTAAATACAATAGTACAAGCCTCTAATTCCAGCACTCTGGACACAGATGCAGGAGGAGTAAAGCATTTCAGGGCAGCATGGGCCATGTGAGAACCTGCTTTAGAGAATAAAAAATTAGGGGGGGTGGGGGAGATGATCCTTGCTTTGAAAAGTACTATAGCTAGGTCAGCGGTAGCACATTCCTTTAATCCTAACACCTAGGAGGCAGAAAATAGGGGGATCTGTATGTTTGAGGTCAGCCTGGCTTACAGAGTAAGAACCAGGATGGTCAGGGTTACACAGAGAAATGCTGTCTAAAAAAACAAAACAAAAAAAGTACCTGAACAAGAGCATAGAAGATCTTGAATATCTGCTTTTGGATGAGGACAGACTGGTCAGATTGGTCAGAAAGCAGCTGAATAAAGCGATCCTTCAGAACTGGCAGGAAGTGCTGCATGGCTGCCACTAATGGACTTCGCTCTTCTGGTTTCTTGTACCTGTGGGTAGTAATACAAATTAATTCTGTAAGAATGTATACACACAATGCACATACTTCCATAACTGATACACACACATACACATATAAATCTGCCTGCTTTCAAGAGTCCTAGCAATAGTCTCTAACCAAACTAAGTACACTGCTGTGGAAAAATGCCAGCATCTGAAAGGTATTTTAAAAGGTTAATAAGGCAGGTGCTCACTTCCAGCATATACATACTGAAACTGAAATGACAGAAAGACAGCTGGCTGGCAGGGCTCTTGTTTGTGAAAAATATACACCTGAAGCACTCCATATTCAGGGTGGGAGATGGAGACAGATTTTCTTTGAAAGTTTACTTCCTAGGCTGAATGTGACAGTGCATACCTTCAATGCTAGCACTGGAAGGCAGAGGTAAGCAAATATCCAAGTTCTAGGACAGCTCTACTACAAAATGAGATGCTCCCAATCAAAAACTTTTTGTTTGTTTTTTTGTTTGTTTGTTTCTTCAAGACTGGGTTTCTCTGTGTAGCCTTGGCCATCCCAGAACTCATTTTCTAGACCAGGCTGGATGGCCTCGAACTCACAGATCTGCCTGCCTCTGCCTCCTAACTGCTGGGATTAAAGCCATGTGTGAGCACAACTTATAGAGACCCTATCTTTAAATTAAAAAAAAAATTAAAAGGATTTCAAGGCTAGGTATGTTAGTATACATCTGTATTCCCCACATAAGTGGGCAAAGCAATAGGACAGTACACTCAACCTGGGCCACATCAGGATCAGATCTCAATTCATTCATCTTACAGAGTTTAATGATAAAGTAGTATGTCAAGAACTAAAAACAAAACAAACAACCAAAAACCCTAAGAGGATTAAAAAGATAGTTTAATCCATAAAATTCTTGCTTTGCAAGCACAAGGACCTGGGTTCATCAAGTTAAAAACCCAGAGGCAAAGATGGGTCAACAGTTAAGAGCACTTACTGCTTTTGCCAAAGGTTCAACCCCTAACACCCACATGGTGACTCACAAGTGACTGTAACTATAGTTCTAGGGGATCTGATGGCTTCTGACCTCTGTAGGCTCCTTCACATGTGTTGCACACACATATACCAGGTATACACATACCCATAAAAAATTAAAAAAAGAAAAAGAAATTCAGGTGCAAAACATGCATATATGCCTAAATGGCAAGGGCACAAGATAGCTCAGGGGATAAGGTGCTGTGATAACCTGAGTTCAATTTCTGAAGCACACATGTTGGAAAGAGAACTAACTTCTAAAAGTTGCATGATCTAGACATGCTTACTATGGCGTGCACATGCTAAGAAAAAAGAGTTATAAAGACAAACAAAAGGCTTTTGGCTAGTGACATGGTTCAGCAGGTAAAATTGTGTACTATTTTCAAATAAGATCTAAGTTTGATTCATAGCACACCAGCTTACAACTGCTTATAACTCTAGCCACAGAGGATCTAAAATCGCTGGCTTCCTAAGAGTACTCACAGACATGTAATTAAAAATAAATGGATACTTTAAAAAAAGTAGAAATGCAGTCACCAGATGTCATTCTATGGCCTCTACACAGTTTAAAGAAGCTAAATATAGAGAAGAAACACCAGGTCTAATGATAAGGAAAGTGGTTATTATTTTAAACATTTTAATAGGGCAAGAAATTATACCCATTATGCATTATTAAATGATTATCATGGGCTGGTGAGATGGCTCAGCAATTAAGAACATCTGCTGCACAGTTGTAAAGTTCCAACCCTAAAACCCATAGTGGAAGGAGAACAAACTACTGACAGTTGTCCTGACATCCACATGCATTCTGCAATTCGCCAACATACACATGCATACCACACACACATTTAAAAAGATTATCATATGCAAAGTCAATAAACAATTATAAGGTATAAAAGAAATTTATGTGATGAGGGCTGGCAACCCAGCTCAGCCTATGGTAAGGGACTGTGCTGCAAAGAGGAGGATCCGGATTTGAAATCCAGCAGACATGTATGTATCCTGCACCTGTGGGTCAAATACCTAACACTGAGGTAACATTCCTGACACCAGAAGATCCAGCGAACAGAGACAGAGAACCATGTGAACTCTCCGGTTGGACTAGTAATCTACAGACAAATCCCTACTAACAATAACGGTAATAAAAATTATATTCTGTAACCCCTTCCCTCTTCCCAGCCCAGTTGGTCATCTACAATAACTGAAATTGAGGCCGGGCAGTGGGGGCGCATGCCTGTAATCCCAGCACTCTGGGAGGCAGAGGCAGGCAGATTTCTGAGTTCGAGGCCAGCCTGGTCTACAGAGTGAGTTCCAGGACAGCCAGGGCTACACAGAGAAACCCTGTCTTGAAAAAACTAAATCCAAAAAAAAAAAAAAAAAAAAACTTATTGAAAGGGAGAATTTCTTTTACTTCACTAATCATACGGAATATATTAGATTTGGAATTGGTTAGCAAGCTAGTCTAAGCCAGTGGCAATTAAAATAATTTATGGTATAAAATACATCACACTGTGAGAAAGTCAAAAAGCTTCCAATGTGTACCATTAATAAAAACATCATGCCTGGCAAAGGCAGGCAGATTTCTGTGAAAAATTAACTAAATTAAATAAAAACAAAAGTTTACTATCCCAAGTCTCCAGTCATATACCAAAATGATGAGCCACTCATAGGAATCCATTAAATCAAAATTTTTTTTGCCTTTCTTTTTTAAGACAGTTTCTCTGTATAATCCAAGATGCACTCAAGCTCAGAGATCTGCCTGCCTTAGTCTCCCAAGTACTAGGATCAAAGGTTTACATTACCACACCTGAATTAATCTTTTCTTAATCAAAAGCCAGTGGTTTTTTCAATATCAAAAATTCCTACCATGCCAAACAAAACAGTCCAGCTGATTTGTGCAACATACCTAAGGACCCACCTTTGATGCTCAACAGCATATAGACTAAGTGAGGTGATATCCAGAACATAAGAGTTAGAGGCAAGGGGTACTGAAAATCAAAGTCATCCTCAACTATGTAGGAAATTGAAGGCCAGCTCTGCACCAATATATGAAAACAATACCTTAACATCTCACCAGGGATATCCTGAACTCCAAACATTTCACAAGGCTAATATACCCCTAAAATCTACCCATTAAGTATTCCCTTTATTACTAGCTCATACTCATACCTTTCCAGCTCTTTTCTCATTTGCTCATATTATTCAGTAAGGTGTGATACAGCTTCCTCAAATGTTCCCTTTGATCTCCTACAAACATTTCCTGAGGATATATGACCTAAAGGCCATCAAAATCCAATTTCCTCACGAATTTTCTTAGCATTCCCAAAGATCCATTGTAAATTCCTGGTGCTCTATAAATACTATGTGAAAATAATCTGAAATTCCTATTGTAGTAGCCTCCTCTATACCACATTTAAAAATCCCTCATGTTCTTTCCTGCTAAGGTTATAGAGAGATTCAAATCTTCTTAATGACACTGCCAACTTGTTTATTCTCTCTGGCTGTAGTCACTCACTTACCAGAACTACAACTGGCACTCTGATAGAAGTTGGAGCGACAGCCGGAACATTCCTTAGCAGGAAGATGGGTAGCTGGTGGGGACACAAGAAAACACCAGTACCAAGGGTGTAAATGGTGTGTTTTCATGCCTACTCAGAACAGCACAGTTCTTTGAAAAGGGATTCCAAAAAAAGTGTAGTTCAGAACTAGAGGACTGATGGTGGCATCTATCTAGTTCTTAGGAATGGAAGTCAGGTTATCAATACTATAATTCTTCCTTATAATTTTTTCCACACCATACTTTCATATGCCTACCAATTTCACTGCTTTGACCACATGCTTGAATGAAAGATCCTTCACCATTCGCCTTACTACTCCTGAAAACACAAACCAACCAACCATCTTCCTTTTAATTCATGTGTATCAGTGTTTTGCCTGCATGTTGTATGTGTTACACACTACTTGTATACCTGCTGCCGACAAACCAAGAAGAGAGGACTTTGGATTTCCTCGGACTGGAATTACAGACGGTTATGAGCCACCATAAATAAGTATGCTGGGAATCAAACCCAGAGCTTAAGATAATTCTAAAATCTTTAGTTTAAAAATTATTTATATGAACTATAGTTCACTGAAAAACAGGAAATTAGGTAGTTTAATGTGACTTTTTCAGAATACATTGACTTCTAAAAGATCAAAAGCTGGACATGGTGGCACGCATTAATGATGTTAGCTCTTGGCAGGGCAGATGCAGGAACTTACAGAAGCATTAATCAGGAACTCACAGAAAAAGTACTCTATTGCTCAATGCACTCCAATCAGCTTCAAACAAGTGCATGCATACTCACAAATCTAAAAGCTGTTACCAGTACCTACTGAGGGGCCCCAATTTTAGAGACAATTTTTGAATAAGAAACAATCATTTTAACAAAACACTGAGGACAGTGGGGGCAAACATAGTTTCTTAGTAGTTAGAGAAAAAATTTCAGGATTAGAATAAGTATCTTGAGCCTGTGTGAGGGCTCAGCAGGTGGGTGTCCCTGCCAGAAGTCTGAGTTTTTATTTTCAGCACTTGCTTGGTGCAGGTGAAGGAAGATGTTCCCAGCTTGTCTTCTAGCCCACATATGTACACTGGACTACTTAACACACATATGCACACACAAAATTAGTAAGTGTGATTTGTAAAGAAAATCCAGATAAGAATCCTACTTCAATGTTAAATTGACATTAATTTACTTATACCAAAAGCAATCCCACAACTCAAAAATTTAACTGGAATATTTAACTGGAATTAGGAAGAACACTTACTCATAATTTTTCACAAGCTGATAAAGGCAAAGAAGAATTCCCAGCCAACAAGCACTGTTTTCAGACTGTAGATAAAAACCAATCTTGTCCACAATGGCGGTCCAGCGGCTTGGATAGTCATGTTTGATGATGTGATGGATGCATGTAGTAAGCTGTACCCTGAAAGTCAAGGCTCAACAGTAAGGAAGAAGAATCTTAACATAGACAAATCTTCACTAAAGCAAAGGAAAATGGGTTTTTTCAAAAAAACCTAATTCCAAATAATCCTTCAAAAAATTGGATAAATATAAAATGCAGATAATTAAAAACAATTCACTCAGCAACATCTATCTCTTCCTACCAATTTAACAGAAACCCAATAGCCATCCAAGCCTGATTGCACATACATAAGTACCAGCAAGCTGGTGTTAGAGACAAGCGAATCTTGTATGTGATGCCAGTTTGAAAAGCCTATTTATTTTCCATTGTAGAAAATACCAACTACACAAGCATCTGCAGTGAAATACTGTGGTTCATACTTCTTGGGAAGTTTAGAGTTCAAGGATAGCCTGGACTACCAGGTTAACCCGATCTACTAAAAAGACCCTTTTCAAAAAACCAAAACATTCAGTCAGAGATATAGTCAATATAATACTTGCTTTGCAAGCATAAAGACCTGATCGCCCGAAACCTATGGATAAAGTCAAGTGTGGCACTGTACACGTGTACAATCATGCGTTATGGAAACAGGGATAGGAGAGGCCAGGAATCTTGCTTGTGGGCCACCCTTGTCAAATCAAGGAACTCTGAGTTCAGTGAGAACCTATATCTAAAAGGTCTTAAGTAGGTAGGAAATAATTTAAGACAGTGTATGTCAGACTCTGTCTTGTCCACACAAAAATAAGTTTGTATGGTCATATAAAATAAGAGTGCTAGCCAGGCACACCATTAATCCATACACTTGTAAGGCAGGTAAATCTCTCTGAGTGCAAGAGACCAGCCTGATATAATACATTCTCAGGCTACCAGACAGCATAATGATAAGGGTACTTCCCTCCCATGAGCAGGCCTTATTTCAATGCCTGCTCTGAAGAGGTGTAGGTCTTTCCAAAAAAAAAACAAAACAAAACAAAACAAAAAAACAAAAACCAGCCTTCAGATTGTGAAACAGCATCCGGCAATTTTTTCTTTCCCGGTGGAGGAATAAAAGAAGCTGGGGTACCATGACAGACAAGTACCTTACTACTGAGCTACACCCTCTGTAGTTCAGCAGTTGCCATTGTGAGACAGGATCTTTCTGCTGGTCATAAACTAACCGCCCCTCCCAACTTCTGCCTCTGAAATGCTGGATTACGGCCATGCACCATCCCAGCTCTACCATCTTTTCTTCTTCTTTCATCCAATCACACAGTGCTGCATAACTTTCATCTTGGCTTTGTAAATATGAAGTACAATGGAAAAACAAGGAATCTTAAGTATATTCTACAACAGTGTGTTACAATTTTAAGTTATAAAAATAACAGGTTCTCTTGACAAACCAAAAAGAAAAAGAAAAAAGCAGGTTGAATGTCTTTAATCCTTGCACTCAGTAGGCAGAGGTAGGTGGCTGAGTTCAAGGCCAGCCTGCTCCACAAAGACTCCAAATACATAAAATATTTTTAAAAAATAAAATTTAAAAAAATGGTTGTATGTTCTGAAAAAAGAAAACTTTAAAAAGAGAAGCATAAAACCTATACTTGTAATAATTAGTAAATTTCAATAAACATACCTGATAAGCTCAGGTGAGTGTATAATGGCTTCTACAATATTTTCTCGAATGCAATGTCGGTCTTCTTCTGGAATAGTATACGGGGAGATGTCCCCTGGTGTGGATTCCCGATCAGGCCAATATTGTGTTATCATATTTTTCAAATAAATAACACCTAAAACAGACAATCCACAAAATAATCTTTACTGTAAAAACAGAATACAGTATCTTTTGAGGAATATCAACATTAGAAAGAGATTCTTTTATAAGTAAACTAACACCCAATTATTTCAAGTCAATAATCAAAACTCAGTTGCAGGCAATTACCCATAAAATTATTAAACATACAGCCCAAAAGAACCCAGAAAATAAACACTGTATACCAAAAATTATCTTCTAAATAAAGCCAGTAATGATTAAACCATATAAATGCAGATCCTACAACTCATTATATGAACATGATAAAGTTTTATTATAGAGGTGGTGCGCGCCTGTAATCCCAGCACCTGGGAGGCAGAGGCAGGCGGATTTCTGAGTTCAAGGCCACCCTGGTCTACAGAGTGAGTTCCAGGATATCCAGGGCTACACAGAGAAACCCTGTCTCGAAAACAACAAATAAAGATAAGAAAAATAACTGTAGTATAAGGGTTCTTAGTGTCTAAACCCAGTATTTCTATCACATAGAACTTCAAATTTTGAGATGTGCTGTACTCAAATCAAAAAATTATAGATTACAATCTCCCAGCCACCATATACCTTTGCGCATTGCTGTCTAGGAGTTAACAAGCTGTTGATGCAAGTATTACCTAGATCATTAACAAGGCTAGCAGATTACAAAGGTATAAACATGAAATTGACTGCTACATTCTGTGGGAGACTAGCTTTTTGACTGGTAAATTCAACCTGAAGTCCTATACCCATTTAAACAAAGGTAACTGTATCTTAAGAATTTAATACTTAATCTTAATAGTATTTTTTTAAAAAGGAATTGTATATATTGTAAGCCATAGGACTGACATATTATACTGTCACTACTGTATAATTAATTTATTCCTCCAAAACATAGCAAGAGGGGCTGGAGAGATGGCTCAGAGGTAAAGAGCACTGACTACTCTTCCAGAGGTCCTTAGTTCAAATCCCAGCAACCACATGGTGGCTCACAACCATCTGTAATGGGATCTGATGTTCTCTTCTGGAGCGTCTGAAGACAGCTACAGTACTTACATAATAAATAAATTAATCTTAAGGAAAAAAAACATAGCAAGAGCAAAATTAGGACCTGACAGATTTTTTTTTTCATTATAATGAACACAAGAATTGAATTCATACTTATTTAACTTAGTAGTATTTGTTTTTCATTATGACTAAATATAAACTGAAAACTACACAGTGTAAGTTTATTAGGATTCAGTATACTTCAAACATACTACTATAAAACCAAAATGAACTCATCATTCAAAGTCTAGAAGATAAAAGAACTATAAATATATATATGCATGCATTAAAATTTCTATTAGCAGGTGCAGAAATAGCTCAGCTGTTAAGGGCAGCTGCTACTCTTCCAGAGGACCCAGGTTCAATTCCTACCACTCACATGGTATCTCACAACCATCTATCTGGAACTTAAGTTCAAAAGTACCCAATACCCTTGTGCAGAGGCCCCAGACATACACATGCTGCACAAATGTATATGCAGGCAGAACACTCATATACATGAAATGAAATTTCAAAATTCTTAAAAAAAAAAATGTCTATTAGACCAAAAATGTAACCTTAAGATTAATGATTATTTTAAATTTGTATTAAGTTCATGGGTGGGTGGTTAGTTGGCCTTTCTATTCATCCATCTATTACCAGTGCTGGGGATAAAATACAGGGAATTAGACACTAAAATGTACTCTACAACTGAAGTACACTGAAGTACCAATTCCATAGTTTAATTGCTTCCCTTTTATAAATATTAAAATAATTCTCCAGTATAATTTTATCTTCTAATAATATCTAGTTAACATTTGGGAACTAAAGACTATATAAGCTTCCTTTCGAGTTACAGGTCCTGCAAGAATACTAAAACTAAAATCTTTGCTTAGAGCTTAAGAGCACTGGTTCAATCCCTAGCACCCACATGATAGTTCACAACTGGCCTCAGGAGACATATTATACCCAGGTAACAACACACACACACACAAAGCTTTTGGAAAATAGAAGTATTCAATTGTCACTTTATAGATGGAAAGATGGTTTGGCAGTAAGATCACCAATGATCTGGGTTCAATTATCAGCATGCACAACAGCACTTCTCAACTTTTAAGTCTAGTTCCTGCCCCCTGTTAGTCTGAGGGCAATGGGCACAATAATGCACAGATAAGAAAACAAGTAAGTCTCAAATTTTTTCATTTAAACTCTACTGCCAAATATCAAGATACTTGCTGTTGCTACAAACACCAAAAGTGAATGGATTCTTAATATAGATCACTCAAGGGCCATAACAAACCTTTCGATCAATATTTTGTTTTTACACTCAAGGAAGTAATTCAAGAAACTTACCTGCCTGTCTCACAGGTAAATCCAATTGTTCTGACATAGTAATCTGGAGCAGTGTTGAAACGAAATTCAGAGACTTGTGTGCCTATAAAAAGTAAACAAAAAGACTTTAAATTTCTGCATATGAACATAACTTATTTGTTTAGACACATCTTGAACCCATCATCTTCCTTCCTTAGCTTTCTAAGTGCTGGGATTACTGGGACATATTGTTTATAAAAACTGATTCCTTGGAATGATTGTACTGTGCTCTGTCCAGTAGCTAACATCTTTAATTCCAGTACTCAGGGAAGCTGAGGCAGAAAGTTAAAGCCAAACTGAGCTAAAAAGAGACTCAGAAAAATCTCAAAAATCAACAGCCAGGCGTGGTGGCACACGCCTTTTATCCCAGCATTTGGGAGGCAGAGGCAGAAGGATTTCTGAGTTGGAAGCCAGCCTGGTCTACAGAGTGAGTTCCAGGACAGCCAGGGCTATACAGAGAAACTGTCTCAAAAAAACAAAACCGCCAAAATAATCAATAGACTCAGATTTAGCTCAGTTGGCCTGGTTGGTGCTTGCATAACACACAAAACCCTGGGTTTGATCCTTAGCATCTCAAAAACCAAGTGTGGTGGTGCATGCAGTCCCTGCACTCAACCATTCTATAACCCAAATTAAGGGATCACAAACCTCTTCTGGCCTCCAGGGACACTGCACATGTGGTGAACTCATAAACATACAATAAAAATAATTTGTAAAAATTGGAGAAGAAATAGGTCAGGTTAGGACCACTGGCCGTTCTTCTAAAGAACCTGTGTTCATTTATTAGCACCTACATGGAAGCTCACACACCTGTTCTTCCAATCCAGGGGATACAAGACTGGCCTTCCCAGGCACCAGACAAGCAAGTGGTAGACTGACATACAAAACAAGCAAGCACTTAAAGATAATTTTAAGGGCTGGAGAGATGGCTCAGCAGTTGAGAGCACTCACTGACTTCTGGAAGTTCTGACTTCAAATCCCAGCAACCACATGGTGGCTCACAACCTTCTGTAATGAGATCTGCTGCCCACTTCTGGTGTGTCTGAAGGCAAATACAGTGTGCTTACACATAAAAAATAAATCTTTAAAAATTTTTTTAAAATATTTTAACTGTCAGGCACTAATAGAACACACCTGTGAAACCTACACAGAGAAGCTCTGTCTCCAAAAAATAAAAACCCAAAGAGAATTATGAACCAAGAGCTTAACTATTAGTCATAACAGTAGTAACAATAATATGCACATACTTTCCAACTAGGACAGTTTGTTTTAGAAATTACTTAAAAGCTGGAAAAATGGCCCAGCGGTTAAGAGTACTGACTATTTTTCCAGAGGTCCTGAGTTCAATTCCCAACAACTACATGGCAGCTCACAACTATCTGTAATGGAATCCGATGCCCTCTTCTAGTGTCTGAAGACAGCTACAGCGCACTCATATACATAAAATAAATATCAGAAAGGAAGAAAGAAAGGAAGAAAGAAAGAAAGAAAGAAAGAAAGAAAGAAAGAAAGAAAGAAAGAAAGAAAGAAAGAAAGAGAAAGGAAGGAAGGAAAAGAAAAGAAAAGAAAAAAAAAGAAAAGAAATTACTTAAAAGACCAAAAAAAGTTTTCTGATGGAGGAGTCTGGAAACAATGTTCAGAAATAGCACAAGAGGAAGGAAAAGAAGAAGGAAGAACAGATCATCAACCTTGGACCTTAGGTAACTGAACGAGAGAATGTATTTGCTGTCTGCCACATCTCTGCATCCTTCAATGACACCCTTGTCCATGTTATCAATCTTTCTGGCAAGGAAACCATCTGCCGAGTAAGCAGCAGAATGAAGGTAAAGGCTGACCGAGATGAGTTCTCTCCTTGTACAACCACGGTGGCTGCCCAGGATGTACAGGTGGGAGGAGCTGGGCATCACAGCCTTGCATATCAAACACCAAGCCACAGGAAGAAACAGGACTAAAACCCCTGGGCCTGGAACCCAGTCAGCCCTCAGAGCTTTTTCTGGCTCTAGGATAAATATTGGGCAGATTGAAGATGTGACCCCCCCATTCCCTCTGACAGCACTCAGGGGGGTTGTCATAGTCCCTGTGGAAAGGACTTCTCACATTATTTTCTGTCAATAACTTGCTTTGCGTAAGCCTAAAAAAAAAAAAAGCCTACATCATTAAGGTGCAGCTGCTGACGGAAAATTAACAGACTATCCACCTACTACAATAAACACATTTTTCTATTAAATTGTTTTATTTACATGGTTGTTTTACCTGCTTATATACCTTGTCCTGCAGAGCCCAGAAGGGGGCACGTAATTCCTGGAAAGTTCAGCTAGTGTTCTTAATCACTGAGCCATCTCTCCAGCCTGTTTCCATAATTTTTAAACTACTCTGTAGCATTGACTTAGCCTAATTTAAAGACAGAATTACAAATACTAATATAGTATTATTGTTTCTATCTTGAACAATGTTTAATTCAATATACAAAATCCCCAAGTATATTCTAAATATCGTTTTTATGAACAATGTTGTCACTAAGTTCTTGTCTCATAACCAAAATACTCAGGGAGTTTCTCCCTCCCAAATTCTGAACAGTACCCTTTGCTAAGAAATGTTATATATTTGGTGTGTGGTAAAGGATAGGTGGAGACCAGAGGACCAAGAGATCAATGTCATTCTCAGCCACACAGTCATTTCAAAACTAACCTAGAATACTGTCTCAAACAAACAAAACCCAAAAACAAGCTTGATGATCCTGATGTTCAAATTAATTTCTAGACACCCCAAGCTGGGTCATTATTTTGCCTCTCAAATCTATTTATTTTTTGTTTTGTTTTTTTAAGCACAGGTTTCTTTTTTTTTGGGGGGGGGGGGGGGTTTGAGGATTCCGAGACAGGGTTTCTCTGTGTAGCCCTGGTTGTCCTGGAACTCACTCTGTAGACCAGGCTGGCTTCTTTGAACTCAGAAATCCACCTGCCTCTGCCTCCCAAGTGCTGGGATCAAAGGCGTGAGCCACCACTGCTGGGCTCACTATTGCTTTCTTGAATAGGAGGAATACTAGAACTGAGTCTAGGTGCTCACACATTCCAGCCCCTTCTAAATAACAAAACCAAACCAAAAACCAAGCACCATTCTCCAGGGTCTAGCCCAGTAAATGGATAGAATTAGAACTAGAAACACAAACGCTGGATTTTCTCTTTCATTTGAGGCTTCTATTTCCAAATCCTCAAATACATGAGTACATATTAGAAAAGCAGATAGGGACTATTATTAGGGGAGGAGGTAATAGGAGAACTAACAGTGTACAAATGATATGATCTCTAAATGGGAAAAGGATAAAATTAGGGAACAGGGAGGAAGATAAATACAAGAGAGGAGGGTAAAAACAGTTAACATTTCTTAAAAAGACACAAGGAAAGCCAGGCAGTGGTGGCGCACGCCTTTAATCCCAGCACTCTGGGAGGCAGAGGCAGGCGAATTTCTGAATTCGAGGCCAGCCTGATCTACAGAGTGAGTTCCAGGATAGCCAGGGCTATACAGAGAAACCCTGTCTCGAAAACACCAAATCCAAAAAACCAAAAAACCAAAAAAAAAAAAAAAAAAAAAAAAAAAAAAAAAAAAAAAAAAAGACACAAGGAATCATACAATTACCTTTAAAAAAGGACCTGCAACACACATATAGTTTAAGATCAAGTATCTTATCTGGGCTTCCTCCCAAGAGCCAAGACCATCCAACAAAAACCCCCAATACCAGGCATGATAGCCCCCACAGGGTTTCTCTTTGTAGCTTACAAAGGAAGGAAGCAACCAACTGTCCCAGGCAGCTCTGATGCCTACAAAGTCTACAATGACCAGCCTGGCATGATAGCTCTAAGGGTACAATAATGGCACAAATAACTAGGCAGTAACCAATGACTCTCTAATTGAATTTAAGATCCTCTTGGGGACTGGGCAGTGGTGAGTGGTGGCGCACACCTTTAATCCCAACACTTGGGAGGCAGAGGCAGGTGGATTTCTGAGTTTGAGGCCAGCCTGGTCTACAGAGTGAGTTCCAAGACAGCTAGGGCTACACAGAGAAACCCTGTTTCCAAACAAACAAACAAACAAACAATCCTCTTGGGGGGGCTGGAGAGATGGCTCAGTGGTTAGGAGCACTGAATGCTCTTCCAAATGTTCAATTTGGAATTGAACATTCAATGCTGAATGATGAGTTCAATTCCTACTACCACATGGTGGCTCACAACCATCTGTAATGGAATCTGACTTCCTCTCCTGGTGTGTCTGAAGACAGCTACAGTATACTTACATATAATAAATAAATCATTTAAAAAAAAAAGCTGGACAGGGGTGGCACACACCTCTAATCCCAACACTCGGAGGCAGAGGCAGGCAAATTTCTGAGTTCAAAGCCAGAGTGAATTCCAGAACAGCCAGGGCTATACAGAGAAACCCTGTCTCGAACCCCCACCTCCCAAAAAAGATCCTTTTGGCAAGAAAATCTTTCCTCGTATTGAAAACCTAGCTAACTACCCAGGACTAGAAATGTCATGGATCTTGTTGAAGAATCTACAAGCACTGCTTTACTAAACAAGCAAAATCCCAAAGTATATTCTAAATGTCTTTTTTTTTTTTTTTTGGTTCTTTTCGAGACAGGGTTTCTCTGTGCAGCCCTGGCTGTCCTGGAACTCACTCTGTAGACCAGGCTGGCCTCGGACTCAGAAATCCGCCTGCTTCTGCCTCCCAGAGTGCTGGGACTACAGGCGTGCGCCAACATGTCTTTATACCCACAAATAAGTGTAGTCCTTACCTTTCGAAGAAACTTCCCACCATTACAAAAAAAACACAACCAAACAAAAACCAAAATTGTAGAGCCCAGACCCAATGGATACACCTTCTCCTAAGGCTCAGGAATCATTTTGGAAAAGAGGGCAGAATGAGTGTAAAAGCCTGAAGACAACATTTCGCTATTACAAGATTGGGTCTCCTAGGAGTATCAGAAGCTACAACCACAAGTCTAAGCAACATAACTGCCAGAACACAAACTGAACAAGGACAATAGCAAAAGCTCAAGAATCCTCCACTTGGATCTGGTGAGATGGCTCAGAGGTTAAGTATACTGACTGCTCTTCCGGAGGTCATGAGTTCAAATCCCAGCAACCAACCACATGGTGACTCACATCCATCTGTAATGAGGAAAACACACACACACAAGAATCCTCAACTTTACACAAAGAACTATAGGCAACTAAGGAATTCTAAGGAACTTTTCTAGGGAAGATCACACCAACTGGTTATCCAATACAAAGTAGTCAGTCCTGACAACATACAAATAACATTAAACAGACTAGTAGACTGTATTCATGTGCTTAGGAATATATATGCATATATGCATGGAACTAAAGTGAAAAGACAGGGTTTTCTGTATAGCCCTGGCTGTCCTCGAACTCAGAAATCCGCCTGCCTCTGCCTCCCAGAGTGCTGGGATTACAGGCGTGCGCCACCACCACCCAGCTGAAACCCTTTCTTCCCTTTCTTTCAAAAAAACAAAAAAGAAGTATAAATATCATAGTAATGAAAGTAACTGTTTATGGCAATCATCCCAGGACTCAAACAGTTTGAAACACAAAATATTCATCAATACCAAATTTACTTTCTCAGATAAACCAGCCTGAAACTACAGACTAAAATAAAATCTGCCCTTGCAATCCAAAATGCATTTGCCCCATAATGCATGTAGGCACTCAAGATTCCCTCCTAAATACTTGCTATTGTGTATTATTGTGTTAATACTCTAATGTTCATTCTCACAAACTGTCTTCTAACTTCACACAGGTGCTGTGGAACATATGCATGCACTCATGCAGATATATATAACATACTAAATAAGTTTTCTCCTAATCTAAAAAAAGACACATCAATTAATCTCCAAAATAAGGCACTCAAATAGATAACAGATTTATCTATTTTCTGAGACAGAATTTTACTTTTTAAGCCAGGCCAACAAGGAACTCTTCAACTTACTCTCCTTTCTCAGCATCCAAGGTGTTGAACTGCTATGCCTAAGCAAAAATCTATTTTAAGGATTAAAAAATTAAGTATTCTAGATGGCTCAGATGTTGGGAATGCTGGCTATTCTTCTAGAGGACCCTGAGATTCAACTCCCAACACCTACACTGTAGCTCACAACAATTTGTAATTCCAGTTCTACAGGATTAATGCTGTTTTTCTGGTCTTGAAGGATCTCAGGCATACACACCTGGCACAGACATACATACTACCAAAATACCCACACACATAAACATCTTTGTTCTTTAAAGAAATGTGTTAGGTTTGTTATATGTACCTGAGTTTTCTGCCTGCATTTATGTGCACCATACCCGCCCATTGCCTGGAGATCAGAAGAGGGTGTCAGATCTCCTGGGAAACAAACCTCGATCCTCTGGAAGAGCAACATGGGCTCTTAATTACTAAGCCATCTCTACAGCACAAATGAATGTTCTAAACACTTCTTTTTTTTTTGGTTTTTTGGATTTGGTTTTTTAGAGACACGGTTTCTCTGTGTAGCCCTAGCTGTCCTGGAACTCACCCTGTAGACCAGGCTGGCCTCGAACTCAGAAATCCACCTGCCTCTGCCTCCCAGAGTGCTGGGATTATAGGCGTGCGCCACCACCCGCCTGGCTGTTCTAAACACTTCTATTTAGGCTTTTGAATTCAACAGACATTTCCTGTGCCTACTGCATGCCAGTCATTACATGCTTAGAATTGTTGTCAACTTTCCTACTAATATTGCTACCTTGTTGTGACTTCAGCATTTCAATTGAAGGTTTCAGAACTAAGACAGAAGTAGATGGAGTCAGGAAACAAACTCTAGGCTTCATCAACTTGTACATTAAGTAACATATGCAGCAGCGGGCTGGAGAGATGGCTCAGTGGGAGAGCACTGACTGCTCCTTCCAGAAGTCTTGAGTTCAAAGCCCAGCAACCACATGGTGGCTCACAAGTATCTGTAATGTGGATCTGATGTCCTCTTCTGGTCTGAAGACAGCTACAGTGTACTTACATATAATAAATAAATCTTTTAAAAAAAAAAAGTAACATATGCAGCTCAAGTAACTTGAAGGATTTACTGATGCCACTTCCACACAACACAGTGGCAGATACTATTTAATTATACATATAAGGAAACCCTGCAATCAGCAGGTTCCACAGCCTGATATTCAGATGGAAAAAAAATTTAGGGAGAAAATTGCACCTGTACTGACATATAGACTTTACAGAATGTTTACAATTAACTGAACATTATAAAGATTTAAAGTACAGGGGATCTAATGATGCAACGCAGTAGTACACAGGCTAATGCTAATATGTAAATATCCCATCTTACACAAGAGACTTGACCCCTGTTGATATGCATGACAAGATATATTGCTGCATAAAGACTGTACAGAATTTTAAAATCTTTCTTTTTATGTATGTATATATTTGCATATATGTAGACATCAGCATACATGTTGACAACATTGCTAGATTTGGTTCTCTACCACACAGGCCATTTGAAAATACTATCTAGGTTGGACACAGTGGTGTGAGATTTGTAATCCTAGCACTCAGGAGTCTGAAAGACAAAGAACCATGTCTCAAAAAGAAAAAAACCTACATGCCACAAACCATCTAATGTCATTTTTAATCTTAGTTATGTGATATGTCTACTTAAAGAATACTCGGGTATCCTTTAAGTAAACATGATACTCACGAGAGCTTTATAAAACAAGGGAAGGAGATGGGAATGTAGTCAGAAAATGGGAACTAGTCTACAATACATTTGAAAAGATAGATGAAGGAACTAGTCAGTGAGATACCTGAAGAGTTTCGAACACAATCCAGTGTGAGCACAGGAGCTCAGCAGGCAGAGGCAAGTACATTTTTTGTGTTCAAGGACAGTCAGGTTAACAGAACAAATTCTAGGCTAGCCAGGAACTAAGATTCAAGCATCCTCCCTCAAAAAAAAAAATTAATTTAAATAAAACTGCTAAAAAAAATTAATTAAAATAAAACTGCTGAAAAAAATTATCTCCAGTTTTTAGCTAATGATTAGCTCACTTAGTTAAGGGAATCATTCAAATGTCAAAGATCTTTTAACATGAGCAATATTAAATGTCTAAGGAGTAATAACAGCTTTAATGAAAGATAAAGTGTGTACCTTATCACACTGAGTGCATAAGAGCCTCTCAAAGATGTTCTTTTCTCATTCTTCAAGACTTATCTGAATTGTTTCCTAAGTCAAGGTAAACATTCTAAAAGTTACCTTAGGACGATTACCTAACAATCTAAATGCAGTAACTGAAAAACATACAAGAGCTAAAAATTACAGAAATGCCAGCCAAATTATACATTTTCTTTGGCAGAAAAGATTATCAGTTTTCACTGTTCCACTGTACTCTAGAATAGCAGATCAACTGCTGAGTCAAAGACTTTGATTAATATTTTGATTATTCCTTTAACTTTTAAAACATACTTGTCTGCCGGGCGGTGGTGGTGCTCACCTGTAATCCTAGCACTCTGGGAGGCAGAGGCAGGCGGATTTCTGAGTTTGAGGCCAGCCTGGTCTACAGAGTGAGTTCCAGGACAGCCAGGGCTATACAGAGAAACCCTGTCTCGGGGAAAAAAAAAACAAATACAAAACAAAAAACAAAACAAAACAAAACAAAAAAATACTTGTCAATATTTTCTCTACATCTATATTATACTAGTGCTCATAAGTAGACATACAAAACTGGATGTGCTGGTACATGGACTAGAAAGGCTGAGGCAGAAAGATTACCCAGGAATTTGAGACCAGCTTGGGTTCTGGGGTGAAACCCTGTCTGAAAAACAAAAACAAAACAAAAAACTAGAAATGTAGTTATTTTTCGCAGAATTTCACATTTGAAGACAATATTTACCAATCTTTATACAGAAGAAATCAACCCTTTTAAGAAACAATTTTAAGAGTTCCATGTAGTCATGAGAGAAATACCTAGGACAAAATTTTCAGCTTTTCTAGACTTATTTGAAAAAGCCAGTGTCTCATCTGCAGTCCAGGCTGGCCTGAAACTCCTGAGCTGGAGCATCAATCCTCCTGCCTCAGCAATCCAAGCACTGGAATTATAGGTGTAAACCACCACAGAATGCCTTGTTTTATCACGTGTATTACATTCCATAAGCAGAATAATATAGATTATAAAGAAAATCCATCTAAAACAGAGCAATTGATCCATTAACTTCTTGTATGATTTAATAACATTTTAAAGGGACAACTTGTTTCGCCTTACCATTCATTTTACATCCCAAAGTAAGTGCTTGCCTAGGTGACTTTGGGTCTAAAAATTTCAGTATACTATGACCCTTCAGCATGGTCTCATTTACATAAAGATGACCTACCTTTTAATTTTGAAATAATTCAATTTATTTGAACTGTGGGTGGTCTTGAAGACGTGTAAATTCCTTGAAGGCAGAGATATCTTTACAGCATAGTAAACTTCAGATGCTCAATTAATGGTCTCCCTGATGTTTCTCTGTCAATGCTCTAAAGATTTCTTTAAACAAGGGTTTCTTTTTGCGTTAAAAAAATACTTATACATATGTGTGTGTAAACATGCATACGTTTTAGTATATGTGTATATACAGTATACATATATATGTATATGAACACACACACTATAACACTAAGACTCAGTCAGGTCTGGAGACGTTACAGAGGCCTTTTTATAAACCTCTTTAAGTCTTAGTAATATATAAAATAGCAAAGTTCAGAAATAAAGAACGATGATGAAATCAGTACAATGGAATATCCATGTAATATTACGGTTTTCCAAGGGGCACTGCCCAAAACACGTGGAAGAGAAACCAACTCTCCACAAATGTAGCATATGAAAGCTCCATAGGCGCCGTAGATTATCACACTTGACCATCACAGCAACCCTGTGGCCTAATTTCATGAATGAGTACAACTCATGATCCGGAGGTTACAAGACTTGCCCAAGGTCACTTACTCCAGAAATCAGTAAGGTTGCTATACCTAGAAGGTCGCACTTTATCTGACCCTATCCACTACATCATCCCGCCTCCCAACTGTGGTACTATGACAGTACCAGAGCGGGGATCGCACTGTGTAACCCACACTACCCCTGCCCTACCAGATCTGAAATCTGTCCCTAGGAGCTCGCCGGCGAGAAGAAAGTTGTACCGGACGGGCAGGTCACTGATCCACCTAGAGCCGAGACAAGGCTGACAGGCGCAGCCCCTAGTGGACTAGCTAGCTTTCCCAGGAACCCCGGCCGACGCGGCGCCCGCAAGACTGCTCTGGGACACATCTTCACACCCTCCCAGTTTGTCTCGCCCCCTCCCGACAGCAAGGAACAAGCTGGGAGAGAGCCAGAGGGCGGCGGGCCACCGGAGCCGGCCATGTGTCTAGACCGTCACGCCCGCTAGCTCGGCCGGCTCCTCACGCCCAGACCGGAGCCAGAGGCCCACTCAGAAGCCGACAGAGAGGCGGCCTGGGCGCCGCGTCCCCGCGGCGGAGTCTGGCACGGCGGGCAGATCTCCACCCAGCCTCTCCAAATGGGCTCGTCCGCGACGCGCGACGCGTTCCCAGCCAGGCCTGGAAGGCTTGGCCTGCCAGTCCACTAGCCCGCAGCAGCCGCTAGCCGGCCGTCCTTACTTCATTGAGCTGGCGCTCAGCGGCCTCGCGCAGGGCTGGGTCCATGGTGCCCCGTAGGGCCTCAATGATAGTGTTGGGATCCATCGCCGCGCGGTCAGTCAAACCCGGGACACCGGTGCTACTGAAGCAGAAATAGCGCCACTCACTGCGCACATGGACCGGCCGCACTCCGCAGAGGCAACCGGCGCGAAAGGAAAGAGAAGCGCCAAGGCCCCGGATAGAACCTTCTCGCCTCGGCGTGGAGGCGGGAGATGCTCCGGCCACTTCCTGTCAAGTCTCCCGCGGAGCACCCTGGGAAATGTAGTCCGCAAACACAAGACACGGCCCACGTGGCTGGCCCCCGCAGCAGTCTAACTACTGAAAGAAAAAAGCTTCAACGCCACATAAAGAAATGTAAAATAGTTACAAATTCTATATGATATCCCTAGAGCACCTCAAACAATATGTGATGCAATACGTTGTTACTAACGGTATAATTAAAAGAAACTTCTGCTTTGTTTTTTGAGACAGACTTAATGTAACCCAAGCTGACCTGAACTTGTTGCAATACCTCTGCATCAGCCTCCCAGATGGAACTTTCTCAACAATGATTTGAGATGGATGGATTTTTGTGTGTTTTTTGTTTGTTTGTTTGTTTGTTGCGGCTTTTCTTTTTTTTTTTTTTCTTTTTTTTTTTGGATTTTGTTTTTTTTCGAGACAAGGTTTCTCTGTATAGCTCTTGCTGTCCTGGAACTCACTCTGTAGGCCACGCTGGCCTCCAACTCAGAAATCTTCCTGACTCTGTCTCCCAGAGTGCTGGGATTACAGGCGTGCGCCACCCCACACACACACCCCACCCCCGGCTTTTTTGTGGTTTTTTTGAGACAGGGTTTCTCTATGTGCCCCTGACTGTCCTGGAACTCAATTCTGTAGACTAGGCTGACCTCGAATTCAGAAATCCACCTGCCTCTGCCTCTCAAGTAGTGGGATTAAAGGCGTGCGCCACCACCGCCCAGCAGTGCTGCTAATTCTTGAGCCATCTATCCAGCCTCCTCCAGACTTGAAGTATTAACTAGCTCAGTTATAAACAGGTATGAAGGCCTCCGTACCCTATAACGGGTATTGTCAGAACTAGTTTCTCACCATGCTTCCAATACCATCTTATGTAATGACATTTTCTATCTGAGATTCCTTTAATAGAAACTGAAACAAATACTCAGAAAACAAAAATGATAGGTAGGCATGGTGGCACTCCTTGGGTTAACCCAAGCATTCAGGAGGCAGAGGCGACTGGATCTCTTGTAAGTTCCAGGCCAGCCTGTTCTACATAAATGACACCCTGACTCAAGAGAGGGATGGGAGACAAAAGTGAAGAAAAATCTGGGAGTGATCAAAGAATGGAGGGAGAAGACAATTGTTTTAATAATTACATACTATACTAGATCTTGTGAGATTTCCTTAGAAATTGTTGGAATGCATCTCAAGACTTTCTATTTAGGGAAAGAAATTAAACATTTATCCCAGCCGGGCGGTGGTGGCGCACGCCTTTAATCCCAGCACTTGGGAGGCAGAGGCAGGCAGATTTCTGAGTTCGAGGCCAGCCTGGTCTACAGAGTGAGTTCCAGGACAGCCAGGGCTATACAGAGAAACCCTGTCTTGAAAAACAAAAAAAAAACAAACAAAAAAAAAAGAAACATTTATCTGTCTACTGTTATATTGATAAAGGGTCACATCCTTGGATTTAAACCTGACTAAACACTTCTGAACTATGACATGCTAAGTTTCCCAACAAGTGGCCACAGAAATCCAAAGATGCATAACACAGATGTCTTGGAGCAAGATGGCAGAGATAAATACAGGTGTGAAATAAGGTACTGCCAAGTTGTACCTGAAGGATGGCAGGTAGGTGGCAGACTGCACAGATTAGTCAATATAACTAGACCCAAAAGAACTGAAGGGCTGCCTAAAAGATATATGAAAGACCCTTGAGGGATAAGGAAATGGCTCAGTAGGTAAAACACTTACTAAGCCAGCATGAAGAACAGAGTTTAGATCCACAGAACCCATATTAAAAGCAGAATTGGCTGGGCGGTGGTGGCTGGTGGCGCACGCCTTTAATCCCAGCACTTGGGAGGCAGAGGCAGGTGGATTTCTGAGTTCGAGGCCAGCCTGGTCTACAGTGTGAGTTCCAGGACAGCCAGGGCTACACAGAGAAACCCTGTCTCAAAAAAAAAAAAAAAAAAAAAAAACAGGATTGGTGTGACAGACCCCTGGAACCTTGGGCGGGCAGGGTAACTAGAGGCGCTGGAAATGTAGAGGTCCAGATTCGGTGAAAAACTTCACTGATAAATAAAAGTGGAGGAAAGTTAAGGAAGACTCTGAATATCAACCTCAGGCCCTCACACACAAGCACATATAAGTAAGTAAATGCATAAGACAAGGGAACACACACACCACAAATACCCATGAACTTTACCTTCTGAAATACTACCCTCTAGTAACCCCTGGGTGCATATCTTTCTACTGTGCTCCAAAGCCCTTTCATCTAGTTTATCTACAAGCCCATCGATTCCTTCCAAGTCAACCCTCATATTATCACTTGGGTCACTAGTGAGATGGCTTAGCTAGTAGAGATGCTTGTTCCCAAACTGATGACCTCCAAGAGACACCCATCAGTCTCCAGGCTCTGTGTGGTGGAAAGAGAAAGCCAACTATTGCAAACTGTCCTCTGACTTTTGAATGTACATGCACACACACAAAATAAATAAAGTGCAATAAAATTGAAATAACATTACTTTGGAAGGAGTTAAACATTCAAACTACAGCATTACCTATAAGACTTCCTAGTAGTTGCCGGGCAGTGGTGGCGCACACCTTCAATCCCAGCACTTGGGAGGCAGAGGCAGGTGGATTTCTGAGTTCGAGTTCGAGGCCAGCCTGGTCTACAGAGTGAGTTCCAGGATAGCCAGGGCTACACAGAGAAACCCTGTCTCAACTGCCCCCCCCCCCAAAAAAGACTTCCTGGTAGTTATCTGTTTAGAACCCACTACCCCCGTTTTTTTTAGGCAGAGTCTCCTGTAACCCAGGTGTGGTGGTTTGAATAAGAATGGCCCCCATATGCGCATATATATGAATGCTTAGTCATCAAGTAATGGCACTATTTGAAAGGAATATAAAGATTAGGAGGAATAGCCTTGTTGGAGGAAGTGGGTGTCACTGGGAGAGGGCTTTGACTTTTCAAAAACTCAAGTTAGGCTCAGTCTTTCTTCCTGTTGCTTGCAGATGTGGACAGAGAACACCCAGTTCCATGTAGCCTTCTCTTGCACCATGTTATACCCCATGTTCCCAACCATAAAGATAATGCACTAAATCTTTGAACCTGTAAGCAAGCCTCAATTAAATGTTTTCCCTTATAAGAATGGCCTTGATGATGGTATTTCTTCATAACATTAGAACACTGGATTAGCTGGGCAGTGGTGGCACACGCCTGTAATCCCAGCACTATGGGAGGCAGAGGCAGGTGGCTTTCTGAGTTTGAGGCCAGCCTGATCTAGAGTGAGTTCCAGGATAGCCAGAGCTACACAGAGAAACTCTTGTCTTGAAGAAACCAAATCCAAATCCAAAAAAAAAAAAAAAAAAAAAAAAGACACCAGAACAGGGCATCAGATCCCATTACAGATGGTTGCTGGGAAGTGAACTCAGGACCTTTGGAAGAGCAGTCAGTGCTCTTAATCACTGAGCCATCTCTCCAGCCCTGTACAAATAATTTTCTTCTTCCTTTTTCCTTCCTTTCCTTCAATTTTTCCTTTTATGTCTACCTTTATTTATTATTTGTGTACAGGGATACACACATGCCAGAGAATATGTTGGAGGTCAATGAACAGAGAAAATAAATTGCAAAACAAAAGCCTTGTAAGCCTGGCTAATCTGTTTCCACAGACACTGAAGGAATATAGGTTGACAGTGTCAGAGCCAAGTAGGAAAACAAAGCTACAGGAGTGGGAATGTATTAACACGGAATGATTAGTCTATGACTCAGGTCCCACCTCTTGGCAAGAGTACATCTACAGCCTTCCTTGACACCTCTGTGAATGCTTTGAAGCCTAAACACAGGCAGCCTGTGAACAGAGCTTCCAGCAATTGTGCAACTATGTAGAAAGTACCACTCAAAGGCATCCTGTCAACTGTGTATGGTAGCATCAGCCTACAACCCCAGGACTCAGGAAACTGAAGAACAGACATTACAAGTTCAAAGCTGCCAGGCAGTGGTGGCACATGCCTGTAATCCCAGCACTCTGGGAGACAGAGGCAGGTAGATTTCTGAGTTGGAGGCCAGCCTGGTCTACAGAGTTCCAGGACAGCCAAGGCTATACAGAGAAACCCTGTCTCGAAAAAACCAAATCCAAACAAAAAACAAAAACAAGAAAAACAACAACAAAAAAAGTTCAAAGCTAACTTCAGATACCATTTCTCTGAAACCAAAACTAAAACCAACTAAAATGACCATACTTTCTTTTCTTTTCTTTCTTTCTTCCTTCCTTCCTTTCGTTCTTTCTTTCTGTTTTTTTCTTTTCTTTTTTATTTTTCAAGACAGAGTTTTTTGTACAGCCCTGGCTGGCTGACCTAGAACTCACTCTGTAGACAAGGTTGGCCTCAAACTCAGACGTCTGCCTGCCTCTGCCTCCCAAGTGCTGGGATTAAGGCGTGTGCCACCACTGCCCAGCAAGGACATACTTTCTACTGTGCATTGTCCACTGTCCATTGCTATCTTTCCCCAAGTCTATTTCATTTATTTAAATGCAGAACTGGGGTTTAAATGTTCATGTTAGATAAATGATTTATCACTGTATTATACCCCAGCCCCAAGGCTGCTTTAACTTCCTTGCCCATGGTCATCATATGGCCTTCAGTAACCTCAATCTTTTGTACTGAACAGAGCACCATACTGGTTCAGTATACTGAAAGCATCAGGCTAGCCGGGCAATGGTGGAGCACACCTGTAATCCCAGCACTCTGGGAGGCAGAGACAGGTGGATTTCTGAGTTCTAGGCCAGCCTGGTCTACAGAGTGAGTTCCAGGACAGCCAGGGCTACACAGAGAAACCCTGTCTCGAAAAAAACAAATCCAACCCCCCCCCCAAAAAAAAAAGAAAGAAAGAAAGAAAGAAAGAAAGAAAGAAAGAAAGAAAGAAAGAAAGAAAGAAAGAAAGAAAGCATCAAGCTAATTGGACCTGGAGCAAGATTGTTATCCACCCAAGTCCTCTAGTGTGTATGTAGACCAGAGAGTGGGAGATGGGACTGGAGTATAATTCAGTGACAGAGTGCCTGCCTGCCTGCCTAGCTGCTTCAATTGCTTTGTCACTGGTATTCTAAGATAATGTACACAGGTCTGCTAGGTTCCAGTTGTACAGCAGAGGACTTTCTTAAAGAGTTACTCAAGGGAGAAATAGCATTTCATACACGTATGTGTTGGGAGCCATTTGCTGCTGCTCTGAAGCAGAGAAGAAAAAGAGAGAGAGAAAAAGTCTGCCTGCTAGGCAAAGTCAAGGCAGTGCAGGGTCAGTAGTCAGATTTCACAGCCTGTTAAGGCATGGAACTGTAAGAGGAGGTATACTTGAGGCAAGAGGCGAGAGGATGAAGATTCTATTGACCTTTGTGGAGGAAACATGAAGGCATTTGGATGGAAAGAGATAGCCTATGTA